>NC_143402.1:74201841-74503495 GCF_052110815.1 Crocodylus siamensis | reverse complement strand
TACCCTCTCCCCTTCTCTGTGTGCTCGGCAGCATGTCTCCTGCCCTGCCGCCACTGCGGCTATTGATACCCCGGGGGCAGGGAGAGTTTTAGAGCTGCTTTTGCCTTGCTCTGCTGGGCTATACAGGGAGCCAGGCTCAACTGGAGATGGCAGCAGGGGTCACCAGTCCGGTTCCCTCTCCCTGAGCCTGCTGTCAGACTGGCAGGGAACGCCAGGCAGGAAGGAGGAACCCACCTGCCACTGCCGTTACTGTCCTGAGCTGAGCCCGGGTCCCCATGTAGCCCCACTGGAGCAGGATCAGCTGAGCCTGGGTCCCCGTGTAGCCCAGCAAAACAAGCTCTCAAGCTCCCTCTGCCCCCCAGGGAAGCAGGGGCATAAGAGGAGAGGAGAGGGAACCTGTTTCTGAGCAAGGAAGGGAAGGGAGGGAGACATAGACCTGCTTCAGGGACCTAAGACAAGATTCTGGTTGCTGCTCCTGTGGTGTGGTCTGAAAGGGATATGGGGGGTAACCATACTATTGCACCCTCTTTGGGTCCACCCCTAGGTTAGGTTAAGTGTCTAAGCATAGTATCCCAACTTATCTAATTTCTGCCCTGGCCATTATAATGAATTATCATTTTCTGCTTTAGGTGCTTCATTCCTTAGGAGGGAGGTAATGCCTCCCTTATTAACAGTGGTGGTTGTTTTCAAAAAATGAATTGAAAACTGAAAATATGTTTCACTTCTTGGAAGTCTAAGTAGCTTGACATCTATATTATGACAATGAAGGCAATAGACTTGCATCATTCCCCCAATATCTTGCACAGCCAGAAAACAATAATTCAATCCCCTCACTTTCTGCTTTGTTTTAGGTTCAGATTCTTTTTCTCATAAGATTTCCCAATGCATATTTTTAATAGCTTCCACTTGTTATGTGTGAACGCTTCTTGTTATATGTGTGATAAACAGGTCAGCAAATTAATACTGCAGGTTGTTCTGCATTTTGGTTGTACTGTATCTCTAAACCCATATTAGAACTAAGCTGGCAGTTTAAATGGGGTGTAGGTAATTAGGATTTGTAGTTCATTACAAAGCCCACAACAGTCTTTTCAGGGTTCCAGATCAAGGCAATAAATGCAATAAGTCAATCTACTCCGTGCTGTTACAGCACCAGTTACATTTATTCCCCCAAAGCAATGAATTATTGTCAGCCCTTCCGATTTCCATGTGCAAACATGTATGTTCTTAAATAATTCATGGCAGCTCTAGTCAGTAATAAATACTTTATCATCTAATGTAAGCATTACATAAATAAGTGAGCTTTTCTGTTAAGAGTGCAGCTGTATTTCCCCACAAGAGAACAGTTGAGACTCCACTTCCCATGGTTCAATGGAGAAAGTTTAATAAACACTTTGAGCACAATTTTCTACAGTAGCCAGGTCATTACCAGTGGGACTTGCTATCCTCACATGCTTTGGAAAATTCCACTTTTTGATCATACATCCTATTGAGCTTCTCAGCTTCCAGCTGTAAAACAATACGGCCAATTTGACCATTCATATGGCATATATAGCATGTGATAGTATTTCTCTTCCATCCATATGGTCAGTACAAACAGGAATACTCTTGGGTGTCCAAGAGTATGTTAGGTTAATGAGGAAGTATCTTTCACATTGATTGTGTCTAACTGATTTTGAGATTCTCTTCTTTTAAAACTGGGGTTTTTTATGGAAGGTTATATTTGATCATTGAGGACACTACTTAAAATCAACACTCCACTTCTGGTATAGCTATTGTCCAGCTAAGCTATCAGTCTCAGAAAATGAATGCTCCATGATATTTTCCACACTATGGACTCATGTACAGTAGCAAAAGCTTTCCTTGCTCTACTCCCCCATGGTAAGGTCACAGAGAAAAAGAAGTTGGTTCTGATCTCCTTGGTCTGATTTTTGTGACCCCCACCAGTTGAGAATTCATGGGACTGACTATTTAAGAGGACTTACCCTTTTCTCTGTGGCATGTCTGGTATTTTTCCTGTTCTCTAAATGCAATATATAAAATGTCTCTACAACAAGCTACTTACAGGGAAGTACACTAATTGTACAAAAAGTTCTGCCCTTACATTTTAATGACCTTTCTCAAAAATATTGCTATTACTCTGTGGATAAAAACATGTTTTATATAGGGGAGATACTTTTTCAGGACAATGAAGTGTTTTTTAACATGTTTTATGTATAAAGGCCAGTCTTCTTTTTCTGGCTGAAATTTTGAAAGCGTTTGGCCTTTGAAGTAGCAACACTGATTTTAAATGGACCCCCTGAGAACTTCCTGGTAGATGGAGAAAATGGTAAGAATAATAAAGTATGCCAACCACTAAACTAAAAAACAGATATACACCCAAATATATATTGTAAGGCTTTTGTAATGGCTATGAAATAGCTATAAAATTAAGACCATATTTCTGTATCACATTACACTTAAGAGTCTGGAATCACTTTAGAAGTAATAATTCATTTTATCTAGCTCTTGAGAAGAAGGTAGGTAAATAATTACATTCTGGTAAGCAGATGAGCTGAGGAACAGAATCCATAGTAGCTTCTCCACCAGTGCTCCCAACTATACAGTTGATCCAATTAAACAGATGACTAAAAACCCTTGCTCCTAACCTGCTTTAGGCACTTCTGTAAATACTACTAGGATCCATGTGTACATTTAATTGCTTAAACACTTTAGTAAATCCAGCCCTAAAATTATTAACATGAGAAGCCCATTCATAATAAATCCTATTGATGTCTGACCCTGAGTAAGACTGCAGGATTGAGCGCTTTATGCCCTGCAGTAAAATGCATCTATCTGATATACCATTGGACCTTATTTAACATAGACGTTTTTATTTTCATCGTTACAGATTATTGCTTATCAGCCCTATGGAAAATCAGTGGACTGGTGGGCTTATGGTGTGCTGTTGTATGAGATGCTAGCTGGCCAGGTAAGAGTCATGGTCTCCAGTATTCACTGCAGTTTTGTCCCACTCATGTCTGTTCAGAAGACGGCTGCAAAAATCACTCTCCTAGCCCAGATTTTGACCCCATCATCTGTATTTTTTCACCTCTTCCCTGGCTCCTGTCTGTTGCAGCATGAAATATGCCTGTCATCGTTTTCAAGGCCTTTCATGACCTATACAAACCCCATTCACTGATTTTTGTCATTCAACTTTGAGAGGTCACTTCTGCCTCCGTCTTATCCATGGTGTCACCCTCCTTCACTCTCTTGTTCAAGTTTCAACCAATTTCATCTTTTCTGCCAATATGCCAGAAGGCATTCCCCAGAAGCCCTCCTTTTCTCTGATGCCTACAAAAAGGTTGATAATGGTCAGACTCCATGTATTGTACAGCCATTCCTAACATAACATTACCTTCATGTATTTCTGAGTCTGTCCATATCCATCTGTAGCTGGAGAGTCAAAGATCCGGCCCATGGGGCCACATCATCTAGCCTCCTAGTGTTGGCCCTGGGTTTTGAGCTGACACACATGCTGACACATGCACACACACAGCACCTGCTCCACGAAATGCACTGCACGTGGGGTCTGTCCTGGACTGCCTGGAGCAAGCACTGCCTGCAGCTTGCATCCCAGACTGGACAGAGCTGGCACCACAAGCCCTGGATCTGGCATGTGGGGGCCCACGGGACCGGCTCCCTGCCATTCATCTGGACTGTGAACCAGTCCTGCACTATTCATCTGGATGAGTTTGACACTCCCAATCTGTAGTGTCTGGCCTTATCTTTAGATTGCAGTGTCTTTGGAGCAAGGACAACCCTCTCCATCTAAGTTTGCATGCAGCTAGCACAATGAGATCCTAGGGAGCTACATACAATGAATACTAAAATCTTCAAAATCTAATGAGAGAAACTTACTGCAGAGCTAGGATTAAGATAACAAGCCAACTTTAAAAGGAACTCTTTTATTCTCTTGATCTTGGGAAGAGCTTTGCAAGTGACTTCCATAAATGTTTTAGCTAGAGTTATCTACAGAATTCCCTGAACTTAAAGTGGGTATTTTAATAAGACTTAAGTAATTCCTTCCCATGCTAAATTCATTACATTTTGTTTGACTTCCGAAGTGTAACAACTATGCTTTGTGTACTGGGCACTGGTTTTCATTTCTTCAAATTCTTACGAAGACTACCTTCCTGTCACCCATAATCTGTAATTAGTTGCAAATTGTTCTCTTTTTCAAGATCTATGTATTTTATGAAGAAAAAAGTGTGAACCTTAAGATTTCATGGTAATACGCTATACAAGGGTTCCTATTGACACGTAGGCTTGTATATAAACACTTGCTAAAAGTATAGAAAGATCTGTGATCCAGCTGTGTCAAATAACATTAAGGGATCCAAGTTTGTTGTTTTCTTATTCTTAAGAACATCTGATGTTCTCATATCTTTACTAGAGTTTAATTCGTTTGGAGTATTTTCCTATTAGCATTTCTTACACTTGCAGTAAATACTAAATAACACGTTTTTCTATGGTGTCCAAAGGACATTAATTTAGCTGGTAAGTGCACTCGTATTACTTATTATTGTGAGATGAACGTGTCATAGATATGTGTAAAGTTATAAAACTGAAAAACCAAAAAACTGCACCTGAAGACTTATAGCCACTTCACCTGTTTGCCGTTCTGCCTCTGAATATGATGTAGCTGATTTGTTCTTGTTTGGAGTGCTCATCCAGGATGACAGGCACCTACATGCAGAGGAGAGAGATTCTCTGAGGCCTGTGCAATGCTTGAGGCCTACTCCAGCCGATAGGGACTGATCCTCAAAGTCATTTAGGTCCGTAACTCCTATTGCAATGATTTGCAATAGGAGTTTTATCCTTGCACTACGTTAAAAGCACTGTAACATGGTGTGTACCTCCTAGAAACAGCATTTTGTTCTTATAAACCAAATGGAGCATCATTAAAATTGATCTAAGAAAACAGCATTATTCCTTTTGCAAAGTAATTAAAAGTTATGGCACAAAATTTTCACCATGTAGAGCATTTTTGTTTGATTAGAGTAAGATAACTTTAAAAGTTGTAATCAATTGTAACTGTAATAAAAAAAAAAATCCTTGGATGACATGCTGAGGGCCAAAACAAACTTTGCTTTTCAATTTAACTGATCTAATAAATACCATGGAACTAAAATTAATGTTAACATTTTCTTTCTCCTTTTTTTCTTGAACAGCCTCCATTTGACGGGGAAGATGAAGATGAGCTCTTCCAATCCATAATGGAGCATAATGTTTCCTATCCAAAAGCACTGTCCAAAGAAGCTGTTTCTATTTGCAAAGGGGTAAGCAAGTTGCAGCTATATTGCAGGGTCTGTTTTAAACAGGTTGTGTCAAATAACCGAAGTTTGCACAAAGACTGGACTTGGTTTTATCATCTGTTTTTTTTTAAATATTCCATTGAATTCTATACAAACAGAAATATATAAATAGTAAATGCCTAAATTCAAAGGTTCACTTGAACCCAGGCTCTTATCGGTATAGCTTAATTAAGTGTATTATACTTAATGTAATATTAGGAGATTTTAAAAGTTCCTTTTGAAAGTCCGTTTCCCTTTAGGAGCTTGCTAATTAGAGAGTACATTTCCATTTCAAAGTGTACAGTACTGCTGCTTTTTCTGCAGATGTGTTTCCTCTATGCAATTAGAATTAATATTGATCAAGATGGCATCAGGAATGCAAGAGGAGCAGCACAGATTAGTTACCGTCAGCAGCCTGCCAAAAAATTGCAGAATCTGTAACGAGACATCTTGAACATGCCCAGAAAATTAAAAGGGAGGATGCATTTTATATGGCTTCAAGTTTAACTGATTGTTGAGGCAGAGTCAGACCTGTTCTGGAGGTGCACAAGACTAAGTTGAAATGATATGGGGCGAATTCAGACATGAGAGATGCAGATGTCAATCCCCCGCTTACGCCCTGTGTGTAGTTGGCCCTGTAATGGTAACCTTTGCGTAATGAGAAAGAAGGAAGAGTTTAAAGTGCAGCCTTGCATTTCAGTGCCTACATGTAGTTGCCAGCTTTCAAATAAAAAAATTAACACTTTAAAAACAAGTTACAGCTTTTCATGAGGATTTTAGTGCCAAATTTCATCTCGAGGTAAGGAGCAATAACAGTGCAACCTGTGGATAGTCTGTTACTCTTTCAACCCAAAAGTCACTTGAATCCTTTGGTGTTTGATGGCTTCATAGTTGATGACTAAACATCCCGCAAAGCGGCTTGGCTGTGGGCCCGAAGGAGAGCGAGACATCAGGGAGCACGCCTTCTTCAGGAGAATCGACTGGGAGAAACTGGAGAACAGAGAGATTCAGCCTCCGTTCAAGCCTAAAGTGGTAAGTGAGATGCCAGATCTCTCCTTTAGAAAATTCGCTATCTCTAGTCAAACCTTTTCAAGGCATGAAGAAAATATAATTTCATGGCATTGTGAGACTTCCATATCCCCGCAGGTGTGACATTTCTGAAGTCAATAACTGTGATTAGGACAGACTGCCATACAAGACTGGTACTCTTAACCAGTGTCATTCACAATCAGAAAAAGAAAATGCAAAAACATTGCGAGTTCCAGATGGGAGGTTCCTGAGAGTGTGGCTGCACATATATTTGGAGCCGTTTCAAAAGGGAAACACATCCAAACAATTCAGAAACCTCAGCCTCACTAAATACTCTCAATTCTTCCCATCTGGATTGAACAGAGCACAAATCTTTTGACTTAGAAGAAGCTTGAAGCATGCCTATATTCTCCTAGGTTTTCAGGAAGAGGCTAGATTGGTAAAAGGAAAGGAGTAAGTTATTGGGGTGCTGCTTGTTACTGTTGCCGTGTATAAAGGGAAAGAGTGTTTATCAGCTGTCTGGTTTGTGTGCAAGGCCACTTATTATTTAATGTATATGTTTTCAAAGCTCTGACAGGAAGAGTTGTAGAAATCCACATTAAATCAGTGATACCCTTGGACAGTACAGGTACATATAGGAATAAGAATGAATGTTCATTAACATGCTTAAAATTTTATTTAGCTTGCAACATGCTTTATTGGCATATAAATGCTTGTTCTTGATGATAAGGAGAAAATTGATTAGATCCAAGGAAGGAGGCTGCTGAGGCTGCCAGGGATAAAGTGTTACATCATAGCATAGCATCTCTGCTCAATAGCCATTTTATTATGCTGCTAAATAAAAATGAAATGCTAGCATTCTGTTTGTGTGATCATCTGTCTATTCAAGCAGATGGCAAATAACAGCGTGGTATAAATTTTACATCAATATGAATCTGGAACAGCCAAGTTATGAATAGTAAAATTCGAGTTATTCAGGCATCATCAAGTTTTATTTCCGATGCTACACTAGTATTTATTGGTGTATACTCTATGCCTGTTACAGAAAAACAATTGCAGAAATGTTTTAGAATCAAAGAGCCATAGAAAATGAGGGTTGAAGGGACCTCAGGAGATCACATCTAGTCCAACCCCCTGCTCCAAGCAGGACCAGCCCGGGCTACATCACCCCAACCAAAGCTTTATCTAGCTGGGTCTTAAAAACCTCAAGGATGGAGCTACCACCACCTCTCTGGGTAACTTGTTCCAGTGCTTTACTACCCTCCTCACAAGAGAGTTTCTCCTAGTATCCAACCTAACTTCTCTTGCTGCAGTTTGAGCCCATTGCTCCTTGTCGTGTCATCTGCCACCACTGAGAACATTTTAGCTCCATCCATTGGAATGAACAACTGAACGGTCTAGCTCCAAACTTTGGGAAGTTTGTTTTTAATTGTGAAGTGTACAGGTTTCAATGGAGGAAAAAAAATCACAATGAATTAGTTCAAGTGAAAACATGTCCACAGAGGACCAAAATCACGTTGTTTTTATTCCTACCCAAATGTCAGATTTGACAATCAAGGTATCACTTCATAGCTAGAAGAAAATCCTGTGCAGCTCCACCCTTTCCAGTGCTGTACCATGTGTCTGACTTTTCAATAGTACAATATGTACTCCACCAA
The DNA here is from genome assembly GCF_052110815.1 of Crocodylus siamensis. NCBI lineage: Eukaryota > Metazoa > Chordata > Crocodylia > Crocodylidae > Crocodylus > Crocodylus siamensis. The sequence goes on along the minus strand of NC_143402.1, from coordinate 74,495,475 downwards.
GTGTGGAAGTTAATGGTTTATAGAGGTTACTGAGACTCGTGCATGCAACAAGAGTATCTGTACTGCCTACGAATAGTACCTACTATCTGTTTTTTTAATTTGTCTTAGCCAAGCGATGCTCTAGCATGACAAATATGTGGTGGCAATGGCAACCTATTCCTCACCTTGCTGGAGAAGGACAGAGCCCCCATCATTCCTCCCAAAAAACTGAAAACCACCAAAGCAACCTCATAAAATTGGCTCACAGTCCAGGGGCAACAACATTAAACCTGCCATCAATGAAAGACCTCATCTAACACATCCATGAAAGTAGAACTGCACAAAAGTGCAAAACCTGCACACTAAGCAGAGTCCATACTGCAGCAGTGAAAAGTCAGGTGCGGATATAAAGTGAAATGTGCCCGTGAAGTGGTGAGGAAGCAAGCAAAGAAATGCACAAGGTGCTGGGAGCCTCTGTCTGCTGTTCTCCAGCCCGGCAGCCGGCTGGGAGTTGCACTCGCACAGTTCCTTCACAGACACTTCTCACCATGCTGTTTTGTGTCAGAATTAGAGCAGATAAATCAAATCCCTATTATCCTCACTGATCCCCAGTGCTCAGCAGTCGCTCCAGGGTTCAAGAGAGTAACCGTGGAGGACCTCGCCCTGTATTCGCTGGCTGAAATTGTATTAGAGCAAATAGAAAACTTAAAATACAATTGATTCCAGTAACTTTTAATGGCAGAAAGCTGTATTACAGCTCCTATTTATAACACAACAGCTGTGCCATCTCTGCCATTGATAATGACTTATTTTGTTTATACAGGCTTCTACCAAAATGCATCAAGAAAAATTGAGCATGAGCATGGTAGTCTGATGTCCTTAGACAATCACTTTAAATCCAAGTCCTGCATTTGCACCTCCTTGTTACTGGTTTTACAGCATACCAGTGTTCTAGGAACTGATTCTCTTCATAGTGATTTTAGGGGGAAACAGTTTAAGAACTACAGGCTTTTTACATCGGCATTGAATTTTGTCAGTTTTCCAGAAAACTCTACTTAGTGAAAGCAACTTTGCAGCTGAAGTAGGGAAGAGATGCCTCTCCCCAGGCACGTGCAGTACCAGAGAGCAGTGAGACTTGGACAACAGGGTCAGACACGTGTTACCACAGCTGAGGTTCCCTCAGCACTTCCCTGGCTCATTACAGCATTGTACCACCGTGGCTAGGAGGAGCGTGACCATTTTTTTAAACATAACTGTGTTGAAACTTAAAAGAACATTTTCAGAATGCCCTATAGGTTTGCGTTAACACCTATACAAACAAGTTCTATAAAAGAACATAAAAACGAATTTTGCTAAGCTGCTCTCCAGAAGGTTAAACTACAATGATGTTTCTCCAAATCCTGTGGAAGTGTCCTGACAAGTAACTATTTCTTGTTGCTCGCTGTTTATCAGGGGACTTCATCTGACAACAGATAACATACACAAATCCGTCTTTCCAAAGTGACTCAGGAGTCAAAGTACCGCTAACTTTCAATTAGACAGAAAAACTCAAAAGCCTCTCTCTTCTAATCATTAGAACAAGCAGATAGGAGGCCCACTGTGCCCTTTATTTAAATACATGCTCATCAAGAAGAGAGGTAAATCCTGGATATAGAAGTGATGTTTGAAGTTTGGACAGTTGCACAATTAAGTCCTGTCCTTGGTGGAAAATGCATTTCTCGTTTGGAGCAATCAAACACCACTATGTTAATGTGCACACCACAGAATAAACTATTAAAAGAAAACCACGTTCATTTTGCTTAGCCTGGCATCCTGAAAGTTCAGCGTTAGACATGCTTCTCACAAGCGATAAGGTATAAACTGTTTTTTTAAATAATCAGTTCTGTTACAGATTGGGATTTTTCCAACTGTTGCTGATAGATTATCTTGCTAAAGAGGACTTGTCACCTTCACCACAAGCAAAAAAATTGAAGGAAGGCAGTTTCCTCCATCCTCCTTTTGTACTCATTTATCACTCATAAACAACCACCACACTTGACCCAGTATAAAAGGGAAAAACTCATATGATGGCAGACATAATGCTTGTACAACAGTCTCTAGCCTTTTTTTTTTCCGAAACTTCGAGCTGGTCTTAGCATGGCGCCCCTAGCCTGGACACTTGTCCTGAGTTTCTGATTTGTAAGAACACTCAATGCTGGGACGGCCCAACGAATGCCTGAATTCCTCCAAACATCTTTGTTCCCCAAAATTAAGCTAGAAAACTCCTATACGATAGCTTTTCTTGCAAGATTTGAGATAATTCCTGGTGCAGATTGGCTCTGAGCTGCTAAAGTAACTGTGGCTAGCGCTGCATTTTATTACTTCAGTACTGAACAGTGGTGACATGTGCGTGAACAGAGGTGAGAGACCAGTTGCCATTGGGGGCAGGACTTAAAAATGATTCCTGTTGTGGCCACAGTGATTTACACATCTTCATTTATAAGTATTTTAGACAGTAAGAGACATTTGTTAGTGTTTCAGCTTTTAGATTGGAAATCTGGAGTGTTCCCCAGGATTCAACTAAATGGAGAGAGGTTGGTCTCTAGGTAAAGCCTTCTGACTGCTGCACCTCTGGCTGAGATCTTCAGGGTAGGCTCTGAAGCAATAGATCCTACATCCTCGAAGGCTTGCGGGGGTGGGCAGAAGCTGAGCATCCTGTCTAGATAGCAGATCTCCGTCTAGCACCTCTTTGAGACGGGGGACCCTGCAGCTCAAATGCCTGAGACCCGAGTAGTCCAGCTCTCCCAAGCGCTGCCCCAGTAACTTTTGCGTATCCCCTTGCATATTCCACTGGAACTGCGGACCAGGGGGTAACCTCCTCACCTGCTGCGGTCTTTGTGGCACTTCGAGTAACACAGAGTTGGGACAGGATTCACCAAACCAGTCGTGCTTTATTGGACACAGGCAAGAGCTACAAAGTGGTCTAGAAAATAAAAGCGTTTGCCCACATTCCTGGCTTGGCCTCCTTACCCCTTGTACAAGTCCTCTGGGTCTTAGTCAACATCATTCTGGGATTCATCTTCTCTTCCTCCTGCCTAGCCCTGTCTTCCAGTCCTAGTCTCCACTTCCCTTTCTGGAGATTCAGTCCCCCTGAATGGCTTTTAGTCTCACCAGGAAATGTATTGCTTAGTTACAGCCTACTGGGAAGACCAGTCAGGTTAATGAAAGGCCTTGCTCCTGGCGGCTGCAGGTGGCTCCACAGCAGCAGCTGTGCACAAATGCCACCCTGGGAAAGTACCAGCTGCTGAAGGGACCAGAGAAGGCAGCAGAAGGCATGGGGATGTCTACACTTTCTCTCTGCCAGCCTTTACCATGCAGCAGAGGGGTGTACTGTCAGCATACGGAGAGCTCAGCTGCTATAAAGGAGCTTTGGGGCTGGATTCAGCTGAGTTCTTCTGGAAGAGCTTTGTAGACAGACAAATCAATCCAACTTCTCCTGAGAAAGTCCAAACAGGACAGGAAGAAATGCCACTGCTCATTTATATTTACTTCCTGGTCTATTCTAAGTCAGTGTTATGCTTGTGGAAGATGCCAGATAGCCTCAGAGACCGAATTCCTCATTTATCCACGGAGTATGTACAGCATGGGCTAGCTTGCACTCACTGCCGTGTGCATAACTTGAATAACAGGGGAGTTCAAACTCCACAGATCCAGGACTATTCAAGCAACAGCATGCGAGTCTTGAAATCCAAGCCAAGGAAATAATTATTGTGAGGGAGGAGGGGATACATTAGAGACAGTTCTAGGACCCCAAATGAAGATGCAGAACTTTACATAGTCATCAGTGGCAATAAAGAGCTGTTCAGAAAAGGACCTGAACCCTGGAACCAAACCCTCTTTTTCAGGAAGTAAGTTTCCAACTAGTAGGAGGGTCTGTTAGTAAGTTTTAGACAGCACGTACCATGAAACAGAAAATGAGTGGAAATAAAGCTGATATGTAATGACAAGCTAATGATGCAAATAATGTTGCTGTCTGAACACTCTAAGCAGTAATAAATGCAGTAAGGCTTGTCATGGCACATCTGGATGAAAAATTCAGAACTGCTGATAAGACTTAAGTCATGCAAGAAAGGCAGGTCTAGACAAGGAACTTTTTTTTTTTTTATTTATTTCTCTTTACCTCCACAATTGTGAGCAATAGAGAGAACCCTAGACAGGCACCTTGCTGCCAGAAGCATTTAACACCATGTACAAATTAAATCTTTTCTGAAAATGAATTGATGACGGAATTTAAAAAAGTTTGTGGCCCATCCCTTCCAAGCACTCTGTATGTTGCTCTCGCCAGTGAACCTGAGTGGCCATAAGCAATCTATGTATGCAGGACTTAATGAAGTTGCTCTTCATGGCTACTATGTATTCCAGAATGCAGGCTGGAAAAGCTCCTTTAGAGACACATTTCCTAAGAAAAGATGCCAAAGCCATACATACAGAATGTGGAATGGGCAGGTAATGCTCAGGCAGAGGAAGATGCTGCCTTTCATTAAATACAGAGTTAGCTCGGGGTCAACTATTAGCAATTTGTCGAGGAACATAAATATCCCCCATTCCATCCCTGTATACAACATTGCCTTAAAACCACTAAGCAGCAAAGCACGCACCAAGTGTAGGCCCTTAATTATGTTCTTTCGCAATGTTACTGGTATTTGACAAAAACACGAGCAGCTTGGGGTTTTTGTCACCGTCCAACGTGTGTTCAAAATATCTTTATTCAGTCTGTCCAGCAGTAATAAAGCAGGTACGGGGCAGATGGAAGAGTCGAAACTTCTGCCCATTATCAGAACTACGTGGTAATAGGATTCAGGAGCCAAGCGGTTAGACTTCCGGTGGCAAAAATTTGTTGTAATGGTTCAACTTCCTTACTTCAGCTAGTAAGTTTCTATTACATTTTTGAAAAGCCCATACACTCAAACCTTATTGGGCACAATTTTTCAGAAACCTGAAAGAGTTTCTGAGAGCTCTTTAAAAACAGAAAAAGAAAGAAAAAAACCTTTCCTCGAAGGTTGGACTTTGAACTGACTGCCATGCTTGCAGATCACTCGAACGCTAATGGTGGGGCATTGTTGTTTTCATGCAACAGTTCTTCAGACAATTTTACCCCTTCACTACAATTCTGTTCATTCTTATTCTTCAGCACTGCTGTACCAAAATGCATTGGCTTCAGTGGGCACCGAGGTGTTCGGTGAGCACATCTTTGGAAACTTGGGTGAAATAAGCAAACTAACACCTCTCTTTAATCAGCTGGAGTGCTTTTCTGCTTGTCCTGATAATACACTGAACAACTATCTTGTGAACGCTAGAGTGTACAGCTTACTTGACACAAGGCATCTTCTACCTAATACCACGAAGAATTCATTGCAGCTCAATTTAAACTTTTGTTATGAAGTTCCTAGTATGTGCTAGGTGCTACGTATGTGCTAGAAGGTAACTGGAAAGATTATAGTGAGCTGTTGCCAAAGTAACCTATAAACTGTCATTTGGCCACTTGCATTCCTCCAATTCCTTCTGCCCTCCAGTTTGCATTAGTGTAATATGGATGGGTGGATGATATCCTATGGATACTGCACAGGTTTATGTTACCATCTATTGCTTGAATAGACCATCTATACATTTAAAGATTGGGTCTTGATGAACAATATTCTCTTATTTCCAAGGTAGTGGCCTAGCACGTTGTTCTTACTTAAGGATGAATGCAAACTTGATTGTTATAGTTAGTGAGCAAAAGTGAAATAAAACTCCCAAGAACTCTACAAAAGCAAGAAACAAAACACTTTACAGAAATCAGCAGAGAGGAAAAGCACAAGTAGTCCTTTTCTTAATACTGCCATACACTAGTAAAACCAAAGAGCATTGCAATAACCCAGTGTACCATTCAGGATATTCGAAGTCCAATTCTCCTCAACTCAGCACTCTGTTTCTCCCAACCAGGTTAATATGCTCTTTCCATTCCCCCATCCTTTTTCCTTGCCTTTAATGCAACTTTGCTCTCTGAGTGTTTTCTGCATTACTCAAAGCTTTCCTTTTTGTGAAATCCTGAGTGCTTCACTTTCATTTTCCGATTGACTCAGGTTCAGTCTGATGCACGCACAAGATTATTATTGCACAGCTGGCCACCAGGAACAGAGGGTCCTTCCTGTTAGACTCCAGAGAAAGAACTGTTGCGTCTTGAGCCCATAACAGCAATGTACTGTTTGTTATTAGGATACATCCACCGTCTTGACTTCCCCTCTGACTGGGGAGTCAGGGTGGAGCACACACTGGTAATTCGGTTCTTTGGCTCTCCAGTCAAAGCCTGGAGAGACACAGGTGATCATAGCTTCCACAGTACTCTGTGGGAGTGATTGAAATCACCTCTGTATATGCGATAGCCACAAGGACTTCAGTGTTTAAGAAGGAGTAGACTGCAGATAAGCAGCAAAGATGGGACAGTGTTCCTGTGTGTGCCTCCAGGAGGGCTGTTGGTGGCCGAATGCCACATTTCCACAAGCGTGCAAATTCCATAATAGTCTAGTACAGTGATTTTAAACCAGGGTATCATTCCATGGGGTACCACGCACATTGGCACTGTTGGGTGTTAAAAACATTCTGACATGTTGTGATCTTTCATTGAGCAGAAGAATTGCTCTAGTAATTTGTAGTCAGAAAATTAGTAAGTGCTAGAAACTGGCATTTTCCAAGTCTTAAAAGGTTGACACCACTGCTCTGGTGGTTTGTCTACTGGGGGATGCCAGTGCCTGAACTTCAGTCCACACTCCTGCAGTTGCAACTACCACCTCTGTAGTACTAAGACGACTCAAATATCCAATAATACTTAATGCATGTAATCTTATTCACATGGTAGTTCCCCCAGAATGTAGACATTGGTTTTTTTCATCTAAGGTAGGGGGAGCATTAGGTTTCCTCCATGCATCTCCTTTGCAGTATTACTGCTAAAAATAATTCAACCTCCTAATGCCATTTCAGAAGAGATCTTCCAGTGAACAGGTAGCCAGTACTGATTATACTTCCCATGCAGTGTGAATGTATAAAGCTTTGTGCACAGATGAAGCACAGTGCATACCCTCATTGGGCAAGTATGCAGCAATGTACACAAACGTGTGCTGGACATATCTTGCATCAAAGTCATAACAATGTAGCAGGCTATAAACCTGTGACAAGGGGCTGTTAAATTCTGGAACTGGAGGACAGCTCTCCTGTATTTTAGCTCCACTAGCCAAGCGACGCAAGCGTGCACCCAGGGTTGTACGCCCCCCTTACCTTGAGGGAGTTTGAACCTGCATCTCTGCCTGCCTAGCTGAATACTTTGAATTCTTGTGCCACAAACTGGCCATTGCTTGGGTCTTTTTTCAGCATGCCGTTTGAAGGTGGCCTCCAGGTAGCCAAGAGGGAAAGAGATGAGGCCAGAATGTAGACTAAAGGAGATGTGGCTCAGAAAGGAGCAGGTCCTGGGTTCTTGTATCTCCTGGTAGTGCTTGTTGTCTCTATTATCCACAGACTAGTAAATGTAAGGGGCACTGGCTTCAAAAGCAGCACTGGAGAAGTGTCTGGATGATGCCAAGCTGGTACTGAGGGGATTTACTACTGCATTGGGAAATCCAAGAGATGCAGGCTCAGACGTACTCTGGGCAAGGCAGGGGGTCTCTGGGCTAACTACTCAGCTAAGGGAGAATAAATGTGGTGGGGTTCACTCTCTTCCCACATTTTTTCATGACTTACACTTTGATACACATGCACATATCCAGCCAGTTTCATACAGTGTATATGCATGCATGCATGCATGCATGCTTACACAGCCACAGCATAACAGCAGGGCAAAAAACAGGTAGGTAGCTAGCTAGAAAGCTGCCACTTACACACAGTAAGGGGAAGAGAATTTCACCCTTACTTCTTAAATATAAATAGTAGGGTGCAATCCTACTATGCCACAGATTATGAACATGTAGAGGTAGACTTGACACCAGCGATGTACGTGACACAGAATGTTACAGGCAACCCCTGCTTAATGCTGTTTTGCGATAATGCTCATTTTAAATTGATACCCGATTTCACTTAGCGCTCAGCGAGTTTCATTATAAAGCTTGTGGTTGCCATTAAAAACAACTGTGGTTGCCACTTGGTTGTCAAAAAGTTTTGATTTTGCTTAACGCTTGGTTTTTCAGGAACCAATTAAGAGCGCTAAGTGGGGATTGCCCATATTAACACTGTACAGTGACCTGCACTCATTTCGCTAGTGTTCAGTTAAAAGCACCTGTGAAGTCTGACTTAAGAGAATGGAGAAGTACAGTTAAGCACATGTAGCACACGTGTGCACGTTTGCGAGATGAAGGTGTAGATAGGTTAGTTATGATACCTTAACCAAACAAATTTCAACTCTGCTTCCAGTATGCACACTATGGCCTGTGGTAAATGGATCCAACTCTTCTCTTACACTAACATTTTGAGAAAATGCAACTCTCGTAAAGTTAAAAGTATCCCAGGTATTGCGTGAGCAATAGAGAACCAGACTTCATCTACAGGTTGAGAGCGTACTTTAAAAAGTGGTTATAGAAGGAAATATTGAAAAACTACCAAATGACTCACAAGGTAAAGTGTCATGTTTCGGGTGTGGTTTCACTGAAAATGTTGTTTTGTGTGTTCTTTTCTACGCCAGTGGGTCTCAGTATGTACGCCTCTTCCGTTTCTGCTACCTGTGCAAATAGACTAGAAAAAGGAGCACTATTTTCTTTCTTACTTTCCAAGCTCCGTTACCATCCATGTGTTATAACTTTCATTTTCTCTTCTCTTTGCACTGGGTTTTAACAGGGAGAAAAATTATATCTTGGCTATTTGTCAAATATGGGGAAACAACCCCCCATCCTTAATAACTTGCCAAGAGATGGAGCTGTGAAGTGCCATGGTCTTTCTCTAATTTTTTTTCTCCCTCTTACAGTGTGGCAAAGGTGCTGAAAACTTTGACAAGTTCTTTACCAGAGGACAACCAGTGTTAACACCGCCCGATCAGCTGGTCATTGCCAACATCGACCAAACAGATTTTGAAGGGTTCTCGTACATCAACCCGCAGTTCATACACCCCTTCTTACAAAATGTATGAACCTTACAGATACGAACAAGCTACACAGTGGGAAATGGTCCTTAATCCTAGAATTTTTAGGCCTTTGCCTTGTTGATTCCAGTTGGGCCTCAAAATTGTAGGGTTAGAAGCATAGGAGGAAGAAAAAGGCCAGTTATTAAGGATTTGACTTTGCAACAGAGATATTGTCTTAGAGATCACGTAATATACAGTATGTGCCCATTCATTCAGCGTGAAGTCACTACTGGCTATAGGTTACTCGTCTAAAGTTAAACTTTTTTGGTACATTATAATACTTTCATAAACTTCCGTTGTCATCTGCCCCTTGCCCACTAGCACTGGAATTTTTAACTAAACCACACTGGGGGGAAATTTTTTTTAAAAAAAAGCATAGAGTGGACTAAAAATTCCCAAACACCATAAAATGGAAAGCCTTCCGATCTTAATGCAGATGGCATAAGAAGCGAGCACCTAGCCCGGAGGGACCGCTCCTCCTCTAGGGCTTCCCAATGATTCCCAATAGAGTGATAGCACAAGAGCCTGAAAAGGAAGGGTAACCAGGAGGGCATCATGGAAAACTTCAAACCAAAAAAAGAGTTGTTTTAAAAACATGAAATAAAGTCAGACTCTTGGGCTTTGTCAGTTGATCACGTGAGGCAGAGACAAATGTAAGAACAGAATAGTGGCCAGATGTTTTTCAAACATTGCAAATATCAGATGTTAGTTCAAGAGTGAAACTGCATATTTAATACTGCTACTACTACTAATAATAATACTTCTATTACTTTAATCTCCATGAGATTATTCTGTGATCCAGGGTGCCATTCTTAGTTGTACTGATTTAATTTACAGCAGTCATGATTTTGTTGTTAGACAGTCCCATTAAAAATCTTTTTGCTATTTAAAAAAAAAAAACCCTTCGTTTAGCTAAGTGTGCAACAGAACTGTAACTCCATGTGCCCTACTTGGATATATTTAATATGATGCAGGATAGGGTGGTAAGTGAAAGCACTCTATGCAATAACTTACTGAAAGTACATAGCTCAGTCACTTCTTGCTTTTCCCAAGATCCTTAGGAAAATAAAAATGAGACTTTCTAAAAAAATCATCCCTTTTAACATTTCTTTAAACTGCTGGAGCTGTGGAATAATGGAGCCAATAAGGAAAAAAACCAGCCAAGCTGTTTTATCGGTTGAAGGGAATTTAATGTTTTGCATATGCTTCATGCAATGAAATTTGTATGTTTAGTGACAAACCTTAATAACAAGGGTTAATAATAAGCAAATCTATATTGACATAATCGCATCAAATATAAAGAGTATTATAAAAATTTTATAAAAGCAAAATTGTGCTATATTTGTGAAGGTTCTTGTTCTGAATGACATGATTTAGATCTAGTTTAATGTTTTATTGCTTTCATTTTGGGTTTTTTTATTTTTGTTTCTGGATAGTTTCAATGGCATAGGTTATTTTTTTTAGGGTTTTTTTAAATGTAGATCTACCTGTAAACAATAATGGCTACCTGCAGGTTTTATACGGGAGTCGATTTGGCTGTCATTTCATGTCTGCTTTTTACTTGCAAAAAAGAGCAAAACATTTTATTTGCAATGATGGACACCATAATAAATACAGTCCTCTCCTCTCCTGTCCATCACCTGGTAAAAATAATTGATATTTCCTCTTAGCACTTACTAGAACATATTGATTCAAAGATCAGTAAATACTTTTGTGCATATTTTAGTTTTGTTACAGCATGTAAAATGATATTGTTATTGTGTTATCCTTTTCTTTTAAATCCGTTTGCCTTGGTAATGTTAACAACCTTGGGCACTGTTTGCCTCTGGACGTGCATGTCAATGCCAGAAGCATGTTGTCTCAATACCTGCATGCAGAGTGATGACCATTGTTCCAGCATGCAAACATACTCTCATGCAAAGTAGAACATTTGCCATAAGACTTACAATTGTATCCAAACCTGTAATGGGGGAGCAACTCACTTATCCGTTTTATTACAACAACGCATTTAAACTGTGCCAAAAGAACCCAGACAAACAGGGTAGGGAAAAAACACACACTATGCATAAAGGGTCCAATCTTGCAAATTCTTCCTCATAGAAATAGTCATTGCTTAGCAAGCGATCAGTCACTCACCGACTAGTGCAGTCCAGCTATCAGTGGGTAAAATCAAGTAGGCTTAAAACTAATGCACCTCTTCCGCTCTCAAAAGCTGTATTTTGCATGTAAGTGATGCCTAGTCTGGACATTCTCCATATGAATTCATTTGACTCGCACCTAGTCCCAGTATGATCACTAAGATGGCTGACTGCACATCTGAGTGAATGTGTTCACAACTGGACCTTAAATCAACAAGCAGCCCCAGATTACTGGAGAACTGAACCTTTTCAAAGCATAGAGAAGCAAGGGAGGAACATTATGGTCAGAACCAGAACCAGAACCTAGGCTATTGCCCAACCACAAAAAATACTAAAACAAAGCTCAAGCCACATTAGAGACTGAAAAATTGTTCTGTGTCAAAATATTAAACTAGCCCAAGAAGAAGTTCTCGTTTGTCATTCATGCATCTTTAAACAGTGTGGGTATTCAACGTAAAGCGTGTTAACATTTACAGTATTTTGCAATCCTCTATAATTTTTCTAGCTACTTACTAGCATTTAACCTGATACACAGGATAGGGATGGCAGGATATCACACCATAGACGATAGTAGGCCTGGCAGATTACTTGAACTAATTATATTTCAAATAGCTATGGACTCTTAACGTCACTCGTTAAAATGCAGCACAGCCAGTGCTGTCTGTGTGGGTGATATCTGGATAATAGGTAATGAAGAAACTGTGAAAAGGAAGAGACAGAGAGGAATACGAAGGCACAAGAGAGCTAGAGGTGAGAAAAGAGAGCCAGGGACGCTAAGTAGAATGGCACCATGCTAAAAACGGCCAGGAGATCAAGTGGGTTAGGGATGCTAGAGAAGGTCTTTCTGCCCCAGGATCAGATGTCGGTGGTGAAGTGGAGCTCTGTTCTGGAGCACCGGCCTTTTGGTCATACACTCGTGTTCGCTAAACAGGGCAGCCCATGGCAGAGCAGGACAAAGAACCGGTCCAACATCCAAACAAAACTCCTATTCAGGGCTTAGCTCATTTTCTATTCTTTTTCTTAAGCACTTGCATTTACTCTGCAACTTTTAAAATTAGGAGCAGGAAGTCCTCTCTGACCTTGTTACCGCAAAGCTTCAGTGTTTGTGACATCTCACGTGTTCTTCTGTAGGAAACTGTAATGCTAACAAGATACTGTGAGCTCACTAGTCCTGCAAGATCAAAACTATGGGTGCATCAACACGTTGCCCTAGGGCGAGGTAGCGCTGCGCTTCATCGCTGTCTGGCGCACTATGGCAACGTTGCAGTCACTTGGGTCTACCCATGCGATTGTCAGCTAGGTCGCTGTAGCAGCTCATGTCCTGGTATAGCACGTTGCTGTGGCAACATGGTGGTGAAATCTAACCATGTGTCATGCACATGGCTCAGTAACCGCCCATACTTTAGTACTTCCAAAGGGAAGTACAAAAGCACAGCACCACAGCAATGTCGCTGTATGGCAACGTGTAGATGTGCCCAATGTTAGGCAAAGCAGTGAAAAAGGGACTAAATGGACGTGAGCCTTAGCCACTGCTCACAGCAAACGCGGATGCTTGGAGCACCCCTTTAAATACAGGTTCACAAGGTGCATCCAATGGCTTGCCCATTATGTGGAAATTTATAAATAGGAAAAAAACCACAAGTGTGCAGCAAGCGTGTTCCTCATGCTATTTCATTACAGCTATTTATTTCCATGTTATCTGTTTCCAAGACCTGGCTATCACGTGTTCATGGACATTAAAAATGAGGACAATTAAGTCTGAACTACTCTCCCATCACTTGAAGGCTACATCAGAAAGCTTATAGAAGAAGAACTGAAACAACGTTGCATTCAAAAGTTTCTAATTAGCCAATTGGATAAAATCCCAAGTGCATTCTGCTCCCCTTGATTTTAAAAGGAGTTGCAAGCACAGTTCAAGATCTCCCAATATTGGGAAATATTGTGAAAACACTGTAGGCTTTTAGATAACAATCAATATTGTGTATTAATTGGCTTGAAGGTAGATAAATGCAGAGGTGTTCTAAGAGCTTGTTAAAAACCTTGAATTCATGAACTTTCAGTTGAGAAGGCTCTTTGCTCTGAACTGAAATTCAAAACCTACTTCCCTTAGATAGATCTGTTTTTTGAAAAAAAGTTCAACTTCTTTCTCAGACTCAGAGAGTTAGGGCTGGAAGGGATCCCCAGAGCCGTTATCCAGCCTAAGCTTCTGCTCAATGCAGGATTCCCCTGGGGAAACGATTCCAAAGAAACGTTTGTCTAATCTCCACTTAATTATAAAACCACCATGCACTGGTGGGATTTGATCTTACAATCTCATTATCTTCCCAATAGTAGAGGCCAACAGCCTCACCATTGCACCACTGACAAACTTTGCATAAGCAATTATTCGAAAGTAACAAGTGGCGTATCACGTCACGCTTTGTGAAAACCTTTCTGTAGATGTAACATCCCCCATATCTCAAGCTGAAGACAGGGAACGACTATAGAGCTGAATAAGCTTTAGAATAAATAGAATGAGTGTTTTCCTAGCAACGGATGAACCTACCCCTACACAGAAGACTAACACGGGGCCTTTGGACAACTTCAGTAACCCTTAGGCTTCTTGCAAGCAGTGCAGTGCTGGACTCTAGGCCTTGTGCTGACCCTGTGGATTTTCCTGTGGGGATAACACCCTTCAAGTCCTCATTCACATCATATTGACTTCAGCGGGACTAAATACATGGGTACTGTAGGGAAAGAGAGTTTGCAGGAAAGAGCCAGGTCCTCTGCAGTCTGTTCCCATGCCTTTCTAAAAATTACAATTCCAGCTCAGTCCAGTTCAGAAATGTCTTTCTGTATGTGGGAAATTGCATCTTTTCATAGTTTGCAGAAAAAAATGAACTTGTTTTACAAGGCATAAATGCCATAGAAAATTCTATTCTGAAAAAACCATCCATCTGTTTCCAGAGTAACCTATAGCACACATACACGGTGGTTCTTTAACGTCCTTCCTGCCTTGCATGCCAAGTCTCACTGAAGACCCTGCTACTCCTACAAAAAACAGACTGAAATGCTCATTTCCTAGCAGGACAGGCACAGTGTAAAGCCCCAGGGCTGAAATTACTGATAATACTTGGGAGGTCAAGTTTTCATTCAGAGCACAAGGGACCCCATTTGATAAATCTTCAAAACTGGTAGAAATCTTATTTATGATATTCGATTCATAGTACCCATGCTAAGCTGCCAGGGAATTTCTGGAAGGAGTTAATGTTTTGTTAATTATCTTTTACTCCCAGGAATCATTAGTGTACCTGGGTTTCATCTCTTTACAATGATCTCTGGCAAATACCAGAACTTGGTTGTTTCTTTGTGCGACAGGTAGGGAAACATTTAGCTACAGGGTAGTAAAACAGGATGTATAGAAGCCAAGCTGCTTTCTTCAATTCATAATCTTAGAAACTCTGAAATGCTTAAGAGTCATATAAAATATTGACTCAGTAACCACGTGCTATTTCATATCACCTAATAACTGTGCCAGTAAAGACTGGCAATTAAACAGCCTTATGAATAACCTGCACTAAAGCCCTCCTGTTTGCAAGAAAAGTCTCCAAAGAAAGGGGTGCACTAGTGTTGCGAGTGCAGATCTGGAGCACACAAGTCCTAACCCCAGGTCTGTCACTGACTGCCTCTGTGGCCTTGGGCAAGTTACTTATCCTCTCTGCCTCAGTTACCCCATCTGTAAAATGGGGATAATAATACTTACTTAGTCCTCACAGCAACTTGTGCATGTGAGGACTGCTTAGTTAATGTTTCTAATACATTTACTATTAAGGGTATTATGTAAGTATTATTATAATTTGTAATATCAAATCAGTTTATTCAAGTCACACGGTGTTGCTGGATATACCATGCTATTTCTACTTTTTTATATAAAACTTTAGTAATTCTTCTAAAACCATTTAAAACAAACAAACACTGATATTTCTTATAAGAGCTGGAGTCCAGCTTTGCTCTGATTAGTTCAAGTCAGATAGTAACGCAAAGTGTTGCTTTCTGTGTGTATAGAAGTCAGTTGCACTACCTGTTTTCCAACTTCTGAGATATGTATGGTTTTAAAAAATATATATGTAAATGGAAGTCTTAGCAGAATTGATTATTGTAGAGCAAAATCCTCGTGGCTAAATAAAACGGTCACAGGTGTTTTCTAGTAATGCTCAGTAGCATCTCCCAATAAAAAGGAGAAATGTTTTGTTTACAACTGGCCCAAAGAGGATTTTTTTTCAGCCGGTAATTTAACCAGATCCTGCTTTCAACTATCTTCACGCTTTTCTTTTGCTCGTCTGCGACACTGTCTACAATTCACATTTAAGGAAACCAGTCCTAGGAAACTATATTCTCTTTCCATCAAGATTTAGTAAAAGTTCAGTAACGTCTAGAATAGATTTTAAACAGAGAAACCCAAAGCCTACAGCCACAACTTTTGATAATGGGCTTCCTAACCTGCCTCTATTGTAGCCATGCTGGATTTCACACCAGTTTTACTGGTAAAACTTCACTGACTTCCTTCTAAATTTCTATTAGCACCGGTAGCAAAACTTCCCATTCACCATTGACTTCCCTGGAAGTCAGATTAGGTGTAAATTAGTGAGATAAGAATCTGCATTTATGTCAATGGAAGCAGATTTGGTCATTAATTTCTTGCTAGAAAACCAGAAAGTCTTCAGCTAATACCATTTCACTTTTACAGTTTTTAAGGAAGAATTAAGCATTGTAATAAAAGAGATTTGTCTTTAATCCTTGCTAAAGATCTTAAAAATAAGATTTTTGAGATGATCAAAACGTAAGTTTGCCCCCCTCCAACCGAACAGCTGTTCTTCGGGAATCGTTCACGGTAGAACTCAGTCCTGCAAGGCACTCAGTTGCTCTGACCTTGGTATGGCAGGGTACTAATGAATGTATTTTAAATTGAAGCACATGAGCGGTCCCATTAAAACCAATGGAACTACTCAAAAACACTTGTAATACACACCCTTCAGTATTTTACTGGTTTCAGGACTAGTGTTCAGCAGCTTGCGGGACTGAGCCCAACAGCTGCAAAGCAACAAAACAGTCAGCATGCAGTGAAACCCATCCCTGTTCAGCAAAGCTGATAAATTCTTGCTTGCCCATAAGAAGCACATGTTTGTCCCACCAAGCGCTTTGCTGGATCCGAACCAGAACAAGCCGTCTTGCTGTAATGATACACTTGTCTAACACTGTAACTTGCTTCCCCCAGAAAGAGGGGGAAGCGGTCAAACTTCAAGTTACTATGAATGTAAGAAAAAAAATGAAGCCTTTGTTGCCTCTTAAGCTTAAATATGCAGCTCAGAATTACTTGTATTATAACCTTTTAGCCAGAGAATGTAGAATACAGGAAAAGTGTCTCAAGTCCTTGCTCGTTAAGGTTAACATCCTCTGATCTTTTTTAAGAAGGGATAATGCTACCTATACTGCTGAACATCACTTTATAGACCCAAGCTTTGTAAAACCCAAGGGAAGAAAAGAATTTTATTCTTCTTTAATTGCAAGATATTATAGGAAAAATGTGAAGAGGCCGTTCATTTCTCAAAACAAAACATTGGAAGTATAGCGGGCACGCTTGATGTAAAGATTACCGTAATTTTTTCTTAATTCTTACAAACTTTAATATTTGTTTGCATGATATGCTTTTGTTAAATATGAATTGTAGTTTGAAAGCAAGTGTGTATGAATAAAGATCTCTATCATTACGTGGTGTTCTCTTTTTGGTGTATGTCCTTTGTGACATTTCAGTGGCAGAAGTCTTTGCTCCAGAGCAGAGGTTCCCAAAACTTTCTTCTTGCATCCCCCCTTCCAGACGTACCAGCTGCCCACATACCCTACCAGCATGTTTTTAAATCAGCGTTTCTCCTGTGTACTGTCCCCCCAGGGGCATGCATACCACAGTTTGGGAACCCCTGCTCTACAGCCAAGTATGGATCTTACCTCAGCTTCAGCTTTTCCCCATACCATGTAGTTGTGTTAATCCAGGCACTTGGTTCAGCCATCTCCAAACTCACATCCAGGTTTTGATGCGGTGTAATTTAGAGACTGTGCTCAGACAGAGTTTGATGTGGGCTTCATTCAGGGTTGGACACAGTGCCAAAGTCCTGTTGATTCCGTGGTGCAGGATCAGGTTATAAAGGTCCAATTCAGGAAGACCCATCTGCAAAGAACAGATTAAGTAGAGCAATTACGACTAAATATTTTTTCAGACGAGAGTGGTAGGCAAAGACTGCTGCTCAATGTCGTTGATCTAGACATTTTGTATTATCTCAACTTCTGCACCCATTGAGTATGGCTTTACCTGTACCTCTCTGGATCCAATACCAGCATCAGGAACAAGAGGAGAAATTGTGATGTTACCGAAATGAATGGGGACCAGCATCAGGAGGGCCAAATTTCAGGACACTTACTCTGTTTTCATTTATGAAGTAACACCACATAAAATGCTTGACAGGCAAACCAAGAGGAACACCAGCTGTAAATATTGTTTTGTAATATTCACAACCAAAATTCAGTTTTTTAACCTGAAGATTTCCAGGGATTTTGTGGACTATTTACAATTTAGCTAGTACAAATTCTGTTACAGGTCCCAAAAACGAACCAAAAAAAGACACAACAGTTACTTACCCACCTCTTCACATCTCATCCAAAAGGAAGTTGAGATAATACAAAATGTCTAGATCAGCCTCCAGCATCTACCTGCATGTGAAGACACCTCTCATATTAAAAAGAATGAGGCAAAGTACACAAAGAAATGCACATAACTAGGTATGAATATTACTATTCACATCTATGAGTAGGAGTGAAGCACTCTTCCTGTATGGAAGCTCTTGAAAACACAATTAAAGGCAAGAATCACCCGAATAAATGCTAGGTGCTTTAAAACAGTCTCTATTCAGCCGTTTGACAAGACACTGCTCGATTCCACAAAGATCAAAAGTGTTTCATTTACTGGGGATAGTTCGAGCAGGAAAAAATCCTCACAATCCAAGTGCGGCAAAGGGCTAAAGCATTTTTTTTATTTTAGTAGAAATGCTAAATTCCCTACAACTTTTTGAACAATGTGTACAATTGTACATGTCCTCTGCTTTTGTCATGCCACTTCACTTACACAAGTTGTGCAGTCTGTACAAGATACACTACACATTTACATTAAAGACATAATTTAAGGGATCAAGGTTTCCTAGTTCATCTTGCACTCAACATCACTGCTGTGATCAGTGTTTATAGTCATTCAGCAATGACAATAAGACTAAGCACTCGGACACACTAATAGTAGGAACTTCAGGTAAGCGTAACAACAGAGACAGCCCACCTCCCATTTATCTAAACAGAACGGTTGGTTTGAACGGATTTCAAAAGATGTTCGTTGCTTTGCAGTAACAATTCAACATAAGTATCATGCTTTTCTTGACTGTGTCTCGAAGCCTCCCCAATATAAAAGGCATTTAACTATGTCCACTGAAGCATGCAACTTATGGGGTGCATCTGTGATTTCATTAACCTGCCTACTCAGAAGTGCAGCCTTGTCACCAAAGTAGGGGGTGCCTCCTGAGTTATTCCTAAAATGTAGGAAATCACTTGTGTGAGTTTTCACAAAGAAAGCCAGAGATGTGGGAAACACCTTCCCTGGTCCTTTGAGCTGCTCTGCCAGGCAACTAGGAATGGACATGTGCTTCAGATAGCAAACCATTTTTGCAAGCATAACCATTAAAGTCCAGGAACACTACCTGCTTAGATGCATTCTCCACGGTTGCAAATGCTATGATTTTGTCCCCCCAGAGGAAATCATTGTGGCTCTCCCTTACCTAGAGATTGTGATTTATTTATTTTAATAAAATGCTAAAAATCCTGACATTAAAGCTATTCCATCTTCAGCTCAGGAACACGTGGTGTCTCTGCTAGCCCTGATCCTTGATGTCAGCAACATAAGAAAAAAGACTATTGAATGGCAAAGCAGCTAAACAAGATGAATTCCCTTTAGCGAGCATGTTCAGCTTGTTTCGGAACCAGGAAAGGGGCTGTATAACTGTTAATATTTAAGGATTAAACCATGCTGGGTCAGAGTTTCAGTTTCCAGAAACTAAAAAAAAAAAGTTCTTATGCCTAGTTCATGAACACTCCCTGTGACACTTACAGGTGGAGTCTACTGAGTGTATATATAACAGCGCCATACAACGTATGTTCCCTTTTCACCTCCATCTCAGCTTGTTTCAAAATGACATCCCATCTGCTCTTTGTCTGTGTCTGTGCAATGGATTCAAATACTTCTTCCCCCATCCATCCTATTAACAAACATCACAACTTTGTTGTGCTTTCAATATTAAAGTCTATATCCCATTTTCACTCTGTTTCCTCAGCCACCTCTGCCTGTAATGAGAATTCATTTGACCACATTTGCAATGACAGAGGACACCTTTTCTTTTTTCCTTCCACACTTGCTTTAGCACTTTGAGCGTGGACATGCCTCGTTTTTTCCCCCGCCCCTCCTCCCTTATCGCTAGGCACAGCCCCTGCATGCCTGCTGGACGATTCTTAATTTGCCACCTCTTGGGTGCTGAAGTTAAGTTTTCAGGATCCCAAAAGTCATTCTGGTCTGAGGGTGGGGGGCAGGCTGAGAGACAAGTTCTTTCCTGCATAACAGTAGTAGTTGCTGAACCTCCTACTCAGTTCATTACTTGCGTTATTTTTATACCTCAATAGGCTGGGTTTGCTCGCTCTCTCACATACGCAGCCGTTTAGGCTGCTGGATGCTACAGATGCATGCAGTTTCCAGCACAGACAATTTTTAAAAATGTTTCATCTCTTCTCCCACCCCAGCCTCCCACTCTTTTCAGATTTCAAGTAATCATCTGCAAAGCAGAGGGTGGGATAGGGAAGCCTGTTCCTAACATCCCATGGCTGCGTGGAGAGACGATGAAGCTCTGCTGACTTACAGTAGGGATGCGGCTCCGATTCTGTGCTGCGCTCAGCATGGCAGAGGCATCCGAAGATGATCAGGGATGCGGTGCACGCAGTCCACATCATCATAGCTGTTCAGATCACAGCTCTGAGCTACCTTATTCAGCAACTGCAACTTCACTATGCTGTGGGATCAGGAACATAACCCCAGTGTGGAAACCAAAGTGAAGCGAGGTTAACTCGCAAGATGCTGTGAAGCTTTATTTCTTGACATTTCTGATGGGTAGATTTATACAGTATCCTCCATGCAAGACTCTCCAAATTGCTCTGTACTCGGGAGGTATATAATCAAGTCAGTCCTCTACCCTCACCCTGCCTCTCACAATATTGCTTTCAATGAAGAGGAAATATAGGCCCAACACCTGAAAGGGTCTTTACAGTCTCCTGACAACACCTGTCAAGGATAGAAACACTGGCAGCTCTTCACTCCGCCTGACAGCACAATGTAGGAAATGAAGTGCTGCGACCAGATACCGTGCAAGCACGTAGCACACACTTGCTTAACAAAAAGAGAAGGGAGAGGCAGCAGCAGTTCACAGGGCCGTTGGTTTTCAGATCAGGTAGAGCTCGTTAAAAGATAGGCGGTGAATTAGATTTCTCTCATTCTAACGCACTAGCCTTTCCCTAGAGAAGCATGTGTGGGTGTAAAGTTATTTTGGACATAAGCCAACTTGAGATAAATTGTAGTAACGGCAGTGTGGAGAAACAGT
The DNA here is from genome assembly GCF_052110815.1 of Crocodylus siamensis. Classification (NCBI taxonomy): domain Eukaryota; kingdom Metazoa; phylum Chordata; order Crocodylia; family Crocodylidae; genus Crocodylus; species Crocodylus siamensis. The sequence goes on along the minus strand of NC_143402.1, from coordinate 74,474,524 downwards.
AGCTTTACAAGAAAGAGCTCCCCAGCGAGCATGCTTTCCATGGATCTAAACAATGAAGGGTGGGAGGCCAGATACATTTGCCTTGAAATTTTACAGCGGTGCTTCAAGTATAATTAGTTTTACACGCACACATCCATCAGCCTGCTCAAAGTGCCCCAAGCACCCAGAACTTTGGCATGAGATAAGCCTGGATTTATAAATACTTTGCAGCCCGCAAAGCTTACCTCCACTTACCAGTAACTTAAAATGCAAAGGTAGGAGTTTAATCGACTGATTAGATTGCATCCTAGTGGTCTAAGCCTAGGTTCAAAGGCACAGTACAGCCGCTTTCAAATGAGACACGGCCTTTGAGGAATACTAACGATGCCTTAGAAGTCTTGATAAACAACTTGGGAGAGCGAGGTCATTACAGCTAATTCGTATGCCTCATCTAGGTGGCCACAGAGAAAGTCTAGCAGTAACCCTGGCTAGATTTGCTGGCTGCTCAGTCAGTTACGGTTGCTGCATTACCACATTTTCCCTGGGAGTAATTTTTCCAATGTCCATCACACACCAAAGACCATAAAGCTCAGCAGAAACAACGGTAGATGTTGGTTCTTCTTACAAAGCCCCGATTTCAGGCCGCTGGAAGTGCCGCTCTCTGGCAGAAGCGACAGAGTGCTGGTCTTTTGCCCCGGGAGCTTCCATCCCACTCGTAGTGACGGAGGATCTGCAAACCTGTCCTCTACACGTTTCCAAGGAGCACTTCTTTTGCCTCACGTGTGCCAAAAAAGAAGCAAATGTGCTAAGCACCATGCTACAGCCACCATCCTTTCAGCTGAGAAGGTTTGTGTGTCACCAGCACATTGGTACGATCCTGAAGTGTAGCTGCAAAATCCCATGATGCAACTACCAGGGGCCCAGGACCCACCCTCTTTCCCAGACACAGCAATGCAGCACCCTGAGACCCAGATTTATGCCTTGCACTGGCTCACTGCACAAGGGCAGATGTCACCTCCAGAGACCATTAGTCACTAAGCCAACTTCAGGGGGAAACTTCCACAAGAAGGATGGTGCAGGTGCCCCTTATTTCAAGAAAATAAGAATGACAAACTTCCAAATGACAATATTCCTGGTTGTCTCACTCAGTACATAGATTCCCCCCATTTTATGTCCACTGAGCATTGAGAGGTCAATGATGCAACAGGCAAAGCAGCAGCCAAACAATTGGAAGAAGGCAATGTTCCCCTGCTGTTTTTCTTTAAGGATTCAGGTACTAAACTGCTAAGAGCCCACAATACCGCTACAGCCTCAGCTTTTTGACTGACACCCAGTTGGGTGTATGAACTAATTCACTACAGGAAGTCACCCAGGAGTAATCATAGGCCTACCTGACTCAACAACAGCAGCCTGATGGCACGGACAACATGGCCCGACAAACACAGAGAGGGGAGAGACAAAAATCATCATCATTTTAAGTCACCTGTAGCATCGCCTGCCTGCATGCTGTGGTAGGAGCTATGACCACCATGCAGCAAAATAAAAAGATAAACACAGTAGGGGCCCAGTTCAAGAAAGCACTTACACATCTGTTTAAAAGAAAGAGAAGCACCCGCTTGCAAGCGCTCCTGAAATGGGATGCTTTCTTGAACTGAGTCAGTACAAATGCATTATTCTCCTCTTGAAGGGCAACTACACTGAAAGAAAGGATGCAAGAGCGGAAGAATGGAAGATGACAATTAGGGACGAGGAGGGGTGAGGGGAAAAGTGGCAGATTTCATGGGAAAATGGGTCAACATCATCACCCCTCTGGGGACTTATCCATTCTTTGGCAGGATGATCGTGTCTGACAATAGTTGCCACCTCAAGTGGTCATTGCTGATCCCTGAGTCAGCTTCCAACTTGCCACCTGAAGGAAATGCTGCTGCACAACAGGGAAAAAACAGAGTTTAGGTGCTATACCAGAGCGAAAAGAAACAAAAAATGGAAGTCGCCAGAGGTGTTTTCAATCCTATTCTCACCCTCTTTTCTCTCAAGGCCAACCAACACTCACTCATCCACTTTATTTCCTGAAACTTGCATTACACAGTCAGAAAGAGGGAAGGTAAGTCTGGGACTCAAGTTGTACAAACACTGCACAAATGTTGCCTTCTGTTATGGGAGCTGAGTCCATGTCACAGCACAACGGCTGAACGGTGACGCCGATGCTGGAAATGCAGCTGAGAGAGGACCTGTCTCTAGCTAACAGGGTGATAGTAGGAACACATGTTAATGCAGGACTGGTAGTGCTAGTTAATCTTCTGTCAGAATTATTTTTGTATTGAACAGTAAGGTTTTTCCACAAAAATGTGGTTTTTGAAGAATATTTCTTCTGTTTTTCTATACACACACACACACACACACACGAATGGTTCGGGATGGGCAGCAGGGGTTAATTGATTTCTAAAACCCCGGGTCTCACACACCATTTTCTCAGCCTTCAGAAGCAGACAGGCTTGCACTAAAGACACAGTCTGAGAAACTGGGGGTATGTACCACACTGCTCCATAATATGAAATAAGGTGGCAACAGCTCACAAGGCCAAAGAAGGGAACCTAAAATTCCTGTCTTGGGAAGGGTGTGCATGTGATGAGCTTGGGATATGCTGAGCAGAACATGGACAGCATGATGACCAGAGAGAGACCAATCAGGGATACCACGGATGAAGAGTCATCAGGATGGAAGGGGAATACAAAAGCAAAGACTTGAGAGTGACAAAGGGTCCTCCTCCCTGTCCTCCTGAGGGTCCCTGAGGTCACCAAGGGCAGAGGGCACACCATCAGCCCATCTCATCCACCCCACCAGTGGGGGCAGGGGGAGCCTCAGCATCCCACCTCCGGGCTGCTGACATCGGACACTTAAGAGATAAATTTGCCTATTACTGAATGAAATGGTTGTGGTCGATCTGAGGGTGGGGTGTGGGATGCCCCCCATCTGCCCCTGAAACAAGGCATCTGGGTCCTAAATCCAGAGCCAGCAGATTTTTCAGAGTATTATTATATTTCCTATAGAAAATGTTTAAAAAAAAAATCCTTGCTTTGACATTTTTCACCACCTTATCTTGCAAACCCGAAGGAGATGCAGGTAATAAAACTAGATCAGACAGACAATGGAGGAGGAGTGGAAATATAGCTACTAGCCTATACCTGTATATATTCCAAATATATCCATATCCAAATATTACTTTAGTCAACAGATTTGTATTGACAAGCTTTCTTTTCCAGGCCTCTCACCCTGGTGATAAACCTGTGTTGCTCCCAGAAAGAGCAGATAATTGTCCGAGCCTTGCTACAAGGCAGATGTCTCTCAATGAAGTTATAAATCAACCTTCTGCAACAAGTTCATGTACATTTTTCTTTAAGCTTTGTGGAGTCAGGCATTTCCCCCCTTATTTCACTGCATGGTATGCCCCTCGTCACACAGCTCTTAACAATGCTAAGCACAGATGCATCTCATCTTCTGGAGGAATAGGCCTTTCAAATTATATGCAGCTTTATTAATAGCAGTAGAAACACTTCCAAGGATACCAGTCCTCTCCTCCCACCACAAACACCCCGCTTTTAACAGAATTAGTTTGCAGCTTCTCATGGACGTGTAACTTGGAAACAGTGAGCCTGTTTATTTGCGACTGTAGGAAAGGAAACCTTGTTTAAAAAAAAAAAAAAAGAGTCTATGATAAGCAGAAGGGGAGGGAGAGGGGAGGAGGATAGTCTAGTGCTTCGATATTGAAAGCCAGGACTCCAGGGGTCTAATCCAGGTATTTTGGGGGACAAGTCATTTAGTTGGCCTTGCTTTAGTGGAACCCATCATTAAAACAGGTATAATAAGCTTGAGTGCTATATCTATCATGATGAAACCTATAACATCCAACAGAAGCATTATGAGGCTTTAATAATGATCTGGTTCTGAAGTGCTATCCACAATGTGACCTTTTAAGCAGTGACTGCCAAGGTCCATGGTAATTCTTTACATGACATGTAGCCTGATTTTCAAATGCCACGTTCTGTATAATGTATTCTTGACTCTAACAGGAACACTCAGCAGAGACCAAGGTCTTGAAAGGACAGTGAAAACTGAATAAACCCCTTAACTATCCAGATTATGGCTAACACAAACTGGCACGTAATTATGAGGGCAACCTGCACTGCCATCACCTGTGTTAGCACTTTTGGGTGGAGGAAGCAAGAAATTCAATCAATTTGCTGTTTGGCCATCTTGTAAGAGCTTCCTACAGAGCCCATCAAAGTCAGTGGGAGGGTTCTAGATCAGACCCATTAATCCACATCCGATGAAATAACATTGCTCACCTGGAGTAATTCCCATATGAGCAGTAATGGTAACAAATCCCAAATGTAAGAAGTCAATTAAAGAATGAATGGCTGTGGCTGGGTTAGCGTTTACCTCCTACAGAAAGTCCATGGTACTTGGACACCTAATCCCTTTAGTGCACTTCAAGAACTACAGCTACAGCAACTAAAACGCAAGCACACATCAAGATCAGACTGCAACTCCCCCCAAGCAAACTCTGACGTTTTGTGCCAGCTAAAGGTTGTGACACGAAAAGAAAGGTGTTTTGCTACAACGTCAAGGCAAACAGACTTAATTTAGACTTTCCTTTTCTTTTGCTAGCTCAATTTAGCTACAATATGAGAGCTGAGCATGTTTTATTTTAAATGGATGCAATATAACTTCCCATCACACGTTCTGCTTTGTTATTTCTGTGAGTCAGAGCCTTTGGCAAGACGGCATGCAAAAGGAACTGTACTTTTTATCTTAGCTTTCTCACAGCATGTGGGTGGCAAAAATAAAAATAGTGTTCCCCACACCTCCTTGTACCCTCTCCACTGCTACCAGGACAAGGACCTGTCCCAAAATAAAGATCCAGAGAAATCTGGGCAAGGAATAATAAAACAAGGCTAAAATGTAGTGTCAGCTACTCAATGAAGCGCATTCCCCTAATTGCTTTGGTGCTTGTGCGAAATCAAAAGGGACTTCAATGCAACCAGCTGACCTTATGAGCTGGGTGTGCTAGGTGGTCTTTGAACATCTTGGAGACACTGACAGCTATCTCGATTTTTAATACTTTGAAGCTAAAAATAACGTTCTGTTTTGGAAACACCTTAATGCAAACATGGCTTTTATGGGTGGACTTGAAAATTGTCGTAAATATTGATTCCTGCCATACAGCTGCAATAATTAGTCTGCAATATCTGTTGAAAGATGTTGGACCTTTTACAGCTGAAAGAGCATTGTGCTTAATACAAGTTGTTGCTTAAAAATTACACCTTTATAGATCAGTAATAGAAAATGTCTAATTCCCCGTATAACAGATTCAAGACTGTCAAAACTGATCATTCTTATAAGATGCGGTAGGATAATTACATGACCTTTTAAAACTTTCCTTTCAGTAAGTTTTAACAGGACAAACATTGATCAGTTATTTGAAAGCACGAATGGTTAAATAAAATGTTTATAGCAGTGTTACAAAAAATGAGGTACTGATACATCAAATAAGTGGCAGAAAGAGAGATTCTTCAACAGCCACGTGCAAGTTTCAGTCGTTGTTGGTGAAAGCAAATGAGAACAATCGTAGCACTAATATTTTGGAAATATTTCAATTTACACCAAGTTTAAACTGCAGTGGCTGACCCCAACTAAGAGGTTTCTTTCCATCATGCAGTGGTCGCGGCTAGCTAGAACTGGGTGGATGATGGGTACTTTACCCCTGCAGAAGATTGTGATTTTCATAGATTTCATAGACATCAGGGCTGGAAGGGACCTCGGGAGATCATCGAGTCCAGCCCCCTGCCCAATGGGCAGGAAGTCAGCTGGGGTCATAGGATCCCAGCAAGATAAGCATCCAATTTACTCTTGAATTGATGATGAGAATGAAAGGATCATTTTTACTGAAATGTTATGGAAAAAGTGCCAAAACTGAAACTCTGACATGTTTCCCCCATGTCTGTTGGGCACTTTAGTAACATACCTCTGCCTTGTCCCCTGCTAAACTGTCAGAGGACACACTGTACAACAGGAAACCTGGCTCCTGCAGGGGCATGGAGGCCCCAGGCACCCAAACTGCATCTCTAGCGAGGCACTGCAGCGGCCTTTCTGAACTGATATTTTCCAGAATTGCATCCTAAATTTTAGTTGTCAGGTGTTCATTTTTTTACCCTGTGGTTTTTCATAAAAGCTTTTTCCCTCAAGGGAATAACTGAGATTCTAGCAAAACAAAATCTCAATAAAAAATATATGTTTTTCTGACTTTATCAAGCATGTTAAACACCGGTAGCCTTTTCTGCGATCCATGGCATGTAGTAGCCTCTGTTACTCCAAGTGCTGATGGACTTTGGGCAAGTGCAAGCTGGCAATCATTCTTGAGGATACCTGGAATCAGGGCACATCCGAAGTGGCACAGAGACATTCACGGCTAACTGTTATGAAGTCTTAGGAAGACTTGGCATTCGTGTATTCAGTAAAGAGTCCTATCACTAATGCAGCTAGGAATCTGAATTGTTCAATTGTGGGCTGTATCTATGCTACAGAGTGCAACAGGAAGCTAGCAACACCTATTCTGGAGTGATTTCATTATTAAAATAGCGTAACACAACTTTCTCTTAAACCAGAAAGAGAGAAAGATAACTCTCTCAACACCAGGTACACTCCTGCCCCAGAAGTACTCCAGCTATCTGACAAGATGCCCTAGCTCCCCCTTCCTCATCAGCCCTACTGCTCTGCCTGACTGAAAGAGGAACCAGGATCTTTATAGTAAAAGATCCTGAGCTTTCTCAAGAGATGTCCCTCAAGTCTCTCAGACAACAATTTGGCTGGCTAGACAGCATTACATAGGACTCCCGGGTCATCAAAACCAATCCCTTGCATTCTCATATAACTATTACCTAACAATTCCCCCAAATCTCCACTTCAAAACCTCACGTGCAATACCATGAATGCCCTTAACCATGCCATAACTAAAAGCACGTTCAGGGTAAAACAAAGGCGTGAAGGAAAATCCTCACTAACTCCTGGCAGTAAGAGACCCGACACACAGTCGAGCAGTTTGTATGCCATCCAGGAGAGGGCAGCCACAGCGCCGTTTATCGAGTGACTTCATTCGAATTTCCAGTTTCATCCACCACAATCTCACTGCTGCAGAGACGCGTCCCATTTTTTTTCAATTAAAACCAGAACAAAAGCTAGTTGCACGTATAACTACACATGTTGCTTCATTCCAGCAGAGGTAACCTTGGAGGCGCTTATACGTGCAGAGCATCACCCAGTGAACCTGCCTGGCAATAGCAACCTGATCACCATACTAATGTGCTCTGCAATTTAAAGAAAGCCATACATCTCCCTTCCCCCACCAATCCCAGCTGGCTCTAAGCTTTCCTCTGTTGAATTATTCAAATGGTAGATCTGCCCAGCAAACCACTCTATGGGATGAAATATCCCTTGAAAACAGCCCCAGTAATGACAGGCTCTAACGAGGGCAGGTCAAACACTTCTGGTGCTAGTGGAGGATGCTGGGCTCAGCCTGCTTTAAACATCCTGGAAAAGGACCCTGCCCTCCACAAAACTTAGCACATGAGGCTCCCTTATAAGCTCCCATGTGTAGAATGATTTTTTTTTCCTGCAATGTCACCATTAAAATCTGTGCTTTACTTTCAGTATTTTTTAATGCTTTATGGGTTTACGTTTAGGTTTCGCAATACATTTGCATGATGGAGCGGTTGCTACTGCTTCTAGCATGGTTTGGCTCTGGAAGCCCTCTGGTACCAGCTGTTTTTCAGCCAGAAATGAGAGCTCAGTCTGAAGAGACATCAGACAGGGCTTGCTGGGATTTCTTTCCCCGCTTTAGCATTTGTTGGATAACTAGACGTGTTCAGTGGGCGGTACCTTGTTTCCTGTCTTTTGATTGTTAGGTACCTCGGATAGTTCCTTCCTTTCTGGACAGCATTTAAAAGAGCTCACAGCAAGATCTCCAAGACCAACCCTGAAGCATATGCAGAATATTTGGTGGGATGAGGACTTTAGGAATGGAACCGACCCAAACTGTGCAAGGCTTCCACTTACACCAAAAGGGGGGAAAAAGGTTAAAGTCATAAATAGTAAGATATATGGAGGTGAAATATAGTTATTGAATGGAAGATGCTGACATTTGGGCACGAAACAGCACTGGGAAGTTATAAAAGACTGTATAATATAAGAATTGGGAAACCAATGTGGTCTCAGCTGTCCAGAGAAGATGCAGGGTACTGATTAGCCTGTCTTTTACAGGAGAAGTAATTAGGAAACTGCTGTGCCCAGCACCCTCAGACAGAAAATGTTTCTTCTTCCTCATACTTTTAATTTTTGTATTAAATGGGGAGATTGTTGCTCTGAGAAGAGGCTTACAAAGGGCTGGTAGGAAGGAAAGAGAGCCGACACTGCACTCAGGTGTCAGGTTGAACTCTACCTGAATAGCGTCGCCTCAGAGCTTTAGAAATAATTACAGCTTGGCAGGAATGCCAAGTCACAGGACTTTGATCCACAGGATGAATGAGAATTAATTCCTGGCACCAGCCATCTAAGACACCCCATGGCTCATCTACATCTTCATCGATGTGCCATAGTTACTGTGCATTAATTTAGTACTTCCTTAACGAAGTACTAACTGAATGTTCAGTAACTACATTTACTGTGCAGTAGCACTGGCGCGTGGGTTTTTTGTAACTCTAACTGAGCAGTAGCTTAATAATACTGCGCAGCAGGTTATTAAAACGGTTTTTGACCAGCTAGCTACTGCACGGTGTTATCTGGCTACCGCACAGTGAGTGTCTTGTGCAGACGTGCCCAGTTTGCTTTATAAACATTTATTCATTAATTTAGCCTCACAGAACTCTAATCTAGGTATGTGTTATCCCCATTTTACACATAAGGAAACAAAGGCTACACTGTTACTTAGGGCTGACTTTAACATCATCCTCAAGCCCATCCATACCAACCATGTACACTTTAAACTCCTTAGTTTTGTGCTAGATTGTAACATCAGGCAACATTGTGCCACCAAACTCTGCTAACTTCCAGCCAGGTGATCATCTGTGGTCCCACATATTGGAGAAAGGCAACTCACGGTAAGGGGCAGAAGCAGGAAGAGAATCTTGAAATAGCGGCTGTCAATGCCTTGACTGAGCCATTGCTCTTTTTAAAGCATGCCTATCAAGAGGGCCTCCCTTTCTTTACAGGTCTTTAGACAAGTGTCAGTCTTCATACTCGGTTCATTAAGGCACAGCTAGCTATTGTTAACGTACTTTGCTGCCTCTGTTTCTTTCCTCCTAGTAATAGGCTAAACTAGAAGACTAGAAAGACAAGTCTACAGATTTCTTTTATGTTCCAGTGTTTATTTCTCAAACCCACCTGGCAACAAAAGAAAATAAATGTAGGCAACAACATCTGTTGCTCCTGCTGCTCTCAATTAAGTTAAGTTAGTTTAATCAGTTCACAACACCAAAATCCATTTGCAGCAGAGAACGTATGCCCTGTTACCTGGGGAGTAAGGCAAGGGCAGGAGAGGGAGTGGTGGCAGGGAGCCAGCAAGCTCAGCTGGCTGTGACCGCAGGAGGGCAGGCTGGCCCTTGATTGACAGGGAAAGCCCTGTGCAGAGCTGCAGGAGGCATGGCTTCCAGCCACATAAACCCAGGGCCTGATCCAGAGCAGTCAGTCTGGCTCTGGGAGCTGCTGAGGAAAGAGCCGCAGGGCCGGAGAGCTGCAGAGGAGCTCCTGGCTGACACCTGGACTGCCCTGGCAGTAGTGCAAGTAGGATGTTGCTGCCTGGCCAGAGACTAGGACTCAGGGTCGGAGGGAGCTGGGTGACAGAGCCAAGGAGCTTTGTGCTCAAATCCAGTTGTGAAATGGTGTTACAGCCAGAGGGCTTATATTGGGTTAGAGTTATACCGGTGGACTAGGGTCTGGCTACAAAGGGGAGATGATGAGGCTACAGGGGGGTGCCTAAGGTTTGGCACCTAGACTTGAGCTGGAGTGGGGACCTGGGGAGGGTGCAGACAGGTTTAAAGCCACTGGGCTGCCTGAGCAGCCCAGGTGTTTTTAAGCCCTCCCAGGAGCTGGGAAACAGTGGTTGAGAGGGCCAGGATTGACAGCTACACAGGCAGTATAGGTAGCCTGAGGCCAGGAGGCCTAAGGGTCAGAGCCCGAAAAGGGCAATCAGGGGCGCAGAGCAAGGAGACGGGGTCAAGGGCCCAAGCCCAGCGAGGTGGCACAGGGGTAAGAAAAGGCTGACTCAGAAGCCAGGCCAGAGGGAGCGGGCTGAGGCTGGCAGACTGCAGCAGAGTGACCAGCAGGCTAAATCTAAGAGGCCTGAAGCATGAACAAGCTGGTGCATGAATCTGGAGTGACCTCTGTGAGGTATGGGCATGATGGGGTGGCTGGAGGTCCCAAATTTAGTCCTTAAGGCACATAGGACGGGAGAGAGTGAATACTAAGATGGGAGAGAAAGCGAGCACTTAGGCTCACTGGTCTCCAAAGGCAGCCCCCCCTTAGTACAAAGGCATGGCAAGCGAGGAAGCAGGGTGAGCTCATAGTTTCATCGTTTCTAGGGTTGGAAGGGACCTGAGTAGATCATCCAGTCTGACCCCCTGCCATGGCAGGAAAGATTACTGGGGTCAAACAACCCCAGCGAGGTGTACATCTAACCGCCTCTTAAAGACCCCCAGGGTAGAGCCAGCACCACTTCTCTTGGAAGTTGGTTCCAGACCCTAGCCGCCCTGACTGTGAAGTCGCGCCTCCTGATATCTAGCCTAAATGCACCCTCTACCAGCTTGTGACCATTATTCCTGGTCACTCCTGGCGGTGCTCGGGGGAACAGTGACTCCCCCAGTATCTGCTGGTCCCCCTGACTAGTTCGTAACAGGCCACTAGATCCCCCTCAGCCTTCTCTTGTGGAGGCTGAACAGGTTCAGGTCCCATAGCCTCTCCTCGTAGGGCCTGCCCTGTTGTCCCCGGATCATGCGGGTGGCCTCCACTGGACCCTCTCCATGCTGTCCACATCCCTCCTGAAGTGTGGCACCCAGAGCTGGATGCAGTACTCCAGCTGCGGCCTGACCAGTGCCGCATAGAGGGGGAGCATCACCGCCTTGGACCTGCTCGAGATGCATCTGTGGATGCACGACAAGGTGCGGTTGGCCTTCCTGACTGCATCCCCACACTGCCGGCCCATGTTCATCTTGGAGTCAGTGATGACTCCAAGATCCTTTTCTGCCTCTGCACTGACAAGAAGGGAGTTCCCCAGCCTGTAGGTATGGTGCTGGTTGTTCCTCCCCAGGTGCAGCACTTTGCACTTGTCAGTGGTGAATCCCAGCGTATTCTCATCCGCCCACTCCTGTAACCTGTCTAGGTCGGATTGCAGCCTATTCCTCCCTTCTAGCATGCCCACATCCCCCAACATCTTAGTCATCAGCAAATTTGAACAGGTGCTTTTTACCCCCTCGTCCAAGTTGCTGATGAAGATGTTGAACAGTGCGGGCCCAAGGACCGAGCCCTGGGGGACCCCACTGCCCACATCCCTCCTAGGAGGCTGGAGTGGGAGCAGAATAGGACAGGGTTGATTAAAAGAGGGCATGATAGCAACCCCCTGGCACCTTGCCTCTTATACCATTGCTTTACCTTTCTGAGTGTTATTCTACCTTTTCAGAGTGACTTTGTATATCTTGCCACACTGATATTAGATAGGGATAGAAGAAAATCTGACAAGGACTGGGTACCTATGGGCTGAAATCACAGCCTGTCTTGCACTGTGACACTTCCATCTACCAGAAATATCTTGTCTTGCATGTGGGTTATAAAGTCCTTAGGGCTGGGGGTCTTTGTTCTGTGTTTGTGATCCACTACTGGGTTTCCTAAGTGCTACCATAAGGCAAATGAGAATGATGCCCCTAGAGTTACATAGTACCCAGCTCTCAGATATGATTTACTGGCAAAAAAAAAAAAAAAAAAGAAAAGCTAAAAACACTTTACAAGGGAGGTCCAGATCATTATTCTCATTTTACAGATAGGGAAACTGAGGCACAAAAAAAGGGACATCATTTGACTAGAATCAAGGAGGAGACTGGTGTTGCACCTAGGAATAGCAGCCAGGTCTTTTAAAGCCAGGCCTGTGCTTGGATTACTGACTTGTAAAATCTACCTTAGCATGGCATTTTGCCCCGTTCATTGGCTCTGCTTCTAGTAGCCTCATTAGCACATTTCACAGCAGCTGGGGTACAGGTATCCAGCACGGCACTGTGCCACTTAGATCCAATTCAGGATGTGGATTTCACACCTCTGGAACTTGTCCAAGTGAGGCGGATGGAGATCCTTTTGATTTACGTTGCTGAAAATGCAACCAGAACCGGAGCCGTAGCTTTGTATGAGACTTGATCAACCCTAAGTATCAGTGTCAAAACCAAAATATTTGTTAACAATGTTAATGAATGCGCAGAAATATTTCTGTCACAATGTAGAACATCCTCAACAATCCAGGAAATACACCAAGTTGGTGGTACAGATTAGCATAAAAACAATGTAAACAGACAAATGAATTGTATCTAAATCAGCCTAGGCAGTACCCAGGCAACTGTTCCAGTAGATTACCTCTTAGGAGAAAACTAGAATCTCTTTTGCTTAGCAATGGATGAAGCTAAGCCAATTATTGTATTTAAAAAAAAACAACCTCAGGAATGGCTGAAACAAGATTAAATCCCAGCCCCTGCCCGTCTCCATAGCCGTATGTTACACTGCAAACAAAAAGACTATTTCCGATTGCAAACGCGGGTACTACTACTCAAAGCACCTCTTATATGGCTCCTTGTGGCTCTTATACAGACTGGCTCTACAGGCCACATGCAGGTCAAAATTAGACCAAAGTAGCAGACTCAGGTACCAAGAAAAACAGAAAAATGAGCTGCTGCAGCAGGGGAGCTAAGCCTCCCTCCCCTTCCCCTCTCCGCCCCACTGATCGCCTGCGAGGACTGTGGAAATTCAATGTGAAATCACAGCTCTGTGGCTTGGGCCTCCCTCTAGCAAAACGAGACGCTCCCTTATAGCACAGGCACAGACTTTTAGTGTCGCCAGATGGTGTTTCCCCCACAACAGGTATCCTGCCTGGGCACACAATACCGGCAGTATCCTGGCTGGACGCATACCCAGAAATCTGTCATGTACAATTAACCTTTGACTACAAATTGAATGGTAAAAGGGGGTGCAGGCGTGAGGGTTGACAGGGGGTTGTGGTGGAGGGATGCTCACACAGGTGTAGGGGGACACACCGCATCCAGAAACAGTAAGGTGTCCAGCTCCCAAGACATCTGGGGCACCCCCCCTTCAGGTCCTGGGGGCAAAACTAATGAGGGCCCCTAGCCTATTACCACCCCATGTGCTTGGGCTTTTCCTCCTCCCCAGCCAGCTAGATAACGCAGCTTCCACCACTCGCATGTCCAGCCAGGCCCAGACTAATGCTGCACTCAAGGAACTGGGCTGGGGGCTGTTTGGCTAGATGCAGGCACCCCATACTCCTTATCCTCATCCACTGCCCACAGAAAACTCCACCCCAAAGTCCCCACCCCAGAGCTCACCTCCCCCCAGGCCCCCACGCATGGCCTTACAGCCTGTTTCCCCCCGGTTTCATACGTGGCCTCACCACCTACCTCCAACTCCGGCAGACTGCTGTTGTCTCAAACAGTAAACTGCTCTCCTTCAGTCCAGTCATAACTCTGTCAGCTCCCTGAAAGCACAGGTGCACTTTTACACTAGATTAAACCAGACCAGGCCTGCCCTGCTCAGTCTCAGAGGGCAAATGAGCCTAGCTACTCACTTGCACCTGTGCAGGCACTAATTGGCTGAGAGAAGCAGGGAAGACCTCTGACAAACACTGGGCACAATTCTGCAAAATGCATATTCCTGACTACTTCGTAGTTCATAGGAGTTCACTCTTGACTTCAGGAGGGCTGGGCTGTCTCCCAAGATACGGTAATTAAATATTAGTTTAGCTAAAATATCCTTACTGCTTTGAAGGAACTATACACAGGAGACTATTGCTCACTGGGCTGCAATTCAGATAATCATTTGCATCTGTGCAAAGCAAGTACCAGTTGTGAAATGTGATGGGAACAGCAAAGCTGCCTGGCCATTTTGCCCTGCGCTGCGTAAATACCTACACAAGACATGGGGAGATGGAAAACTGGTCCAAATGTGATGTTGTATGTATTTATGCATAAAGCCAAAACATTCAGATTAAGGCCTAATATGTATATACCCAAGGGATTATCTGCATGTCTGCTACAGACCTATTATAGCGTAAGAGTTAATTACATCACTCTCTACAGACTCCATATTCATGTTAAGAGTTCGAATAAGACTGGGGAGTATCCAGGCAACTATTACAGATTACTTTTAAAGAGGATAATAAAAGCTCTCATGTTTGGGGGGCGGGAGGGGCAGATGAAGCTAAGAAAATTGCTGTGTTGAAATAATTTGGAACTAAACTAAGATGATATCCTAGCCCTTGCCTGGCCCCAGAGACTTTTGGGTTTGAACGTCATTCATTTCTATCTGCAAGAAAATCACCACTCCCTTGCCTCTGGTTCAGGATGCAGGCTTGCTCAGAAGCAGGGTCTGAAAACCATGCAAGCCAGACTCCGCTCCTATTGAAGCCAATAACAATTCTCACCAACTCCTGCAGGTGCAGGGAGTGGTAAATGCTGAGCTCTTTGGAAAACCAACCTTTAAAAATGGATTCCTGTCCTTTTGCTCACACTGGGCACATCTACATGCGCTATTACTGCACATGAATAAACCATAGAGCTTACCGCTTATTGCTCCTGAACATGTGCCCAGGAGCAATTAACTCTGGAGCAATAAGCTCCGTAATTTATTCGTGCGCAGCATATGGAGCTGGATCAGAGCAGCCAGGGCTGCTCCCCACACAGCACAACATGCTGCGGAGGAGCTGGTTAGGGCAGGAGGGAGCTTCAGTGTGGCACTGGCTGGCAAGCAGCCTTTGCACTGAAGCACCCTCATGCCCCAGCCAGTCCCTTCGGCATCTACACATGCATTGCTGCAGGGTGTTTTTACCTCGCTGCAGGATAGCATTTGTACTTCCGAGTGGTACCCTCCAGCAGGACAAATTAATTTATTTCAACCTAATAGAGGCACATGTGTAGCCACCAAGATAGTTACTGCACAGCTAATTAGCTGCACAGTAAATATATTGTGTAGACGTGACCACTGAGTAGCATCATGCTCTGTTGGAGTCTGCTCCTCCGAGTTGGGGAGGTACTGTCCTGCAGAGGTGAAAGGATTTGAAGGTATTCCTTGGGCTAGATATGGCTCACAGGTTTGGTCCCAGCCTACCTAGTTTGGTTAAGTTATATTCCTTACAACTAGTTGTGCCACAACCCCTAGTGTGGAGACCCTTATACCATGACAAAGGGACTTTACCACCGTCTACCTTGCTTCTCTTCCCTCAGTCTCTTTAATATTAGCATAACCTCATCTCCATGAGGGCATCTGAACTGCAGCAGGAGCAGCACAATTGGTATGTGGCCACAGCTGCCTTCTCCTGTCTTACCTTGCAGGCAAAAAACAGACACGATCAGATGGGGCTACTCTAACGACACAAGTACACACGACTGCCATGAAGAGCAGACTATGGAGCACCTGTTAGTTTGCCAACTCCTTGGTGAGACCTGTGTGAAGTAAGACCTCACTGTAGCAACAGAAAGAGCCATTGCTTGTGCACGATTCTGGAAAAACATCTAGTTTACAAGAGGGACATAAGGAGAAGACCTAGCAGGCATCAGTGCCATCCTGCTCCTGGTCATGACCACAAGGCAATGGTGGACTTTCTGCTCCTACAACAGCCTAGCACGCTGCTTTACCTTTATTCTAATGCTGAAACTCTAACTACTGGATGGACACTTTCCGTCTTGTCTGTGATCTCTGATTATCCCTCAACTCTTTGTTCAAATGCAACCGAATCTTGAGGGATGATGCGATATTCTGTTTTTATTTTATGAGATGTTTCAGCTATAAGGAAGAAAGCAAAGGCTGAGTGTTTTATCCATCAGGGTCTAGGCAGTGGCTGAGAAAACCAGGCTGAGGCCATTATTGTATCATCATGATATGTGAAAGAACAAACTTAAAAGCACAATCGTGCAGAGTACTCCAACTAGCTTCAAGTATCAAGGCCAATAAAAAGTCCTTTTTCAGATATGTGGGAAGCTGGAGGAAAAGCAAGGGCAACACTAGACAAAGCAACATTGGAAAAAGCCAACCTATTAAATGGGTACTTTGCATCGGTCTTTCATCAGTCCCATAGGACGCCCATGCACACTACGGGACAGGGAGGCCCGGGTGAGGATGATCCCCTGCCCTCCATCAATGCTGACCTCGTGAAGGAACACCTTGCGAGGCTGGACACCTTCAAGTCAGCCGGCCCTGACAGTCTGCACCCCAGGGTACTCAAGGAGCTGGCGAGCGTCATAGCCCAGCCCCTGGCACGGGTCTTCGAGAACTCCTGGCGCTCCGGTGAAGTGCCCGAAGACTGGAAGAAGGCCAGTGTGGTGCCTATCTTCAGGAAAGGGAGGAAAGTGGATCCAGCAAACTACAGGCCCATCAACCTGACTTGTATCCTGGGGAAGCTCTTAGAAAAGTTTATTAAAGAGGCCATCCTTAATGGACTGGCCGACACCAACATCATGAGGGACAGCCAGCACGGATTTGTTGTGGGTAGGTCTTGCTTGACCAATCTTATTTCCTTTTATGACCAAGTGACTTATCACTTGGACAAGGGAGAAGAGATTGATGTCATATATCTTGACTTCATAAAAGCCTTCCATCTGGTATCCCATGATCACCTCTTGGCGAAAGTAGCCAACTGTGGCCTTGGGTCCACCACAATCCGCTGGCTGGGGAATTGGCTCCATGGTCAGACCCAGAGGGTGGTGGTCAATTGTCGTGGTGCCCTATGACCAGTGGGGTCCCCCAAGGCTCTGTCCTTGGACCCATATTGTGCAACATCTTTATTAATGATGTGGACATTGGAGTCGGGAGCAGACTGGCCAAGTTCGCCGACAACACCAAACTTTGGGGCAAAGCATCCACACCTGAGGGCAGGAGGGTGATCCAGGCTGACCTGGAGAGGCTCAGCAAATGGGCAGAAGAGAACCTGATGGTGTTTAACACTGAAAAATGCAAGATTCTCCATCTGGGGAGGAAAAACCTGCAGCATCCTTATAGGCTCAGCAGTGCTATGATGGCTAGCACTACAGAAGAAATAGACTGACGAACACGAGCCTGCAATGCGACGCTGCAGCTAGTAAAGCAAGCAAAACGCTGGCTTGCATCCATAGATGCATCTCAAGCAAATCCCAGGACATCATTGTCCCCTTGTACTCGGCCTTGGTAAAGCCACAGCTGGAGTACTGCGTCCTGTTTTGGGCTCCGCAATTCAAAAAGGATGTGGAGAAGCTTGAGAGAGTCCAGAGAAGAGCCACGCGCATGATCAGAGGTCAGGAAAACAGATCTTATGACGACTGGAAAAGTGCAGGCTCAGGGGTGATCTGATGGCCACCTATAAGTTTATTGGAGTGGCCACCACTTTCTGGGGGAATGTCTTTTCACCAGAGCGCCCCAAGGGATGATGAGGTCAAACCGTCATAAGCTACTGCAAGACTGTTTCAGGCTAGACATAAGGAAGAATTTCTTTATTGTCCGAGCCCCCAAGGTCTGGAACAGCCTGCCATCGGAGGTGGTTCACGCACCTACATTGAACACCTTCAAGAGAAATTTGGATGCTTATCTTGCTGGGATCCTATGACCCCAGCTGACTTCCTGCCCCTGGGGCAGGGGGCTGGACTCGATGATCTTCCAAGGTCCCTTCCAGCCCAAATGCCTATGAAATCTATGAAATACCTGAATACGGGCAGTCCTCGGACTTACAACACGATTGGTTCCTGCAAACTGCATCTTAAGTTGAAATGTTGTAACTTGGAACCAATTTTCCCATAAGAAAGAATGTTATAAATGGGGGATTGGTTCCTAAATTTTTCCCAATTTTTTTTCCACCAAAAATACCCCAGAATTTTGTACTTAATCAATTATAGATGAGTAATATAGCGACATTAATGTATTTATATTGTCAATAGCAATCATATTGATTTGGAAGGACTACTTTGAGGTGACTTTGCTGGACTTTTTGAAAGGCTTTTGGCTGTTGTCTTCTTAGGAGTCTTGGCTGCGGGTTTTTCTGGAGTCTCATCTACTTTCTTAAAGAAAGCATCCAAGGAAGTTAGGACAGAAGTTCTCCAGGGAGATAAGCGAACCAGAGAACGTTCACCATCATGGCGCTGCGTCAGATCAAGCGTTGTAAAGTCGAAACTGATGTCAGAAAGTTGAACGGGGTGTCAGTTTATGAACACTGTAAATGCGAAACGTTGTAACTGGAAATGTTGTAAGTCAAGGACTTCCTGTAGTTTTATGCACGTAAGCTGTCAGTTCAGAGTCCGTAGGGAAGCAGGTTTCTGCCTTGCAGGATCTGACCACAGGGCTGTAATAGGTTAAATGGAGCCCTGTAACTGTATGAACAAATCAGTGCTAACACACATCACCTTTTATTACAGATATAAAGCAAAGAAAAGCATAACCACTAGTGTCAATCAGCATCGATACACTGACTTCAGCAGAACCAATGCCAACTAACACCAGCTGAACACCCCAGTGTTTAATTCCCTTTAAATCATACTGTTTAAAATTACTAAGAGATTGCTAATTGTTCCTCTTTTTTTCAGGCTAAAAACTTAGACTCTTGGCCAAATCAGCAAAAATTGGTAATATCACCAGCCCCATGTATGAAGAGTACAATGGGGAAAGTGGTGCTGCAATGTCTATTGGGAAGAAAAGACCGTATTCTAAATGATCGCTTGCTTTGGCACAAAAATTAACAAATTACCCTTTTTATTTCCGTACCTTCTCACCAGCGCTTTGCATTGACGGTCTGTATTCATCTGCACTGCATCTGCCAGTACTGTTTGATACTGGTCCTTGAAAACACCTGGCATCCTGCTGCCAATGCAGCTGAAACAGAAACATGTAAACTTGCAGTATTTAGGTACAGAGTCCTTTCAAGGAACCAGTGCTGAGTTTAGGTCTATCAATACAAATCACACCTGATCCACCAGGTTCCTCCCTAAGCTCATAATGGTTGCTGAAGCCAGACTGCTGCGCGCGCAAGTCCTGTGTTTTAGCCAGACCTCGTGTCCAGCTCACAAACTGGATGGTAGCCTAATACTCTGTAACACTGTTACTGCATTTTTAATACTCCCCAACACTGCTACTGGGGTTTTTAATAGTCTCTAACATCGGCAACGTGTAGGGGGTGCACATGGCAGTACACCCCCTGTGAAAAAGTTCCACTGACACTGCCAGCAGCGTCTGTGGGCAGTCACTACTCACCACCCCGCCACGCTCTCACCGCTGACACCGTTGGCGGCATCTGCGGGAGATCTGTGATCACTGCAGGCCGCTGTCGATGCTGCCAGCAGCGTCTGCGGGTGGTCACTACCTGCTGATCAGGACTTGCCACCCCTCCGCAGCTGACAGTGCTGCAGCTGCCTGCAAGAGTGCCCTGCCTACCACCACCGCGCTCCCGCCACCAACAGAGCCTCCACCGCCTGCTGGAGCTCGCTATGGCCCCCAGCCTCAGGGGGCATGCGGCATTCATGCTCCCCAACACCGCTACTGGGGTTTTTAATACTCCCCAGCACCACTACTGGGGTTGTTAACACTCCCCAACACTGCTACTGGGGTTTTTAACACTCCATAATTCTGCCCCTGGGGTTGTTAACACTCCCCAAGATTGCTCCTGGGGTTGTTAATACTCCCCAACACTGCCACTGGGGTTTTTAATGCTCCATAGCTGCTACTGGGGGTTTTAATACACCCCAAGACTGCTCCTGGGGTTGTTAATACTCCCCAACTCTGGTCCTGGGGTTTTTAACACTCCATAATTCTACCACTGGGGTTGTTAATACCCCCCAACACCGCTACTACGGTTGTTAATACTCCCCAGGACTGCTCCTGGGGTTGTTAATGCTCCATAGCTGCTACTGGGGTTTTTTTAATACACCCCAAGACTGCTCCTGGGGTTGTTAATACTCCCCAACTCTGGTCCTGGGGTTTTTAACACTCCATAATTCTACCACTGGGGTTGTTAATACTCCCCAACACCGCTACTACGGTTGTTAATACTCCCCAAGACTGCTCCTGGGGTTGTTAATGCTCCATAGCTGCTACTGGGGTTTTTTTAATACACCCCAACACTGCTCCTGGGGTTGTTAATACTGCCCAACTCTGCTCCTGGGGTTTTTAGCACCATAATTCTGCCACTGGGGTTTGTTAATACCCCCCAACACTGCTACTAGGGCTGTTAAGACTCCCCAAGACTGCTCCTGGGGTTGTTAATACTCCCCAACTCTGCTCCTGGGGTTTTTAACGCTCCATAATTCTGCCACTAGGGTTGTTAATACCCCCCAACACCGCTACTACGGTTGTTAAGACCCCCCAAGACTGCTCCTGGGGTTGTTAATACTCCCCAACTCTGCTCCTGGGGTTTTTAGCACTCCATAATTCTGCCACTGGGGTTTGTTAATACCCCCCAACACTGCTACTACGGTTGTTAAGACTCCCCAAGACTGCTCCTGGGGTTGTTAATACTCCCCAACTCTGCTCCTGGGGTTTTTAGCACTCCATAATTCTGCCACTGGGGTTGTTAATACTCCCCAACGCCGCTACTACGGTTGTTAAGACTCCCCAAGACTGCTCCTGGGGTTGTTAGCACTCCATAACTCTGCCCCCGGGGTTGTTAATGCTCCCCAACCCGGCTCGTGGCGGGGCGGGTTCTCTCTCTGGGTCGCGGCTCAAGGACCCGCCGCGCTGGCCGCGGGCTCTGCCACCGCCTCCCGGCGAGGCCCCGCGTTGCGGGGCGGGGGCGGCGGGCGAGGCGGGCTGGCCGCCGCCTTCCCTCGCCGAGCAGGTCGCATAAAGCGCGACTCCCGCGCCCCCTTCCCCTTCCCCGCCCCTCGCCTGCGCCGCGCCGCGCCGGGAAGCCGCAGCCGCCGCGCCGCGCCGAGGTAAGGGCTGGCGGGGCCGGGGCCGCTCGCCGTGCAGCGGGAGCCTGCGGGCAGGACGCAGGGCTGGGCTGGGCTGGGCGCGGGGCTCCTCTCCAGCCCTGGCCAGCGCCGCGCCCCGCAGGCTCCCGCGCCCCACGCAGCCGGGCGCGGGGGACGGGGACAGGGGAGCGCCACGCGCTCGCCCTTCGCCCGGTGTCAAATCCTGGAAGTCTGCAAGGTCTTCGTGGGAGACGGAACCGACCGGGGGGGTTGCATGCAGCCCCGCTCCACCTGCTGTTCGATACGCCCGCCGCCGCGCCCTGAGGTAACTTCGTCACTTGCTTCCCGCCGCTTTTAAGGGAATTGATAGTAGCCGGAGTTTGGGACGCTCCGAAACGCGTGCAGCAGGCTCAGAAAGGCAAAGCTCAGCAGCCGCGACCGGTTAAGAGGCCTAAAGGTGAGAGGCACCGCTGTGCCCGAGCCGTCAGACGTGCGGAAAGCGCTTTAGAGCGAATGCCTTTGTTTTGGCAAATTTGTGTTAGTTAAGGGGTGTTTTGGGGCGACATTTTTACTGGGGATACAGTTTTATACTGGTGTAAAAATGCCCTAGATCTGTGCTGCTTGACCCTTTGGCCCCACAGGGGGTCAGTCTATAGGCCGGATTAGACGAGACGTGCCAGGATCGGGCCCAGCAGCCCTGCACCGCGTGTCAGGATTGGGGCCCCGGGGCCTGGCCCTGTGCACCCAATCCTGCATGCAGGCCACAGCTGCGGGGCTCCCCTGTGGGTTAGATGACGTGGGGCTGGGCTGGATCTGGCTCACTAGCCGGGGTTGAGCACCCCTCCCCAGACCATTATATTTAATTTCTTTTGCTGCATATGAGCAAACTAAGCCCTTTCATACGGTATAATAGCCTCCATACTAGGAGGATTATCCCACTCTCCCCTTGCTGGTATAGTTAGAGTAATATGATTTTTTCTTTTTAATGTGTGAGCAGAACAGACGAACGCATGCAAATCTGTTTAACTTGAATCCCAGGCTTCTACTCCAATCTTAATGCTTGTAAAAAGCAGCATGGTCTGATCTACCCTGGACTTCTCCCATAGGGGTTATTAATGCATTCGAGCAACATCCTTCTGGTCCTAGCTCAGACAAGGTCAGAGCACTGAAGGGTCTCCAGGTCCCCAGGCTTGTCCTGTCATGCTGGGGGTGGGAAGGGTGAGACTTCGAGAGGGAACTGAAACCACATTATTGTGAACTATCCCCTAGGGCAGGGGTAGCTGACCTATGGGACAGGTGCCACGCAAGAGGCATGAGTGACCTCTGTGATATTCAAAAAGCTGGAGCCTGAAGTGATTCAGTCTTTTTGCAGGTTACTCTAACCTGTGTAGATTGAACCAATTTGCAAGTGGACAGACATCCACTTTTGACTCATGAAATGCAGGCACGTGTCTGCAGTGGCTCCGGCCGGAAGCCGGGGAGCGCTAGACCGACCCCTCTGTGGACGGCAATGAAGCTGAGGGAAGGGGGGTGGCCAGGCCTGAATGTGACTGGGAAGGGGTTTAAATGGACCCCAACGCTGGCCTGCAGGGACCCCAACCCGGGTATGCCTGGAGAGAAAGGGGGGAAGCAGCCACTGTCAGGGGTCCCCATCCCCCCACCCCTGCTCACTTGCTGGTTTGAGGCAGGGGCAGGGCCAGACCCCCTTAGCAGGTGAGGAACTGGGGGTTAAATCCCCCCGGGGGGGGCGATGGCACAAGCACTGACAGGCTCTGCTCATGCACCCGTGGCTGCGAGGGCCAGATGTCAGTAGCCCGAGGGGAGGGGGGTGTTAATCCCCCCATTGCAGGCAGCAGCACGCGCCCTGGGCTGAGTCCCTCCAAGGAGCAGCCAGACAGCCGCAGGGAGGGGGGATGTGACCTGGTTGCAGGGAGTGGGGGAGCCTGACTCACTGCCCAGGGCTGAAAAGCATGCTGGGATGCTGGGGGACTCTGATTTAACTTAAACCAGGAAAGGGTCTGGGACAGGAGTTCCATAAACCCATTTGACCCAAATCAGTTAAGTCTGATAACTCAGCCAGGTTTATTTCAAACTGATTTCAGCCATTTTTAAACTGGTTTAGGTGCACTGAACTTATGTTCTGTTACAAGTTTAAACCAGTTCCAGATCACTTCAACCAGTTTATGTGGAACTTTTGTCCCTACCCTGCGTGGCATGCCCCTGAAGTTGGGGGGGCAGGGGATTTCACAGGAAGCACAGTGGCAAATAGGGCAGGGAGCAGAAAGTAGAGCAGAATGTCAGACAGGGAGCACAGGACAGCAGATCAGGCAGGGGAAGGGGACCAGAGTGGCACTTGGGGGCGGTATAGGGGCAAATTTGTAGCACAGCTGCCTAAAAGGTTGGCCTCGCTACCATAAGTGAATTACCCATATAAAAATGCCAGTTTTAGAAATTTATCCTCTGAATTTTAAACCCTTTAAGAAGTTCATTCTCTCTCTCATTTCTATATCCCAATCTGGTTGGCTTCAACTCTCTATACTCATAAAATTTTCAGAAGAAAATAAAGAGTTTGTCAAATGATTGATGTAGGGAACCCTCTGCTAACAAAACAATTTGCAATTGTAACTAGGTTTGCTTAGGAGCCATAAGCACTTTCTTAACGTGGGTTAATCACTCCAGCTCTGTGGAAGTCAATGGAGCTACAGTAGCCTTGTCCCCTAGTTGGGAATCTCAGTTCTGCCACTTCCGAAGGCAATCCATCCTTCCTACACCTGTGTGGATAGGATGCATTGACATTGGTTTATATTCCTGAAAGACTGCCTACCATAGAGAGAGAAAAACCTGAGTTTCTCTTCGTCACTGGTGTAAGAACCAATAATGACAACACTGTGATTCACCACATGATGCAGTCTTGATCTGTGAACACGATGCACGCTGACATGCAGCAAATATCAAAATGTATTGTGCCCAGAAAAGGAAGGGGGTTAAAAACAATTTTCACTGCAGCTAACCTGGAGAAGATGATACGAATTTGAGTGAGGCTGCTTGAAAAACACCCAACCTGGTTGTTAAATGAAGTATACTAAAAAATGTTAGATCATATGTTGAAGTTCGAGCAAGTAAACTGAGACAGGGTCTGTCTTCACTTCTGCAAATAGTGGTTATTAAAATCCACTTGGAGCTGGTAAGACAGAAAGCTGGAGAGATCTTCCTGAATACAGAGGACTCTTGACTGGTTGTTCAACATTGTGTAAGCATTACCAATCTTGTCTCCCTAGTATTTAGCTCAGGCTATATTTACTTCTTTCACAGACCTGAGGAAGAACATTTTGTGCCTGAAAGCTTGTCTAATACTTCTCCCAATTCTATACTCGGTCCAATATATGATATTACCAGACAAATCTTGCTTCACAACCTCTTCAGGTTGACATTTTTAGCATCTTTCTTAGTTGTTGGGGTTTTTTTTTCTTTTCCAGGCACAAATTAAACCTAGCACAGTCCACTTTCGAACTCAAAAACAATTGTATTATTTTCTGACAAGCAACAGCAAGCTTGTTCACTCTGTCTGAAGCTCTGGTTTTCTTTGCAGTGCAGGCACCCTCCCAACCATTCATCGCAACCCCCTGCATGGCAAGGGCGGGCGGCAGGGGATGGTGGCTTTTCTGGACTTGTGGGGGAGGGTGATGTGTCCCACCTTCCTCATGAAGGAGGCGACAGAGTAGCATGGGGGGAGGAAGGCATCACCTTAGCTGATGGAAATTCCATTGGGTTCAGTTAAACCATTGGCTCTTGCAGCCCCTGACGGTACCAGTTATTTTCTCCAGTGCTAAAAGCTGGATCTTCTCACTCAATGCCTTTTTCT
This sequence comes from Crocodylus siamensis, assembly GCF_052110815.1. Classification (NCBI taxonomy): domain Eukaryota; kingdom Metazoa; phylum Chordata; order Crocodylia; family Crocodylidae; genus Crocodylus; species Crocodylus siamensis. The sequence goes on along the minus strand of NC_143402.1, from coordinate 74,449,507 downwards.
GAAGGTAACAAGGGGTGATAATTTAACCCTCAGAAGAAAGCCCTACTGGAGGAGTTAGCATTGTTCTACTGCCATGCCTTTTGTTTCCATGCTTTCCTTTTGAATTCACAAATAACGTATGCTTGGACTAATTTTGGAGACAACTGTGCTGTTATTTTTGAGGTGGGGCTACTTCATACTGTTGTGTTGCGATTTACATAAAAGTCAAATCCAGTAGAGTCATGTTCCCTGTCTGTTGTGCTCTGACAAGGTAGGAAAATGATAGGTCCACATCTTGGGCTACCACCAACAGGGGGTCCTCACAGTAGCTCCAAAAGGAAGTGCTGAAGTAATTCTCCATGTAAATGTAATCATCAGCCAATTCCTCCAAGGACCCAGTCTGGTAGTGAAGGATGTTCTGGGCAGAACACAGCCTTGGTTATATTCTGTTCTCATGCTCCTTAAGCAAGTAGCAGGACTGGGCAAAGGAGCCACTGCACTAGCTGAGGACCACTGGTGGTCGTCCCAAAGCCAGATTGTTCAGCTTGAGGGCTGCTTTGAACTGGGAAAACTCAGCTGGAAATCCTCCTTGCATCTCTTGTGCCTATAGTTCTTTTGACTTCAGCGGGTGTGTCTACACAAGATGCTACTGCTCGGTTATTACTGCGCTTTAATTTAGTTCTTGTATTGGCAAGTACTAAATAAATGCGCAGTAACAGGAGTTACTACACAGTAGCGCTAACAAATGCCATTTAGATGACACTACTGTGCAGTAGCCTCGTAATACTGCACAGTAGCGTATTAGCACTGTCCATGCTGTGACATGTTACTGTGCAGTATTGTTCAGTACTGAACAGTCAGTGTCTCGTGTAGACGCACCCAGTGAGACCATTCCCAGGAGCAAGGTTTTGGTCCTCAAAACATTCTGGGATTGGAAATCTTGCAGAGGGAAAAAACAAGCATCTTCCCTGAGAGCCCTTTTTCATCTGCCATCATCTAACATGCATCTGTCCAGAGGGGTGGCCAGGAGATGGGTAAATGTACATGTGCTTGTTTCTCCAATTCCTTGGAGCACTACAGAAGCAGTTGAATATACTCACTGAACCACATGAATCCCTACCTGGCACAGTCCATGCCTTGGACCTTGTAACTTCATCTTCTACTTCAGCATTGTGAGAAAAGACAGACAAATAATATACCAACCTACCAAAGAATTAATTAATGTGTATGTATATATCTGTATGTACATGTACATGTGTGTGTGTGTGTGTGTGTATATCAGTAGGGTACTGTCTGCACAAGTACATGGTGTATTATGATACCCAAAAAAAAAATCATGAGATGGAATTAATACCGTTAGTTTATTTTCATTTTTTTTATAATTCACATTAGTAAGTCTTGAAAGACATGGGTTTAATGTGCCAATGTGCAGTAGAATTAATCCATTGCACATTAGCATCACGTAAAAGATGTGCACCGGCGCTACTGCACAGTAGCGCTAATCATGTTATTACAGGTGCTAAACTTAATGCGCCATAATTACAGCACATGAATGCATGTGTAGATGTGCCCACTGAAGGGTAAGAGTCTTAACTAGCATTGGTGGGACTTGAGTTCCTAAGCCACTTAAGGACTAAAGAAAAGTTTTATCCTTAAACTTAAGCAGCTATGTATTTGTTCCTGGCTCTTACTAAGAAAGAAGGGCTTACTCCATTGTGTAACTTGGCTCATTTTGAATTCATACTGAACATAATTTTGTCTCCCTTAAGATGGACATTTTATCTGTAGATTAAAACTACTGCTTGTTAGTAAGATAACTCATTACGTCTGTGCTTACTAATGATGGGAGGATGTTTGGAGGTACAATATGGCACGCACTGACCCAAAAGAACTTGCTGATTAATTTTCCTGTTCAGTGCACACCCACCTATCCTATGCATCTGGGTGAAATCCTTCTTCGCAGAGAGCAGAGGCTTAAGTCTGTCAGGAAGAAGCAGAGAGGAAACCACCAATCTCTGCTGACAGCAAACTATGTATGGCTCATCACTTCTTAGGAGGAATCCCTCCCCACCACCCCAAACCACCTGAAAATATGCCTGGCTAGGGATAGCTTTATGTATGTATTGGAGTTTTCCTTTTCTATGCAAAGCGTGGTGTGTTGTAAGTTATGAATGTCGGTGAGTTATAAATTGGCAGTGTCCCAGTAGGAAGGGGTTGAGCTCGGGTTCCTAGCCACCCCTGCTCTCCTTTACCCCACGGTACCATGCCCCAAGTAGCCATGTGGTGTGAGGGAGAGAGATTCAACAGCTTCTGGGTTGGAGATTGCCACTGGACACAGCAGAGACTTCCCTAGCAATTAACAGTGAGGAACAGAAATTGTGGTACAGACCCATGTGGGATCCTGTCTTTCTTTCTCACCCCCAAATATAGGAGGGCTATGACACATTCCTCCTCCAGGAATACAGGGAGAGAGGCCTTATTCTCTCTGGAACACGTGGCAGGATCCATGCTAGAAGCAGGACCCTTAGACTTTGTTCTCTGTCTGCTGATTGGGTCTGTTTTTCAACATGACAAGCCTGTACCCTCCAGACGCACACCTTCTCCTAGCTGGCCCAGCTCACGTCAACAAGCTCAATAAATGAAGCAAACATGGAGACCATCCAGGACATTCAGACTCCACCACATTATGGATTTGCAGTCAAATCCGAACCAGAACAACTTGTCCTAGTGAAAGAATATAGTGCTCCTGGGAGCAATTCTGGACACCAGATAAACTCAAAGTTATTTGTCAGAGAAATGAATAGAGCAATAAGGAGTCAGAGAAAGTAGCTCCACTAGATGACAAAAGCAGCTAGTCAGGGTATTGGTAATGTCAGACTGGGCTTCATGCGATAAGAATAAAGGATCATTTAAACTCTTTAAACTTAAGTAGTACCTTCTGTCTAAACCTCTTGCAGAATTGTAGGTGCAAACATGAATTTAACCTCCCGTCCCATTTACCCCTCCTCTCGGTGAAGGAAAACTGTTCCTGTTTAAAAGGCAGGGAGACGAAGGCACAGTGCGCTGTCGTTCCCAAGGCCAGATCAGTTCTTTAGGGCGTATCCACAATAATAGTGAGGTTACCCTTCACCTCCTCATTTATTCTTACACTACAGGCTGCCCCACAGCCATCCACTGTGCCACTTGCTCCTCAAGCAAAGCCCTTCTGGAAGTCCAACTTGTTTCTCTTTGTCTCGGCTTGCTCTCAATTGCTGGCCATGGAGGCAGGAAATAGGGCTGCAAGGGCCAGAAGTCAGGAATAAGGAGTTATGGGCCTGCTGCTGGCAGATTGTAGAGGGCAGGTGAGGAGCAGGCGGACTCAGGCTTAGAGCCGGAAGCTCAGCAGAGATCACAGCTTGGGCTAAATTGCTTCTAGGGATTTTCATTGTAGATGGTTGTTTGGTTTGGTCTTGGGAGGAGGCTCCAAAGTCAACCCTCACTAGCATGTATATATTGCCATAGATTTTTAAGCCATTGTCCATCACTCCACAGCAAAGCAACTGTATGGAAATAAGTAGCGAGTCCTGGAAATCCCAGGATATGCATAGATATGCATACAGGTTATGCAAAAGTTTGATTACTTGGAAAGTGTGGAAAGAGGCACAATTCATTAAAGAAAGCAAATACAATAGAAGCAAATCTAAACAAGTGAAAAGATTATCTAAACAGGCATGCATTCAGTTGAAAGAAGCTGAAGTTTCATCCAGCGGAGAATGACTGGTACTAAGCTTACTTAGACCCATATGTGGGTGCTCTGTCCCAAGCAAAGTCTAAGCCATCTGTTTATAAGGATTAGTAGCTTCAAGGATTGACATATTATTCGTATCCAGAAGAGTTGAGTTTTTAACTGTAAGGTCAATGTTGATCAGAGATGATATTTAAGTCAGATGGTGTCAGTGCTATTAGTGTCAACATGAGACACTTCTACAAGGATGCACAACAGGATCACAATGAGATTAAAGCAGGGCTGTTGGGGAAAGCACATTTAAAACAACAAGATGAAATAGCAGCTTCTGTGGACTCCTTTCCACCAGCTCTCACACAGAGACTACATCTATGCACCCTATAGACATTCAAGGTCTAACTAAGAGCGTGCTCCAAAACACACTGCATCATTCAAGAGAAGGTTGGATGTGTATCTAGCTGGGGTAATGTAGGCCCAGCACTCTTTCCTGCTTATGCAGGGGGTCGGACTCGATGATCTATTGAGGTCCCTTCCGACCCTAGCATCTATGAATCTATGAATCTATGAATCTATGAATTGGGATCTTTCCACTGGCTCTAGTAGGGTATGGATAAGGCCCTATAATCAGTTACTGTAGGTCTGGCAGTAGCTCTTGCTTTGTCTCTGAATTTTTTTATACTTATGGACCATTCCTTGAGAAGTGTACAAGCACATTGTTCCTACACAAAAATGCTGTCAGCATTGGTGAATTCAGGCCTTCCAGCAGTGATGTTACTGTAGCTAATTCCCATTGCATGTCAAAAACAGTTTACCTGTTATGTTCTTTTTTTTTTTTTGCCCAATTATTGCCAGTCATGGGATAAGGTGCTAAGAGCTAAGTCCTGTGGTTCATATCCATGGGTAGTTTGCTGCAGGGGTGCACTGCCTGCACATTTTATAAAAAAATTACCATTTCTCCTGGGATGCTGACAGCAGAAACGAATCAGGCATCTGGGTTAGTTTCATGCGTTATAATGAACACGAACTTGCCGGCTTGCTTACAGGTAGCAGTCAGAATAGAAAAGTCAGGTCCTTAGTTACATCTTTAGTATCTGTCATAGCCAGTTCCTGTATATCTTTAAACAGATTGTTGTCTCTTGTGGTGGTTCCCAACCACTGAATCTCACAGTTATAAACCCCCTGGGTCTGGGTAGTGACCGAGAACTTCCTAGATCTGGTCTCTCTGCTGCATATTGACCGGGGGCTGGGCACATGACTTATGAGGACAGGCTGAAGGACCTGGACTTATTTAGTCTAGAGACAAGAAGACTGAGGCAGGGTTTTAATTGTAGCCTTCAAGTACCTGAAGCAGAGTTCAAAAGAGGATGGAGCTGGACTGTCCTCAGTGGTGGCAGGTGACAGGACAAGGAGCAACAGTCTCAAGTTGGAGCAAGGGATGCTTAAGTTAGATATTAGGAGGAATTTTCTCGCTAGGAGGGTAGTAAAACATGGGAACAGGTGACCCAGCGAGGTGGTGGAAGCTCCATCCTTGAAGGTTTTTAAGACCCGGCTAGACAAAGCTTTGGCTGGGATGATGCAGTTGGGGCTGGTCCTGCTTTGAGCAGGGGTTGGACTAGATGTGACCCCCTGAGGTCCCTTACAACCCTCATTTCCTATGACTCTGTATCCTCCAGCAGACCCTTAAGTCCTGACACCTTTTTTGGGCAGTGGGACCCCACAGCCTAGCCAACCCTGAACCTCCGGCCAAGCTTCTTACTGGATTAGCTGCATTCACCCAGAGCCCAATTGGCTGCAGGATCTCTGGCTTCTCAGTTAACTTTTTTTTAGAGAGAACATGGCAATAAAGTATGGGCTCAGCAAAGGACTCTTACATACACACACTTTCCTATTTTTAAGAGAACCAGGCATGTGAAAGATAGAAAGCTCTTCCATGTAACACAACCCTGTCAGCTGTCCTATGGCCCTTTGCCCCTGAATGCTGGGGTGGGCCTGAGTCCATCGAGCCAGGCAGCCCTTCTTGCCCATTTGGCTTGGTGTTCTTGCTCCTGTCAAGGCAAAAGCCCATCTGGCTTCGAGAGCTTTCTTTTTAAACAGCGTCTGACACTTTTCTGGCCTTTCCAGTGCCACTGGGAACTTCCTAGGCTTCAACATTTCCAACTCCCCAGCTGGCTTCTGGGTATCAACTCCCTTCAATTCAATGAGCTTGCTGGTGACAGAGTCATTGTTTCTACAGCCATTCAATGCTGCTGGCCCTTGATGGCCCTGTCACAGTTTCCCAAAAATAGCCTGTCCATTCAGTGTCAAGTTCCTCCTACAAAAATGAATGCTTTGAGCCACAGTCAAAATTAGAGTCAAATGGGAGGTTGAAGCTTAACAGACATTAACCCAACTAGCGCAGTTCATAATTTGACACCGATATAGCCTTCAAACTGCACAAGAGCCATTTAAAATTAGTCAGTAAGCTATAATCACTGATGACCGAAGATCACTCTGTTGAACGGTTCAGCTGAAAACAGAAGAGCCTGAACCAGCTATTGCAATCCTTGCTGCACATTCCTCATGTGACATTCCTGTAAAGAAGGACCATCCAGCTGGTGGCCTGAGGGCTCCTGTGGCTGCCTCTCTCACAACTGCACCGTTGGGTAGAGCCTAGGGAAGGCCTCAAGCGGCTGGTGCTGCCTGCGTGGAGAGGGGCCATGCATTGCCCGATGAGGGAGTGAAGGCCAGAAGCTATGTACCACCCAGGCAGCCCACACCCCGGGGGGGGTGGGATCCCAGGGTTTCACCCCTGCAGCATATTGTCAGTGTGGTGCACATGTAGATGCACCCACTGTCTTGTCCATTCGTATTGTAAACTCTTTGGGGTAGGGCTTGTCTGCACAGAACTGAGCACAATAGGGCCTCAATCCTGGTACTTAAGCAAGTACTAAATGACTGTGCAGTAACTGGCATTACTGTGCAGTCCTGATGCTGCACATTTTTTTCCCCCACGGTACTATGCAGTAGCATCAGTGTCACAGTTCATGCGCGCTGACACTATGTCACCACAGCAATGAGCTATGGCTATGTAGCTCATCGCTACAACGACATAGTGTCTCGTGTAGATGTGCCCAGCGAAAAGCTGAGAAGGGCTTAGAAAAGGGCAATGGGGAGGATTAAGATTTAAAGTGTAAAACCAAAGGGTCCATGGGGAATAGCAACAGACTTGCCTACATTCCTGCAAAACTTTTCCTACTGTATCTCCTGGGACCTGAGCATTCAGTCCAGGAAATGAGACTGAAGTTTACTGAAAACATGGGAGACTTGGGTTTTGCATACATCAAGAGTCCTGACATATTATTTTATGCTTTAAAAACTGCAGTCAAGCCAGATAACATATAATGATTGGTAGGATGTCTTCCAGTACGTTAATTGGTGAGTTAAAACAAAGAGGCGAAGAAATCTTCACCCGGTGAAGATTAGGTTCTGTCTTCATCAGCCATCTGGAGGCTTGTGAGAGGCTTTTTAGAGCAGGTGCACAAACCCCACTGTACTGCCATGGGACAGCTCCACATCTGTGTAAAGCTATCAAGAAGCAAAGCTTTCACTTAGCCAGTTTATGCTAATGCCACTTGAGCTGCTAAGATGCTTATCTGAAGTATACCCTCACTCCTTCGTTTAATGATGATACTATTTCAGTGCCCAGTGGCTTTGTGGTAAGGCAGGAGTCTTGGGGAAGGTGGAAGTACTCTCCTCCTGGCTGACTAACAAGGCATCTACTCTACACTAGCAAGTGTCTTTTAATAAGGCATCCTGGGTAGAGGTCTCCTAGGCCTGTCTGCATGCACACGCACACACTCACGCTTATATATACACGTACACAACCATATGCTGTTTGTCTGCAGGGCTCATTGTTCAGCAATTAAGATAGTGCTCGGGGGATTTTTCAGGCCTCTCTCTCTCTTTCGGGTCCTTTTCACTGGGAAAGGGAGACCTGTTTCATAAGATGCTCCAGATGTTGCCGTTCCCAAGCAGGAGCTGTGGGAGATATTTTAATGTGGGAAGAACCCTTGCATTAGTGCAGGCACCCCCCTTCTCCAGCTCCGCTACTGCCTAAGTGCCTGTACTTGTGTCTGCAGCGTGGGATGTAGGAACCTGAGAGGAGAGGTGGATTTTTTCAGTTGGCTCTCCAGGTTTCCTTCACTATTGCTTAATTTAACTCGAGCTGTCATGCCGCTGTAGCTCCAGCTATTGTGTCCCATCTGCATCAAGCACTCAAAGCAAGGGGCAAGCAGATGAAATGCTGTTCAAGAGCCTAATCCACCCCACTGCTCCTACTAAAAATGATGATCCTGGTGCATCCCTTGCCCACCACCTTCCATAACTAACCTCTTTTCACAGTGAGTTATTCTTAGCCTGTCTGTAGGAGTGCAACGTCGTAACACAAAGAAAGTTCATGCTTCAGTGTTTTTAATTTGTGTCTTACGCAGGGTTAAAGTGCCTGCTTGACACTGGAAAAAGCACATACATTTTTTTTTCAAATCTAGATTAAAACATTTTAAATGCCTTGCATGGCAGGATACAGAACAGCTAATCTGCCCTGCTTGAAGACTGTGGAGCCCTTGAAATGCTCAATTAGTTATGGAAGAAACAGCTTTCATTTCTCTTTCTAAATACAGCAAGTGCCTTAAACGTGTCAGGAGCATTGTGATTTGGAGTTGAGTCTTGCTTTTAAATGGCTTAAAAGGCGAATACGTGAGTTAAATCTCATGCTACAACTAATAAATCAATGATATTGGCATGGCTTGCAAATTTGTGTTTAGTTCCCTGAAATGTTTGTGTTGGGGAAAATACACAAAAAAAAGTTTTGACATTTCCTGCCAAAATGCTTGGGTATTTTCAGCTGGAAATGACTTCCTGTTATAACTGAAAGACATTTTACATTCTCTAAAATCCTAAAAATGCTGATAATCAAAACACAATGTTTTGCTTGAGCAAAATTGAATTTTTTTTTACTTTCTAATGTGCCAAAAATGTCAAGAGTTTCTTGTTTGCATCACCCCTAAATTCATTTTTTTTTTAATTCTTCAGAATTAAAAGAATTTGCTTCAGGCCAGTGAATGAAAAAGCTTCAGTGATACCTCAGCCAGGAAACATGCAGGACTCAAGGGGTTTTGGTGATACCTTTATTGGATGTATCTACATAAGACACCAACTGTGCAGCAGCCTAATAATACCGCACAGTAGCACATCACAGCACAAACAGTGCCAATATGTTATTGCGCGGTATTATTAGGCTACTGCACAGTAGCACAAGTGAATGCCTTTTTAGTGATGCTACTGTGCAGTAACTCCAGTTACTGCGCATTTAGATAGTACTTGATTATACAAGTATTAAATGTAAATGCACAGTAACCACTGCACATTAAGGAACATGTAGATATGCCCGCTGCGTAGTTGGGAGAGATGTTAGAAATGTTCTGAGATACAAAGTGCCATTCTTCAGGTCTTCAGCCTCACACCTGAAGAAAAGCATTCTGGGCCCAAAAGCTTGTCTAATATCTCTCCGAAGTATGCAGTTGGTCCAATAAACTTATCACCAAAACACTAGTCCCAGATCAAATACATATGTAGACACACCCTGTGAGAAGCAGTCTACTTGCAAGTAAATGCTCCCGAGCAGGCACCCACATGTGCAGAGATCTGGGAGCAGCTTTGCTGCTCCTAGTAGCAAACTGCTTCCGCTGTGGCCCTGCAATGTGCCTCTGCCACCATCAGGGCTCTGGCTACAGCTACCAGCAGCCATCTTTTAAGAGGCAGCCCAATTCTGCTCCCTGACCAGCCACTTTTCTGGCTGCAAGCAGCATGCAGAGGCTGGAGCCAGCACACAACAGCTCTCTTGCTGCAGACTCTGCCTCCCCACACCATGGCTGTTCCAGCCCCTGCCCCTGGCAGCAATGCCCAGTGCCCCAGGCTCCTGCTGGCCTGGTGCTGGCCCCAGCAGGCCCCTGCTGCGAAGACCCTGGGCAAGCCAGAAAACTCATCAGTGGGGTCCAGGGCACTGGATGCAAGAGGCGCTGGCCAACCACCTTCCCCTGCACTCCCCGATGTAGCCCACCTGGACAGCTGCCCACCCCCAAGACCACGCTTACTGCAGGCAGTTCTCAGAAAAACACTTTTACTGCCCTTGCACCAAACAGCCCCCTTCTCCCTCTCCAACGACAGAGCCTGTCCCCACTCCCTCCCCAGCAACAGAGCCCCATTCACTCCCTGGGGGCTGTGGGTCATTGGGTGCTGACTGCAGGCAGCCTGCCTCCCCTGCCCCGTTCCCAGGCAGGGCCAAGGCCAGGCTTCAGAGCCCGCTGCCCCGCTTCTCCTGCAGGCCAGCCCGTCTCCTGTGTTACCACCAAGTCCATAGCTTGGGGGGGTGTGGAGCTCGCCAATGACTGGGACACAGAGCTGCCTGCACCCCCACCCTGGGGCCAGCTCCCCACTGTGGCCCCTCTGTGCCCCAAGCGTGCTCCTGCTGCACATGTCCCAGGTGCAGTGCGAGGAGCTGTTTGCATGGACCAAAGGGTGCTCGACCCACTATGCCCTGCTGCTGCTGGCCATGGTGCCCCAGACGCACCAGCACACCTAGCATGGGTCCCTGAGCTTCTACAGTGCAGGGGGCAAGCTTGTGTTGCCCTGCAACCTCTGCCACCATCTGAAGGGCTGTGTGTGGCTGTGCTACACAACCCTGTCCCCTGCAGCTGAGGAGGACATCACCACTGGCATCAACACATTTCTCATCATGTGAAGCCCATGCCCACCTAGATGCAGGGGCATGGGCTGCTCAATAAAGTTTTCCACTTTCTCCCACCTCCCTGTATGCATTGAAGGGTCACCCAGGGGCCAGGGGAGTATGGGCAGGGGCTGGGGCAGGTAGAGCCCTCTCCCCAGTGCAGGGCTTACCAAGTGGGCAATGCTGGCGTGCCCAGCAGCTCCAGTCAGTCCCGGCAGGGCCTCCCCCCAGGGAAAAGCTGGCACTGCTGGCAGCTGCCAATGACATGGCTGGCCATGGCTGGGGCTGAAGTCATGCAGCTGTCAGGGCAGGCTCTGGCCTGAGCTCCCAGCAGCCTGAAGGCCCCTCCTCTGGCACCACATCACCACAGATGCCAGGCTGGAGCAGGGGCTTGGGCAGGCTGCCCATGCTGCAGTAGACAACATGGCTGCAGCCTGGGTCCCAGGGTGTGAGGATGTCCATCAGTTGCCACATAAAGAGCATGGTCTTGGGGGCACTCCCCAACCGATGGTTGTGGTCGATGATGGTAACCTGTCGTGCCTGTAAGGCCTTTACCTTTATGTGGCACTGCCATACGGACCAGTCATGCCCACACTCCTGCATCCAGTCTGACAATCCCTCATAGATGTGGGTGTTGGAGCACCCACCCTGTGCAAACTGCTGCTGCACCTATGCCTCACCCTCACAGTGCCACAAGGTCACCGGTCTTCTCCATGGACCTGTTGGGGCCCCAGGAGACAGCCTATGGCATTGGCAATGATGCCACTGGTGCTCCCATGCCAGGTGTCTAGGCTTTTTCATGGCTGTCCCTGTGCTGCTTGGTCTGGGCACCTGCCTGTAGCACCCAGCACAGGGGCACAGCATGGGACTAGCAACCACACAGCAAGGCGATGCCCACAGCACTGCAGGGCCCGGCCAGGCTGCTGGGGGTTAGCTGTGGGCAGCTGGAGCTGGCCCCAGTGGCCAGGAGCTGCATGCAGCTGGGATTGGGTGCCAGCAGGCCTGGAAGGAGCCTGTAGCACCCAACCAGGCAGCAGTGCTGGGGTGCAGGCTGGGTGGCACATACTATAAACTATGCTACTGTGCAGTAAAGCATCTTGTGTAGACACGCCTATTGAAGCAAAAATCAGTTTGCGTCATAGGCACTAACTTTTATCTTTTTTTTGTGGGGGGGGGCTAAGATGATGGACATGTGGAAACTTTTACACATTTCAGGTGACAACCTTCTTCCCAAGGAAGGCCAAGGCCTTTGGGCCCCCACATACTTGGCCCCTCTGGTTTGCACAGATTTACTCTCAACTAATAGTCTGCTGCTCCTTCCACTATCCCATAATCCTATGCTGCTTCCATTAATATTATTCTCTGATGCAATTTTACTACATTCATTTTTCTGGGATTTTGGCTCTTGTTCCTTTATATTTATACTATCACTCCTGCTGGCAAGCAGTACCCATTGTTCTGCTTTGTAAGGGTCTGACTTGGACTTTAAGTAATTTTGTCATTGATTTCAGTGAAAACAAGTCAAAACCCATTCTTCTGAAACTGCAGTTTAGGAGTTCTAATGTGGAAGATAAATGAAGATTGCTAGCTTTGCAGACTACTATACGGTAAATATCTATAATATAAAGGGGAAAATGCTGCTTATATACCTAATACAGTAGTACATATAGAGATCAACAGATTAGTAACATTAGGAGTAACACAGGAACGTGAGAAGTCTGCAGTCCTAAAGTGAAAGTCCCAAATGGGCGCATCTACACGAGATACTGCGCAGTAGCAGTTAAAAATAACCATGTGGCAACAGGACTGCGCAGTGATGCTGGATATTGTGCAGTCCTTTAGGACTAGCTTAAGCAAGTAAATGACTGCTCAGTAACAACTGCGCAGTCTGCTGCATGTGTACACATGCTCAATTTTTATTTTCCTCCAGATTTATCTTCTGGCCTCTACAGTGATAAGTATTTCTCCACTGTGATATGCTAAATAATCTAGTGTATTAAAAGGTAACATTTCAAATGGTGTCTCCTATTGGGAATTCATAATATAATACAGCAAGTTGATGAATATTGTATACAGGCCTTTGTATACACAGGCTGTGTACTGCTTGTCAGGACAGAGGTATGACCAGGAAAGTGTCAGGCCTTGCTAGTGATTCAGACACAGACTTCATGCCTGGGGTGTAGCTAGACATCTCTACTTCACTGTTGTGGGAAGTGCTCCAAGGTCTCACAGAACTGTAGGTCCTAATTTTCTTCTGAAGGGTATGGCCTGTCTAACACTTCCACATCAGATCACCAGGTTAAAGTCTCATGATGACATGTAGGTGAAGTCCCTACTTGTCTTTTTTGTTAAACCCTTGACGTGTGTTGCTCGTTTGAATGACTCTGACACAGACAACTGAAACGATGACATGTCTCGCATGGTCTGCAACCTCCTGCCCAGGAAGCTGCTTCTTCCTGTGTGCTCTCAGCACAGCTGCCTGGCCCTGCACTTTTGAACTGCTGCACACCTGAAGCACGTGCATGTGTGGCGTGTTCGGTACGCTGTCATCCGCTGCCTCCTGTTTGCTGATATTCAAAGTACAGTATGGGGGTCTTCTGCTTGGCAAAGCATTTGCTGCTGCCTGACCAAAGAGGTGAGGTTCCTAAGAGACAGGTTGAACAACCCAGGTGCTGTCCTTTACAAACAGGCTCTCTCAGGATTATATTTTGATGCAGCGACTAATTGTTAATGAGCTCTTGAATGTAAGCATCTGGCCTAACTTGGAGTTTGTGTGCACTGAGGTATTTTTTTTTTTGTAGTAATTACAAGTTTCCAGGGTCATTGAAAGTTAGGCGCTAACATTTGGACTGCTGCGAATGATATAGGATGGTATATAAGTCTGATGTGTACAGCGATAGAGTCTACTTGATGAGAGAAAGCAGCTTCTTGAACAAGGAATCGGACTATGTCTTGGAAGATTTGGGTTCAAGTCCCACCTCTGCCATTGGTGCCCTGTATGACTTAGGAAACATTGCTTACTCCCTGTGCTATGTAAGGTGAGTGCTGAGATCCCTCCTAACCTGGGCCATTGCGGAGAACTTCAGTTATCTTGGGGATAAACTCCGAGCAATGAGCAAAACCAAGGCTGACAAAAAGAATGATTTCAGTGCAGGGCATGAGCAGGATGCAGTAATGGTACCATGCAGTACTACATGATGGGGATGAAAGGCATTATTGTATGACCGTGGTCACCAAACACCGGGCATCCTGTGCACTTAATGAACTTGGAGTCCCCCAGAACAAGCAGTGCTGGATAATGCAAAACAGATGTGTGTGCAATACAGAATGAGATTTGTGCCAACAGCCTTTGTGTTGCTGCTTCCTGACTTTTGAACACCTCACTTTCCAGCCTTGATGTTCTTTTAATGTAGGGGATATTTTGGGGATGAAATGATATTATTAGTATTGTTTCACAGAGCGCTGACAATAGTCTTCACACCATGGATCCACATTAGGCACCTAGGTAAGTGGCCTGATTTCTTTAGAGGTGCTGAAGACATGTCTCACTTTGAGGTTAATTGGAGCTGTGGATGCGCAGTTCCTTTGACATTCAGGCCACTTTTTAGGAACCCTATTTTTAAAAGACCAATTTTTTTTTTTCAGTTTTGACCACTGTATTTAAAACAATAGATGGGAATACACAAAACATTTTTGTTTTCAAAAGGCTTCCATAGCCTCAAAATGACTGGGTTTTATTTTGTTTTGTTTTGTTTGCGGGGTGTTTTGTCTTGGTTTTTTAAAATGTTTGTTTAACCAAACTTTTAACAAGACTATTTGAATAAGATCCAAAGTTTGGAAACAATAAAAGGAAAAGGAAAGCTCACCCCCCTGAACCAGTCAGTGTCTAAGCTGCCACCCTGCCCTACCTTCTGCCTGATTTCAGACTAACGCAGCTAACCACCTCTGTGCTCAGAGCCTGCTTGCCCAACAGCACTTTACTTTAAACTCAGCACATTCGTGTGTCAAGCCCAGCACATGCCCTGATGAGGCGGCACATCAGCTTCAGACTAACTCTGCTTTAGATACAAGTGCCAAAAAGCCACACTGAAGTGCCTGATCTGTACAGATGCTGCAGAGCTGGGGCTAAGTAACGCACTACTTCTTCCAGTAAATTGCGGTTGTTGTGTTACATTTTGTAATGTCTGCAAGTAGCCAGAAGTTAGGAGCAGTCAAGTGAGACTATTAAAGCGAAAGATCCAATATAACCGTAACTAGATCACTTGCAACTGGGCAAACACTATAACTCTGCGCTCACGATTTGTTTCTTTATAATTATTTTTCAAATTAAATGATCTCAACTGCTCCTGTGCCTGATCAACTGAAAAATGTAATAGGATTATCCTTGGTGTGGATTAATTTAGAGTTAAGTGACTCACGGCCAGCCAATTTTAAACTCTCTCTTGAGAACTTGTGAGCCACATCTCTCTGCCTGCTCCAACAATGGTACTCTGATGTTGCTTGTCATGCTATTTTTTCTTTGAGTTGGATTTGCAATACAATTTCTCTACCTCCTCGTATTTGTTCCCATGATCTGTTCAGTGTACAGGCACTGGGAGATGGTACTTGGATTTCAGACTGCTCCCATTTTCTTTCATTTATTTTCACGGAAAGGAGGCCCATCTTAGACCCATCAAAAATAGTATAGCTGTTATACTTCTTGTCATACTATATTTCTTTGCTCTCCTGTTGTATCTCTTTTGTTTCACTCTGCTGAGTTCATTCCCACTCTTCTCACCAGCACCACAAAAAAGTCCCCAAAATATTTTTAAGCCACCCTAGTGCACACACCTTATTAGCACCTGCATGTCCACAGTTTTTAAATGGGTTGTGGGTACTTGGCACTTTGGGAAATCAGGCCCCATGACGTGCACATAATTTATAGTCCTCTTGCTTCTTTTTTGTGTGGGCTTGCTGCTTCTCAGCTGTGGATGAGGCTCCTGATGCATGGTTTAGATTTCACTTTGAGATCCTCTGAGGTGAAAGAGATAATTAATTAAAGAAATCAGAGCAAAGTCGATGCCATCTGTCCAGCAAACTTTGTCCTGTACAAGCTTTTTTAATAGTCACATGTCTGTTCCCTCTGAGCGTGTTGTAAACTCCATGGTAATTGCTATTCCATTTTGTAACTGAGGCGGTATATGATTTAAGTAATTAATGATTCCATTAACTCCAGTAGTTCCAGCAGTTTAATGGCTGGAAGGGAGGAGGTTGACTGAAGAACATACGTGGTGCAGCACTGAGCTCCCACTGTTGCACTGCATCTTGTTCTCTAATCTGAGTTTTATCTGCTACAACCCTGGCTGCTGCTTTTTCAGGCCAGACTAGGGACTGCTTCTGGATCTGGGCTCCCAGACACATTCTCTGTGTGCCGAGCCTCTCTTCAAAACCCCCGCTTTAAAAATAATAATGAGAGAGCACAAAACATTTCTAATTATTTTAGTGCATTTGAAGAGCTACTGAGCCCCTGTGGTTTCTCCAGTCTTCTCATGGAGTCTAATAATTGGGCCACAGGTTGCGCAGAGGCTCATCACCAATTGCTTCTTCGCAGCTGTGGCTAGCATGAGCCTGGTGCATAGCTTTTACTCTGAGATCCCTCCAGCCTGCACACACCCTGAATCTGCCTCTCGAGATCCTCCAGCGGGTTTTGTGTTTTCTCCGAGTTCTGGATCGCTGTCTCCGAGCCAGTCACGAACAGAGTTTGCAAAGTGACTTGTAGACAAAGCACAAGACACGAGCAGCTTTATGGACAAACAACAAGCCCCTGTGTAGGAAGCCTTCCATTCAGCATCCTCGCCACATCCACATCAAGAGCCCTTTAGGATTCAGACTCTGGCCTTTCAGGGTTTCAGGACATCCTTGGCTTCTGGTCACACACTCCCCAGCCCCTGCCTCCCTGCCCTTGCTGGGGGGAGTCTTCTTTATAAAGAACCAGTGAAACTGGCAGCAAAGCCTTGCAGTAACGTGTGTCGGTGTGACAGGAAAACTGTCCATGTTCCAGGTTGACCACACTTGCTTGCTGCCCATTTTTAGCCCTCAGCTGATGCAAGGATTTCTTCTTGGATGATCTAGTTCACTATGGAAGCTGCGGAGCCAGTGTGGAAGCACCGTGGTTTCCAGATTGAGCTTCATCGTCTAGTAGAATATTTTATGTCTGGGATCTTGGAGGAATGGGTCTGAACTTTAAGGCAGTCCTCCTGAACTTGGGTGAGCAGTGACAGAAAAATGTCCGTAGTAGTGTCAAAGGTTGCTGGAGGGGTTTATCCTGGGATAGCACATGCACAATTCCCATTAGGAGACATATCTATAAAACAGGAGGAAACGTGTGTGAATTGCAGATTATATTCTGGACTTCCTGTATTTGTCCTTGGCCTCGTACCAAAAAACCATGACAGTTTAACAATTCAGTATCTTAAATCGCCAAGTCTATACAATTATTTTTTTTCACACTGACATCATTAGGAACCTGAAAAAATCTCCTCTTTCCAGTGGTAGGAGGCCCAAAGGTCATTTAAGTGCCTGACTCCTTTGGGAATTCAAACCTAATTCTCATTTTTGCCTTTGAAAATGTCCCTTTTAAGAGCCCTGTTAATTCACAAGGCATTGGACTTTCAAACAGCAAAGCCAAATTCTTCTTGTCTTCAGTTCTTGTTTTGTATCCCCATACTTATCTCTGACATGATTCGAGCTGTCACTGTAGTTTGGACTCCCACATGCTGAACACTAATAAAGTGTCACTCAAACTCATCAGAGGTGAGTTGTCAGCCTGAAATGGGGGAGAAGAAAGAAAACTGGCAATCAGGATGGCATGATTCTGTAGTCCAACTTCTGGCATCAGTGCTAGAAATATGCCAGTGAAAGAGTAGAAATCCTGTTAGTATGATTTTCCAAGCTCTTGTCCTAAACAAAGGATTGGAAAGAAAAAATATATAATTTCCTGCACTGCAATAAAGACTTGCTCCTGAACACTCCCAGTTGGACTTTTAGCAGCTCAGTACCTCTCTAAGGCAGGCTTTTAGTGCAGAGATTTTTTGATGATACGTGATCCTTGAATAGGATCCAGTTTCCTTATGTTGTTTTGCTAGTACAGGCAGGAGTGAAATGTAGTTGTTTTAGACACTGCAGTTAGAAAATCTGATTCGGGGACGACCGCAGGAACAGAACTTAGAAGGCTCTGAGCTGGCATAGTCACCTTCTTGGCATATCTTTAAGGGGCTGAAGAATTACGCACTCTTCTTAAAGAATCACTGTTTTCCTCCTCACTTATTAAAGGATCTGGTTTTGCAGTCACAGAAAGGATTCATTAGGAGGAACATGGAAGAGGTGGGAAAGGCTTGTAAGTAAGTAAGTAAAGGGTGGATGAGAGTCCTTAATACACCATTCTGAGTAGTATCCTCCCCTGATGCAAGTGGGGTAAAATTGTCACAGCCACTCTAGTCATATCTGAGGATGCAAATCAAAGTTGTCTTCAAACAACAATCTCTTCCCCTCCCTGTGACTGCCAATTCCTTTTTCGCTTCTTGTCTCCAGGACATCAGAAGAAGTGCCTGTTCTTGGACATTTATTATGTATATGTTGCAGCTGACCTTCTCCATAGGGATATGGATGTCTTCAAACCTATCATTTCTTGCGCTCTTCCACAGCGTGGGTGGGTGTCTGGAAAGCAATGGTATCTCTGAGCATACCTGATCACTGCCCTCCAGCGTTTGAATGAAGGGAGCAATCAGTATTCTGTATCTTTATGGTGTGGCTGAAAGAAGGTAAATGTCCACAGTCACTGCTGGGAATATTTATTGTCCTGGTTTTGCTGTAGCTGACAGAACCATTAAAAATTATATATATAACCCTTTAGCAAAGGTATAGGGGAAGGGCTTATGATACTATGTGATGGCACAGTTCTGCACAGGCTACGTTTTTGAAGTGACAGCATTTTTTCAAGATAATGTCAAGACTTTCTGGGCAGAATCTATTTCCATAAAGAGCCAATGCCTTAACTTAATGAAGTGTTATGATTGGTATCTTTCTTTGGTGATGGAGAAGGAAAATTGCTGTGGTGGTATTAGCTCTGATGGAAGATACAAACCTTTCCTACCAAGATGTACTTAATTCATTAGCATTTAGCATGGGGCATGTGTGTGTGTGAGTAATATATACACATATAAATAGGAATAAGCTACTGTCTTTTGCATTGCTTTGTGAGCCTTCTAGTGGTTCAGTGTTCTGTGTTTTAGAAACCAACCAGAGCACCAGTATGAAAATATCATTAATCTTTGTATGCTGCATATATACAATAAATACAATTATCGTATTGTACATTACCTGTTCAGTTCCTTCACGATATTGTTGTGCAAAAGGCAAAAGACACTTCACTTGAAATTCTGTGTGTAGCCTTATGGGGAGGTTAATGTATTGATTTGATATCAAGGAGAAAATACATTGTAATAAGCTCTGGTGCTGAAAGGGATCTGACTTATAGACACACGACAAGACTGTTTAGTGGCAAGATGTACTTAACAAAGCATCGCCTGCTTCTCGGGTTAGTAATCATGAGGATGTTCTGATAGACACTTTCCCTTGTAGACTCTCAAAGTGCTCTGCAAACTGCAAAGACATATAGCACCCCTGTTAATTACTGTAAGTAACTATTATTGGCTTCATATTTAAGGGACAGGAAGAGACCCATGGATTCCTGACTTGCATCTTTCTTCCTCCAACCCTGCTCAGATCATTTAACCCCATTCTTTTTCTTTTCTTTTTTTTTGCAACATAGAATAGCTCACAGGAATCCTGCATGATATCCCAGTGATAGGCATAAAATACTTTTGATAAATGAGGCTCTGACTTGGGTTGCAGTACACAGACACTGCATAAACAATAGAATCATGGAGAATGCAAGGCTGGAAGGGACCTCAGGAGGTCACATCTAGTCCAACCCCCTACTCAAAGCAGGACCAGCCCCAATTGCATCATCCCAGCCAAAGCTTTACCTAGCCGGGTCTTGAAAACCTTCAAGGGTGGAGACTGCACCACCTCTCTTTTATGATCAGGTCACAAAGGCAATGGATGCAGGTGTTGCCATGGACGTAGTCTTTCTAGACTTCAGCAAGGCCTTTGCTGGTCTCCCACCCCATCCTCATTAAAAAACTAGGCGACTGTGGCATTGATGCCTACACAGTCAGATGGATTGCAGATTGGCTCAGGGGTCATACTCAGAGGGTGGTGGTGGACGGATCATATTCGACCTGGGGGGAAGTGGGCAGCGGAGTCCCCCAGGGCTCGGTCCTTGGGCCCGCGCTGTTCAATTTCTTCATCAGCGATTTGGATGATGGGGTGAAATGCAACCTGTTTAAATTCGCAGATGATACCAAAATTTGGGGTGAGGTGAGCACGCTAGTAGGCAGGGAAAGACTGCAACAAGACCTGGATATTACAGGAGTGGGCTGACATAAACAGGATGCGTTTCAATACTGGCAAGTGCAGGGTGCTGCACTTAGGCAGTAGAAACCAGCAGCACACTTATAGACTGGGAAACTCCCTTCTTGAGAGCATGGAGGCAGAAAGGGATCTTGGAGTCATTATTGACTCCAAGATGAACATGGGTCGACAATGCGAGGTCACGGTTGGCAGGGCTAACCGGACCCTGTCATGCAACCACAGGTGCATCTCAAGTAGAGCCAGGGAGGTGATCCTCCCCGTCTACGTGACACTGGTCAGGCCACAGCTGGAGTACTGTGTCCAGTTCTGTGCGCCCCATTTCAGGAGGGATGTGGACAACATTGAAAGGGTCCAGAGGAGGCCACACGCATGATCCAGGGACTACAGGGCAGACCCTACATTGAAAGACTGCGGGACCTGAACCTGTTCAGCCTTCACAAGAGAAGGCTGAGGGGGGACCTGGTGACTGTCTATAAACTCACTAGGGGGGACCAGAAGGGTTTAGGGGAGACGCTGTTTCCCCTCGCGCCCCCTGGCATGACAAAAAACTCTCTCACTAGGAGGGTAGTAAAGCCCTGGAACAGATTATCCAGAGAGAATCATAGAATCATAGAAGTCGGGTCGAAGGGACCTTGTAGATCTTCAAGTCCAACCCCCATCTGACCCCGGTGCTCTTTCCTGCTAAGGCAGGGGGTCGGACTAGATGATCTACCTAGGTCCCTTCCGACTCTAGCTACTATGAAACTATGAAACTATGAAACAAGGAACAATGGACACAACTTATTAGAGAGTAGATTTAGATTAGACATCCGCAAGAACTACTTCACAGTCAGGGCAGCTAGGAGCTGGAACCAGCTTCCAAGGGAAGTGGTGCTGGCTCCTACCCTGGGGGTCTTTAAGAAGAGGCTTGATGCCTACCTGGCTGGAGACATTTGAGTCCAGTCTTTTTCTCCCGCCCAGGCAGGGGGTTGGACTTGAAGATCTACAAGGTCCCTTCGACCCGACTTCTATGATTCTATGATTCTCTCTGGATAATCTGTTCCAGGGCTTTACTACCCTCCTAGTGAGAGAGTTTTTCCAGATATCTACCCTCAACTTCCCTTGCTGCAACTTGAAACTGGTGCTCCTTGTTCTGGCACCTGCCACTAACGAGAACAGTCCAGGTCCATCCTCTTTCAACCTCCTCATCAGGTAGTTGAAGGCTGCTATTAAATCCCCACTTAGTCTTCCCCTCTCCACACCAAATAAAGCCCGGCTCCCTCAGCCTCTCCTCATAAATCATGTGCCCTAGACCCCTAACTATTTTCATTGCCCTCCACTGGACTCAACAATTTGTCCACATCCTTTCTGTAGCAGGGAGCCCAAAACTAGACACAGGACTCCAGATGTGGCCTCACTAGTGCCAAACAGCAGGGAAGAATCACCTCCCTTGACGTGCTGGCAATGCTCCTACCTATGCAGCCCAGGATGCCATTAATCTTCTTCTCAACAAGGGCACAATGTTGGTTCATATTCAGCTTATTGTTCACTGTGACCCCCAGGTCCGTTTCTACAGAGCTGGTGCTTAGCCAGTCGGTCCCCAGCCTGCACTGGTGCATGGGATTGTTCCCTCCTGAGCGCAGGACTTTGTACTTGTCCTTGTTGAACAGATGCATTGAACACATGAATAATATCTCCTTGATGAGAATATTTATCTCTGTATGCTTTGTAGCCAGCTATGCCACGCTTTGCTTTATGTTCAGAAAGTCGGCAAGCATTGGGAGACCTAGTATAAAGCTGTGCACCAGTCAGGTGGCATCTAGTTCAAACTCTACATCTGCCTGGGCACAGCAGCCATGTAGGACCTTGTGGCACAATGGTAGCACATCCAACTCCAGATCAGAAGGCTGTGTGTTTAAATCACGTCGGTGTCAAATCAGACTCCTGCGTCCAGGAGTTTATTTCTACCTAAATAAGTACTTGAGGGCAAAGCCGCCTGCAGACCTTAAAGAAAGCAAAGCTGGAAGCAGATTTGCTGCTGCTATTGTACATATTCATGGTGCCATCCTTTCTCCCCTCCAGCTCTTCCTTCTGGTCACCTCGAACCCTGATGCTTTTTGGAATGAGCACGTGTGGCAGGAAGGCGTTGACTCTGCTCAGCAGTGTGTTTGCTGTCTGTGGCTTGGGCCTCTTAGGGATTTCTGTTAGCACTGACTATTGGCTCTACCTGGAAGAAGGAATCATCCTGCCCCAAAATCAGTCCACTGAAATCAAAATGTCGCTGCACTCTGGGCTCTGGAGGGTCTGCTTCCTGGCAGGTACGTAAAAAGAAACACCGACTGATATCATTGCATGTGGTCTTAATGGGGAAGGGCCGTCTCCAAGAGCATGCAACTGGGAGCCAGGAATTTTAGCTCCTATTTCCATCTTTGCTACCGATGTCCTGCATAAGCTTGGGAGAGCAACCGTGCCAGTTCATATCTCAGTTTCCCTACTTGTCGAATGAGCAAAACGTCCTTCTCCCATGGGGGTTTGGGGAAGTGTCATTCCTCAGGATCAGGTTGTAACCATGTAGAGAGGTGGTGGCACACAGCTACGTGCTCAGAAGCAAAGGAGAGAGGGAATTACTCCCAGCCACTCTGATTTTCCTGGTCCTTTACAGACTTCATCAGCAAAAGAGCCTATAATTGTTCTGGGCTGAATGGTACAACATTTTCAGGAAGTCAGTTGCTTTGTTTTGTTCTTTTCCCCCTCTTTGGGACTCTCAGTAAACCAAAACCATCAGTCCTTCCTACATCTTGAGACAGGAGCGCTCCCTTGGGAGGTACTGGGAGGGCCCAATCCTGCCCTTTTTGTTTATAAAGGGCCTGAGATGCATAGGGGAAGGGCAGGATCGTAACTGTGCAGTCCTGTTCTGCAGAACCATTGCCAAGCTTGCACCCCTGGTTGAAACGAGTCCTGGGTAGCAAAGCCAAGATAACTGTCCTGAGGGGTCTCTATCTGTGGCGTGGCTGGAAATCCATCTACATCTCCTGCCTCCTGGTGGTTTTACCCACAGTACTTTCCTTTTATATTAATAAGACATTTTATATCAAATGTTAAACTTTTGGCCTCCTCATCCGACTTCTCTCTACCCAGTTTATGAGTGTGCGGTCTGAAGGAAATCTCCCAGACTGGTAATTGGCTTTCAGGGCTTTTTCATAGTAGAGAACAATGGTTTACATTTAATTCATTAAATAAAACTGAATACTGCAATCATCTTGCCCATGCATTTACCACATCTTGGAGCTGTTTTTTTTTCTTTTCCACTGCCTTCCCAATACATTTTCTGAATGGCCAACACGATGGGACTGCTGTATCCATTGAGCTGATGTATTTCTGAGCTATACGTGAGTCCCGCTACCACTACTCCCTTGGCTATCATTCTTTCAGCGGTGACATTTTAAAAGCCAAGCAGCTGATCCCTCAACGATATAGTAATGGATATATTTCACCAGACAATTGCACTTAGGACTCAAAGAGCACCAAAAAAACCCAGGTTTGCTTTATATGCCTGGAAATGTGTTTTGTTTTAAATTAATGATCATTTTAATTAAGTTAGAAGCATGATTCAGATTCTCCTTCCTGCAGGTGAGGAACACGGCCGATGTTTCACTATAGAATATGTCATGCCCATGAACGTGCAGCTGACATCTGAATCAACAATAAATGTTTTAAGTAGGTACTTTTTTTTATTATATCCCCTGTTCTTTGCAGCCAGCTAAAGTGCTGAAGAGTCACAAAGGCAGACAAGGTTCTTTGGGTAGATGTGATATCTTTTATTAGACCAACTAATAGTTGGAAAAATTCTTCTTGCCAAACTTCAGGGCACAAACGCCTTTCTTCAGGTATAGGGAAAGTCTGTTGGTACCTCTGTGCTTTCCTGGGTAGCATGGAAGCCAAAATGTAAAAGCAGGTCTGTGAAAATGCCTGTGTGTGATAGTAAGGTTCAAAGGGAACGGGAGACAATAGGTGTGAAAAGGTAGTTGGGGGATGGGGAGGTGATAAATGTAGCTGGTAAAATGCAGACAGGTTACCTGAGGTTATCAGATGGCAGGCAGGTTATTATGTGCCATAACCTTATGACCTGCCTGCCATTTGATAACCCCAGGTAACCTGTCTGCATTTTATCAGCTACATTTTATCACCTTCTCCCCCTTCCTCCCCCGCACCATTACCTTTTCACACGTATTGTCTCCCATTCCCTTTGAACCTTACTGCCACACATTGGCATTTTCACAGACCTGCATTTTTCATTTTGTCTGCCATACTACCCAGTAAAGTACACAACCACCAACAGACTTTCCCTATGCCTGAGAAGAGTGTTTGTGCCCAAAAGCTTGCAAAGAGCAATTTTTTTGGTTTAATAGAAGATATCACATCTACCCAAAGTACCTTGTCTGCCTGTCTTTAGACCAGCACAGCTACAACCAAACAACCCTAAGGGTCACAAAAAAATCCCTTCAAAACACCGAACGTAAGAGAGAGACTTCTGACTCACTGTTAATGGCTTGTCCTAATGCAGGAGCTGGTGTTTACATGCAATTCCAATTTTTACGAAGTGAAGTGCTAGACATGCTCCTAAGTACCTGTCTCCCTCCGAAGGCAGGAAGCTCACAGTCTAGAAGGTGTCAAACTTAGAGACGCATCTACACATGCAATTAATTTGACTGAATAAACTCCGGTGCAGTTTGTACTGGAGTTTATTGCTCCTGGGTGCCATGTTTACACATGCACCTGGGACCGCAGCACATTGAGCGATGTCGGAGCGACCCTGGCTAGCAGGGGACCTAGGGGCCAGCCTGCCAGCCTGGGGTTGATCCAACCTGGCTCAAGGTGCTGCAGAGGGGCTGGCTGGGGTACAAGTGTGCTCCAATGTAGGGCTAGCCAGCAGGCAGCCCCTGCAGCGAAGCACCCTCATGCTTCAGCCATCTGGGGCAGCATCTACACATACATTGTGGTGCCCTAAATAATGCCACTGTAAGATAGTACTTGTGTTTACAAGTATTAACCTATAACAGCGTTTATTAGCTTACTGCTGTTTAATAGGACTGCATGTGTAGACACTGAGACTTCACTGTGGAGCTAATTAGGCAACTCCACAGTAAGCATCTCATGTAGATGTGCCCAGAGAGATTTTCCTGTTGCAGGAGTTGTCAGGGTCTGTTATTTACTGGAGTACATGGGTTTACATTTGGTTCTTACTGGCTGAATAGTTTGCAGCAATGTCTGTCTTGGTATATTTTGTATGAGTCTTCTTATGTTGAGCAGTCCCAGTGAGACAACTTAAGGAGGGAGTGGCCCAATTCTCCCTGTATATTCCTCTGCTTTTGCAGCTTTTAAGGCTGATTGAACCTTGATGACATGTTTTGATTTAATAAATACAAGGGTTATATGTGCTGCAGGAAAATACTGTAGTGGGTGGACACTGATAATGCTGCATGTGGAAACCAGTGGGAATTTGAATATCAACAGATGTTTGCTAACCCTACTTCAATGCAAGTGTGTGTAGATGTACAGAAGAGTGAAAGAGGATGCTGTTGCTCAGGTTAGCCCAGTGACACTCACCCTGCACTTTCATTTTTTTCCCCTCTCTTTTTAACATTTAGAGATGATTCGATCCGCCACGCCATTCCCTTTAGTCAGTCTCTTTTTCATGTTCATTGGGTTTATACTGAGCAACATTGGACACATTCGGCCCCACAGAACCATCCTGGCCTTTGTATCGGGAATCTTCTTCATTCTGTCTGGTGAGTTTTATTAGCAAGATATGACCCCTGTGCTTCCTAACTCATCTGCCTTGTTTGCATATGGAGTGTAAGGCATCTACCTTGTATTTAAGGGGAAATAATAGGAAAACTCTGCAGATGTATAAACAGATGCCATAAACTGGCATTAGTATTTTTTACCATACTCATATTCAAAAGAAAATCCTAAATTTTAAGCTACATCTGTGCCACAGTCTTTAAAGTAGAATTTTCCATTTAAGTCTATTATCATTTGCCATGTTATAGCTAGACTCAGTCAAAAATCTGCCAAGAAAAATGACTTTATGACTAAATGGAAACTTTTGGAAAAGAATCCTTTCTTCTGAACTTTTTCAAAAATGTTGGGGGTTTCTTTAAAAGTTTTTTATGAAAATATTCATAGGGATAATAATTTCCCAGTCAGCTCTAGTTGTGAGCCTGTCCCTTATGATGTAGAATCATAGAAAATGAGGATTGGAAGAGACCTCAGGAGATCACACCTAGTCCACCCCAGCTCCAGCTCCACCATCCCAGCTAAGGCTTTGTCTACCTGGGTCTTAAAAACCTCCAAAGATGGAGAGTCCCCCACCGCTCTGGGTAACCTGGTCCAGTATTTTACTACCCTCCTAGGGAGAAAATTCTTCCTGATATCTAACCTAAACTTCCCTGGCTGCAACTTGAGCCCATTGCTCCTTGTTCTGTCATCTGCCCCCACTGAGAACAGTCCAGCTCCCTCTTTTGAACCTCCCTTCAGGTAGTTGAAGGCCACTGTTAAATTTCCACCCCCTGCCCTCCCCTCAGTCTTCTCTTCTCCAGACTAAATAAGTGCAGTTCCCTCAGCCTCTCCTCACAAGTCATGTCCCCCAGCCCCCGAACCATTTTTGTCACCCTTCACTGCACTCTCTCCACTTCCTTCGATCTGCTGGCAACGCTCCTACCAATGCATCCCAGGATGCCATTAGTCTTCCTGGCACCATAGATATGCTGGCTCATATTCAGCTTATTGTCCACTGTGACCCCCAGGTCCTGCTTTTCTGCACATCTATATGATATAGATAAGGTTCACAGTACACAAGTCTTAGCCTCAGAAATTCCAGCTACTAAGCTACTAAGCAAAAGAAATTCCATATTAATATTACATTGCATGATATAACCTATGATTAATGATGGAAAAATATCTGATCCTGAAACAATTTTGGTACTTCCAGAGTTGTTTTAGTATTCTCTAAGATTATCTTTTAGCATATATCTTGGTGCGTTTTTGGGCTCAGAGAACTCTTCATTGGGCCTCCAAGTCATTCATTATGGGATAGAAGTGCTAGCCCCTTAACTGCCTGGCTTGGCACTCAACTGATGTCATGAGATCTGGAATTTTGCTCTCAAAATCTTGGACTCCCGTGTTTTAAAAAACAGACCATTAATTTCTTATAGTAAATCAGACACATGAGATTTTGGAACTTTAAAATAATAATTTTCCATGAGACAAGTGAATGTTTTATTCATAATGTTAGCATAGTGCTAAACAAATAGCTGTGACAGCTAAGGTTTAAAGCATTTTTGTACACAGAGTACTTGTAATTCAGAAGACCTTCCTTAAGAACATATGGTTTGACTACAATGACAAATGCACCAGTTAGCTCAATGAGGTGAAGTATGTTTCTCTAATTATTTAAGTGCAGCCTACTTGCTTTAAATTTTACCTTAAAAGAAAAAGGACCATGAAAGTATTTTTGCTGGGGAACGTCTTCCTGCTGTAATTCTGCCTGATCTCTTTCCAGGTCTCTCTCTTGTGGTGGGGCTGGTATTGTACATATCCAGCATCAACGATGAGATGTTGAACAGAACCAAGGACTCTGAGACTTACTTCAGTTATAAATATGGATGGTCATTTGCTTTCTCGGCTATCTCTTTCCTTCTGACAGAGGTAGGTACTTGCCAGTGTGAGCTCTCTGAAGCGCCTGTAAGAACTATATTTAGTTCCCAGGAATTGATCATTTGTCCAAGCTTCATAAAAAGGCTATTATGAAGAGCAAGATTGTGCTTTTAAATGCAAGATCATTTCATCATTAATATAGGGAATGCACTTGCACAGTAAGAGAAACAAAGGGCTTGATCCTAGGACCTTCAACTGAGCCTGCATCCTTTGTCAGATACTGCAATGTAGCAGAAGGCGTACGTAATTCAGGAGAATGCTTTCGTAACAGGGCTGTTATCCTTGCTCTGTAGAGGGGAAGAGAAATGAAATTTCTCTGTGGCTTTACTGAAGTCACTAACAGGGCAGGAAGACCCTAGTTTCCATGCACCCACACTGCTGTCCTACTCTTCTACCCAAGTTCACTCCATCGTTTCAAGGACATTTTCTTCTTGGGGATGCCAATGCAGTTCTGAAGTAGCATTTGCGCCTTAGGGTTAACTGTGAGGCCAGTCCTATTTGCTACAAGTTGCAGCTTGTTTCTTTCTCCCCTTTAGAGTGCGGGCGTGATGTCTGTGTACCTGTTTATGAAAAGATACACCGCTGAGGAGATCTACAGACCTCATCCTGGCTTCTATCGCCCACGGCTTAGCAACTGCTCCGATTACTCCGGGCAGTTCTTGCACCCAGATGCTTGGGTACGCGGACGCAGCCCGTCTGATATTTCCAGTGACACTTCCCTGCAGATGAACAGTAACTACCCTGCTCTACTTAAATGTCCAGATTATGATCAAATGTCATCCTCCCCATGTTGAATGGCAGTTAACTCCTTCAGCTACTTGTGATGAGGAGCAAGCCCCTACTGTGTCCTGACTTGGTTTATTGTTTGTAGGCTGCTCTTCCAGGACAATTGTCTATTTATAGGATAGTCAACCATGTTAAACATTGGCTAAAGAGATTTCTTTCCAAATGATGCTTACTTCCATATCCTCATCCTCCAGCCATTCCACACACACGGCTCCCTTTGCAGCGAGTAGCAGCTTTGGGTGTGGAATACATCCAGGATCGGGCTTAGCGAGTATCTGATCTCAAAGAACTACTAATAGGAAAAAAAAAATGTTTGTTGGTAGGCAGCAAAATGTGTGTGTTTTGATGGTATCATTTTACTGTGGATTTCTTGTCATAAAGGATATGTGTACATTTCTAAATAATAGTAACAATTACAAAAGTGCAAATTGCGTCTTGATTTGGGATTTACTATGATAGATGTTTCATCATTGCCGTGTATTATTTCTGATCAGGTAGTAATGATCAATAACCATCTCAGTCAACTATACCTCACTATGGGATTTTCCAAAAGCTATACAGGAGTTAGATGCCCATTTTCCATTGACTTTTGATGGGATCTGAGAACAAACTTCTTTAGCATCTTCTTCAAATCATACACCCAATCATTCATGTTAAATCTCTGTCCACTATGACCATGGTGTTACTCTATACTGTTAGTGCAAACTACTGATATCACAAATCCAAACTATTGAGGCCAGATCCAGACTTGGTGTAAACCTTCAGAGTTCTCTTACTTCGTTGGAGCTATTTTGGGTTACCACAGATAATCTACCAGAGATGCTATATCTCACAAAAAGGGCATGCATTATTTCAAGCTCTGTCTATTATTTGTATTACTATATGCCTTATTTTGTGTCTTTGTTGTTCTTAAGTCCATGCAATCCACTTTGGTCTTGGAAGACTGAGAATTAACAGTGTGTGCCTAGCAATCTATTGTACATAACATTCAGAGAACTGAAAGGTGAAAATCCATATAGGGTACTGTTATGAAAATGATAAGATTACTGAAAGAGCTGTGTCAAATGTACAGTTTCTAACCTTGGTTATTTTTTTTTACCACTTTGGAAAATGTTGGTTTGTAAATAGCAAAATGCTACAGGTGTTCTTTGTATATCTGAATTTTAAGTCTGACTGTACTATTTTACTTCAATTAAAACAAATGTAATGTACTGACTTGCATTCTCCTTGCCATGTGTTAGTGATAAGCATTGCTCTATTTTATTATTTGTTACAAAATATTCCAAAACACAGTCCTAATCTTGTACTAGGCTCCAACAGTGTGGACTCAATGAATACTGAATTCAGTGGGATTCCTTGCCCCAAGTACACGAGTTTCTGCTAGCACATACAGTATCAGGGCTATCCCTGTCCATTTCCTCCAGGGCAGAAAAATAATGTATGTACAGTTTCATTTATTACATTACACAACCAGGGCATTGTTTTATAAATAGAGTTTTATTTATCTCTTAATTCCTGTATTCTCTTCCCTAGGGCACCAGTTTCTCATTTAAAAAGTAACGGATACATTTTATGTAATTAAGCATCAGAACAACATCAGCTTTTACCTTTTTAACTTAGCACTTGCCGTTTATTATTCATAAATAGAAAGTGACCTGCTCTGGCCAAGGTAGGGATTTAGGAATTGACCTGGTGTTGTCATGTCCTAAAAATGCTCCCGGTCCCTGATTCAGGTGAACCCCCCTTGTTAGAGCAGAAATTAGACCCGTGCTGAAATGCCATCAGAGCCCCAGTGGCTAGTACTTAGTCACAGACTGCAGAGGAATGAATGAGGTGCTTTTGTGCCTTGTAGCCACAGTGAATTCACTGGGACAATCGATGCAGTAACTTTTCCTTGTGCACCAGGATTTGTAGGGTCCAGCTCCAGTCCATACAGGGTGTGTCTACACATGCACCCCACTGCACAGTTAGTGTCGGTACTGCACAGTCCCAGCAGTGCACAAGTCATTTCCAACCCTACTGTGCAGTACCTCATTGCTACTGTGCAATAGGGAGTGCCCACCGATGCCATGTCACCATAGCTTGTTGGTACAGCAATGTAGCATCTCGTGTAGATGCGCCCACAGAGTAATATTGCATGTCACTGCAGTTTTGTCAGCTGTTAAATTTTCTGACTTTAATTGTTCATCTTGTGAACATTTGGTTACAGAATGGATTCAGAACATAACCATTTTTATCTGTGTTAATTAGGATAAAATCCTAATTAAGGAAAACCTCCCCCCCATGGGGTGAAATGGGGGGGGGGGATTAATTCCAGAAGAGAAAAGCTATATCCACATTTGTCAAAATAAGTGCTCACCGAACAAGGCTACAATGGGATTATTATGAAGAGTTTCCGAAGTGAACTGTCAACTTAATTTTAATTAATTCCAGCATCTTTGTGTTGGAACCTGAGAAATACTGATTGTTATTACCTGCGCCTGTTAAAAAAGGCTGGGGACAGGAGAGGAGGATGGAAATAATCCTTATTTACAAAAATCTTCTGCTGGGCTGCTTAAAGCTCAGAATAATTCATGAGCTCAGGCTATGAAAAAAACCACTGCATGGATCATTTTGCCTCCAAATAGAGTTTGAGCTTAGTGGAGGTGTAAAAGCTCCTCTTCAGGAGCCATATGAAAGGCCTCATCTCTGCAACACAAGTTCTAAAATGTTTGTTTCAGGGTGCGTGAACAACTTGGGTGACTTTGAAGACAGATTTTTTTGTTCACTGAAACTTCAGGCACAAATTGCTTCCCATTGCACGTTATTTCTTCTGGGCATATTTCAACGGGAAGATTTCTAATGGCTTTCATAGGAGCTTCTTCCCATTCCCAGAAGTTATGGAGGGGTGCCTAGAGTCCAAATGAGGGGTAACTCAAGCCCAAAAGGATTGAGAACCACTGGCTTAGATTTAAGCACAAGTGTAAGTGCTGTGCTGAACTAGGATCCTTGACAGTCTAAATGGCTGCAGAGAAGCCTGTGGGCAAACGTGCTGAGTCTGGCTAACTCGCTGCTTAAACCTTCGTGAGGATACCCCAACCCTATCCTCGAAGCAAGAACTGCACCAGTCGTAACATCACCTGAAAAACCAGGGTTAAGAATTTCAACACCCGTCAGTCTGCCTCCATCAGCATGTAGCACACAAATGCCGTTGCTCCTGCGCTCCTCGCTAGGAGAATAGCTCTAGCCCAGTTTGCTGGCATTGGTGCTGCTACTTGCTGATCGCTCAGATGTTGCTTTTGTTCTCTCAGCTACAATAGTCACTTTATACTCTTGGTCGGGTCGTTCGAGAGGCAAACCCCAGAGAGAGCATTCTGCACGCTCAAAAGAATAGCAGGTCGCTCAGAAGAGTTGTTACCCGTGCCTGTGTTCACTAAGGCAGTAGAGCCCCAAAGGGTATATAAAAAATAAACCAAAACAGTAAAATTGTTATATGACACATTTCTTTAGACTGGCCTAGAGATCAGATCTATATAAGGAGCTCAAAAAAGAGCTGAGGGTAGAATTTTCCTTTGTACTGATTTGATTTTTGCAACTTGAAAATCTCCCAGTTTTTACATAACATCTGACATACAGAGAGGCTGCACCTTCCGCAACCTCCCAGTTTGTACCAGAAGTTGAGAGGTAAATTTGAAATGTAATTGCTTTATTTCACTGGCATGCCAAGGGAGAACAGCTTTACAGCTCCACAGAGGAGTCCAAACTTTCATACATGCATTCAGTGAACCCAGGCCTGTTTGAATGCATGATCACTGAAAGAATTGCATCAAGTGTCTGGTTCTTACCTTGTGCCATGCAGGGAAGCGTACTGCTGGAGATGGTCATGCCTGACATCATTGTCATGGTGGTCTGTGACTGTGGATCTTGAGCTCTTGGAGAATCAGCGCAGCACAGTGAGTTCATGGTTGGCTTCAGTGGGACATCAAATGCATAGCATTTTGCAGGAGGTCTTAACATTGGCTGAACATTGGTAAGAATTTCAACAACCGCCAACCTCCCTCCATCAGCCTGCAGTGCACAGATGTGGCTGCTGCCACGTTTATGTTTATGATCCAAGATTTCACAGTGACCACAGGCCTGTTCATGTAGTCCATCGCAACAAACACTTGTTGGTACTCTGTGACTGATTTGCTCCTTGTAACTAAATGCCCTAAAGTGCTGCCCTTAGCCAGCTGCTACTGCAGAACTGGTAGATATGTCCTTACCTTCAAAGCAGGCCTTAGCTTTGCTTTAGCCTGAATCTTCTCTCTACACGTTCCTCTTTTAAGCAGGCTTAGCCTAAAATCTCTGTTTTTAAGGCACATTAAGGGCGCATGTCTACACGTGCACCCTTAATGCACCTTAAAAATGGTGATTTAAGGCTATGCCAGCCTAAATTTGATATCTGTGGGTATCAAATTTTGGTGCAAAAAGCTAAGTCGCATTAGCACACATGTACATGCAGTAATGTGCATTAACGTGGTGTATGTCAATGTACGGACACTGCATTAATGTGCATCAGCGCATCTGCACATGCAAAAGCACATTCAGTTTAAGCGTGCATAAATACACATGTAGTCATGCCCATTTGTTGCATCCTACCCCATCTGTACCACCAGTGATTCCCATTCCTAGATACCATTTCTCTCTTTCTCTCACTCTCACCTCAGTATTGCCTCCTGTTTCTGCATCCTCTTAATATTGGTTAGTTCTGGTTACTAGAAGGTAATAAATAGGAAGCAAAGGGAAGAAGGATGGTCTTGTAGCTCAGGTCCTGGCCTGGGACTCAACAGTTGCTTACTGTGTCACAAAATATGCTGCGACCCTAGGCAAGTCACTCATGCACACTGTCTCCGTCTTTCTCAATTGCCTACCTAAAGAATGGGAATAATACTGCTTCCCAACTAGTGTTATGAGGCTAAATGTCTTGGAGATGCATTGTTTGAAGTCAGATAAGCAGAGACTCACATTTTGCACAGAGCACGGGATGCATGCTTGAGGACTGTCAGGTGTGTGTGTGTGTAAGTGTAAACACGTGTACTTGCAAAGAACATTTTTTCCAACTGTTCAATTGGTCTAATAAAAGATATCACATTAACCCACATCACCTTGTCTACCTTTGTCCTTAGACCAACGCGGCTACAACCAACACCCCTATTTTCATAAGCTCTTATGCACCAGGCCCTTCATGTTGTTCTCACCTAATAACAGGGCTTAAAAAAATCTAACTCTGCCTCATTTTGATTAAGGCTCCCCTGCTCTCCAAGGCTTTTAAATCCTACTTCAGGCTGAAGCTGTTTCCTTCACCTGCCATCAGCCTCCCACTCAAGATACACAAATGCATTTCAGCAGGTTGGGTGACATATGGAGTTCATGACACTGGGAGGAATTCACAGTAACTAAGAAATAGCACGTGGGAGGTAAGTGAGCCTGCAGCCTGCAAGGGGCTTGAGGAGTCTGGTCACAAAATAGAGCGCTGGGTTGCACATCTGCAATGCTTTGCAGCCTCTTAAAGTACACAAGGGGTCACCCCCCGCCCCCCCATACACTTTTAATCACATTCTGGTTTTTGTAATGGCAATAAGAAGCGGCAGATCGAACCTTCCTGGAGATTACTGTACATTTGACATGACTGGTGCAAGGATGCCTTTTTGGCCTCTAGCTGCCCAGTCTATCCAGGATCTCCCCTCCCTATCTCCCAGGATGTGTTGCTTGTCATTCCCTATTGCTGAACTACTGCAAAGCTGCCAGGTTAAATGGAGGTTGGATCCAGGTGTCATTGAAACAAAGACATTACAGGATGATTTAATCTTTCCATTTGTAAATTAGCTAGGAATATCCTTAAAACCTCACACAATATTGAGACCAGCCTCTGCAGGAAAGAGGCCCATTAGATGCTGGCAGCTGTTTGATTTATCAGCTAGAAATGCCATAAATGTCCATAAATGAGAAAGTCAAGCCTGGGATTGTGCCCACTCACTCTAGTTACAGTATTGCCACAGTGTTAGAGCACCTGAGTATTAGAGCCATTATTCCTGTTTGACAGATGGGGAAACTGAAGCACACTAAGTGACTTCACCAAGGTCAGCCATGGTCACTGTCATATGTCCACTCTCTCCCACATTAAATGGAAGCAAAACCATGGTAGTTTAGCTGTTGTTTCATTTGGGAGTCAGCTGCCTCAGGTCAGCTTGCATTTACTGCAGGATAGAGGGGATGCATGAAACAATTACTGCCGATTAGCCAATGCTTGATTAATTCCACTACCTTTCTAATTTCATATAATTTGTTCATTCATCCACACCCCCAGTGAATGTGTCCCTTTCTCCCCTGTGTGTGTAAGACTGAACAGTTTCTTGTTTGCCCTGGGAACTCTTTGGTGCTGATGATAATGCTTGACTGCAGTCTGGTCCATATGAAGCGGGGCAGGACAAATGAAGCCTCAGGCTCTGCTTTTGCTGAGGTATTCAGAAGCTTTCTGGGATGTAACAAGACGTGATAATGCACCTATGTGAAAAAGGTGGGTGTACTCCCTCAGACAAAGTCCAGAGAGAACCACTCCTACACTGTGGATGTGTCTACATGTGCAAATAATCCAGGAGCAGTTTACTCTCAGGTAGACTATTTGAGAGTAAACTATCCTGTGCACATGTCTACACATGCAGAGATGCAGATTTGCTGTTCCTAGGAGCAGACTATACCCACTCCCTGAGGCCCTGCAACAGGCCCCTGCAGCAGCCAGGGAGAGCTCCAGGCTTCCTGGCCTCATTGCACCCTGCCCCCAGGAGCTGCTTGCTGCCAGGGCTGGCTCCACCGCCAGAGCCCAGGTGGGGACAATGTCCCCCTGCCCTAGCAGGAGGGAGCTCCCAGGGCTTCCTCTGTGATCACGGGGCTCAGGCTGGGAGATCCTTATCTCCCATCCTAAGTCCCATAGTTGTGGGGCCAGGTGGGGAGACCCCTGATGGCAGGGCAAAGAGACATTGTCCCCATCTGGGCACATTTGCTCCCGGTCAGGCATCTATACGTGTGCTACTGCGTAGTAACTACTAGCAAGTAAATTTTCGACTTGTATTTGTAGGTAGCAAATTACTCGTGATTAGAGCCAATTATTGTTCAGTTAGCATCTGCATGTGTGGACGCAGACGCTTACTGCACAGTAATTAGCTCTACTGCGCAGTAATGCATCTTGTGTAGACATGCCCTGTCTGCTCGTTTCCTCCCAGCAAGAACTGCCTGCATCTTCTAAGCACTGATTTCAGTGGTGTTGTCTCAGAGGAGCAAACAGGAATACTGGGTTGTATTACATTTTACATTGTTATGTGGTGTACACTGAACAGAATCCTTGCTGAGGATCTTTGTCCAACTGTTTTAAGGCCAATTATCCAGGTTGTATATTAATTTTGTGCATGCCTCAGGTGGGCTCGACTTAAACTGAGGAAGAAAACAAGCCTCATTTCCTCTTGTTGCTTATTAGCCATTTAAGAAAACAGGCACTTCTATAGTAGGAAGTTTCTTCATAAACAGACAAACTCTGTCATCTACAGCAAACGTTCTTATTAGTGGAAGAAATTTTTCTTTTTTTCTCATCGCCATAGCAGATGTGAGATGAGATTCACATTCTGTGAAAGAGTGACATTCCCACCATAAATAAAACGATATAGTATTTTCCCCTCTCTGGCCCAATTAAAAGCCTTGGTAGGCTTCTTTAAAACAGTAGTGTAGCTTTGTTGTGTGGCTTTTGTTAATTGTCTCATATGTTCCTGTGAATAATACCAGCGCTTTGTAGAGTCTTTCTTGAATTCGTCTTTCTGCAAATTGGCTGAGCTTCAGCTGGACTGTGTATGTTGAAGCCTCTGGCTTTTGCCATATGAAGCAGAATGACTCTTCACACTGCCCTTAATAAAGCTGCTTGTTTATCCCTAGGGAACAACATGGGTGTTAATGGGCATATCCCATTCGCATTACAGCAGCCCTACTTAATTTTAATTCTGGAGCAACTTTTCTCATACTACTTGCAGGTGTTCTTTGTTCATCTGGCCTTTCCTTAATACACCATTGGGTTTCTTTATCTATATCTATTGTGTGTATCTCAAAGTGCAAGCTATTCATACCCTGGATATAGCTGCTTATAGAAAAGGAAACATTGCTGCCTTGCTTATCTTTATCAAATGTTTGTAATATAAAATATAAGTCATATAAGACACCTCAGTAGACAAAGGATATAGTTGGACTGCTGATGAAGGCGGTAGATTAGCTAAGCATATGTGCACATGTCAAATTGCAAAGTGCTCACCCTGCTTATAGAAGGGAAGGGTTTCTGCTTTGCTTTATAACTTGGTCTCCAGCTTTGTAAAATCTTACCTATATTTAGAAAGGATCTTCTCAGTTCTTAAGCATAGGTTACAAGAAAATGCTCACCTTTTCTTCTGACTAACCACAAAACCCAGGCTGCATTCTGCTCCCACTGAAATCAATGGAAAAAAAAACTTCTTAACTTTAAAAAGAACAGCATCAGGTCAACACATATGATACTAATCAATCACACATTCAAGTTACCCATAATAGGGTATTACTAGATGTGCAGCCATGCTGTTTTTATAGTGCCAAAAGGGTACATAATTTTGCACTCTGCAGCAGCTGGGAAAGGATCTATATGCAGAAGTAACTTTAACTGCTTCCATCCATGGTCTGTGCCACCAAAAAAAAAAAAAAAGGGGCAGTGCGCATGGTGGCAGCATGCACCACACATAACTGGAGCCCGGCTGGCTGGAGCCACACTCCAGCTGCCAGCCAGATTTCCTGCTCCAAGGGCACCGTGGCTGCAGCTCCCAGAGGCTCCCAGGACCCCAAGCAAAGCTGTTGGGGCCAACACAGTTGCTGGCCCCAGCCCCCCCACCCCACCCAGGGTACCCTGCCACATGCCAGAGCGCATGTGGCATGGGCCGCTGCTACTTGTCCCCAGCAAAACGCACATTCCCACTCATCTGGATGTGGCCACTGATTTCATCCCTAGGCTATGCTTTTGGCAACGTGGGCTTATCTATCAATAATAAACAGGGTCCAAAATTTGGTAGTTTGCTGTGGCTCACACAACAGGCTTGAATCCAGCAGAGGCCTGGAGAGGGGATGAAGGGCTAAACCATGCACTCCTCTGGACTGGAATAAATCTAGTGAGACTCCATCAAAGGGAACAGCGATGCCAGGTTTACACCAATCATTGCAAGGGCAGGATTAGGATATGACCCTAGATTGTTACTACCTTACTGCAAAGCTCCAGTCAATCACCACATTTCGTTTCCCATGCCAGTACAACCATCCTACATCTCTGGTCAATCCACTTTGTTACAATGCACTTCCTGAGACAGGAAAGATTTTCTTTTCTTAATACATGAAAGCTGAATTTCAATCAAACAATTGACCACTTTCTGTTAGGGCTGCCACGCTCATTTTCTAGTGTTGCATATTAAATAATACATTGAATCTAATGGGGAGTTTTCAAACTTTTAATGCTTGGGATTGCAGTGTTCTTTAGGCACTATTGTGCATTTTTAATCAAATAATCTGAAAAATACTTAAGCACTTTCAGTCTCCACAGTCCACATGAAAGGTGAATTATTCATACATGAACTGTGGTTAATACTGTTTGAAAATAACCAGTGCAGGCTTTCAAGGTTATTTCCCAATAATTCATCAATTCCAACAACATCTGTTGATAAACGTTTTAGCTGTGATGATGTATGAATGCTTCTAATGTTTAATTCAGGAAAGTGCAAATGATATTCATTTTTTAAAAGAATGGTCCTTGTGGGCATGTGGGGAGGTCTTTCATGACTTCACTACATTCAGAATTGCAACCATTTAATTTAAATGTAGTTTTAGACAGGTTTAATTAACTAGTGTGGAAAGCTATGCATACTCTTTTAAACTAAACTCAAATTAGCCTAGTTTAAGTCAATTAGGAACAGGTTTAAGATAAGAGAAGCTGCTTTGAAATTAAGTAAGTGTGTCCAAACTAGCTTAACTGTATTGATTTAAGTCAGATTGATATAAGCATCTATGAAGACAGAGCCCGAAACCACAGATTTAGTACTTCCTGGAGGCACACTTCTGTGTGTGCTTATACAGAAGACACTTAAGTACATGTTTATTGTTTAAGGTGCCTTGACTTCGCTAAGACATAAGAAAAATTACAGATACATGCACTTTCATAAAGTACTTGGCTAAACAATTGTAGGTTTGCTGCATGTGCTTAAGACAGGAGTGGGCAATTATTTTGGGCGGAGGGCTGCTTACTGGGTTTTGGCAAGCCATCGAGGGCCACATGATAGGCAGCCAGGGGCACATAAATATTAATTTTCTTAATTTTGGGGGGCCCTACGGGCTAGATAGAATGGCCTGGCGGGCCGCAACTGGCCCCTAGGACGCTTTATGCCCACCCCGGCTTAAGAGGAAGTATTTCCAAGTCTTTAGTGGTAGATTAACTGAATTGTACAAAAAAGAGTGCATTAAAGCTAAATGCCCATAAGTTTCTTAGACTGCGAGTTTGATATCTGGTAACAAGGCACCTCTAAAAAAATATATAACATGGGCCACATTTATATGTGTGCATTTACTGCACAGTAACCAAAATTACTTTGCCGTATGTGTGCACATCTACACATGCACACCTGTACTGTGCAGTAAATATGACCACTTACTCTGACTTGAGTGTAAATTTGACACCTGCATCATGCAGATATCAAATTTATGCCTGATTAGTTACTACACAGTAACGCACATGTAGACACCTTACTGCACAGTAACAGTGTGTGTGGACTGACTTGGGACTAACTTTAGTCCCAAGTCAGTCCACACACAGCATTCATGTGCTTTAATGCCTGCACTTGTAGACACCAGCCTATTCTCGCTTACTGCGCAGTAACTTACTGCACAGTACATTTAAGCCAGCATAAATGCACATGTAGACACATCCATGGAGACATATATGACTGGTTTGCATATTAACAACCGTCAACTTCTCCTGCAATTTCAGAGCAAAAAGTAAAAATTCTGTGGAGACAGCAGAAAGCCGTTATTTAAGTAAAGGGAAGTACTTTAAATAAGTGCTGCAATACAATTCAGCTTCTCTGGTGATAAGCTTGTCAATTTTAGTTTAGGAGGAAGATATGGATATTTCTGGAATCAGGGTAATGATATCATTACAAGCCCTGCAAATGAAGAAATGTATGTTGTCATCTCAGTGTATTAGACCAGTTTCTGCTTAATAATGTATATGAGTGCAGTGTGAATCTATTGCCACTGTTATTTCATGCAAAACAGAGCTGAGTGCAGAACGTGGACCTTACTTCTGAAACAATCTTTCTCCAACTAGTGTCATCAGAGTCTGCCATTAATGATCAAGAACCCAACTGAGGGTGAGGAGAATAGAGTTTCACTGGGAAAAAAAAAGCAACTATTAGGAGAGACTACAAATTAGTTGGGAGTTTAAACTGATGTTACATTTAAAATAATAGAAGTTTTATAATGCATTGCTTAAAACACTTGAGTCTATGCAAAATCAGATTTGGGCTTATACTTTTAAAGGAAATAGTATATTTTATTATAGATGTGACTACTGTGTCTGCTTCTTGAAAGCCCTGCCTGTTGCCCTGGGAGTGCTCTGTGAATTTCAAAAAGGCTCCATATTTATGCAGGACAACAGCATTATATATATTTAATATTATTATTTATAATTTAGATAAATAGCTGAGCGATCTTTGCCAGTGCAGAACAAATACAGATAAACCCTCATCAAATTATTTAATTTTCATATAAATTATGTACTGTCAAAACTGCTCTGCTGTATTTGAAGGTTAAGTCTCCCACAAGGAAATGCAATATCTCAAATGTATTTCAATCAGATGACATGATTAACAATGCCAAAAAAAAAAAAAAAAAGACTGCCAGATGTGAATTTTCCATTGATATGCTTCAGTATCTCTGTTTCAAAATAGTTTAAATAAACCCAATAAAGTATATTATTTGTATCCTTCCATGTAAAGTAGGTCATATCCCCAAGTGAGTTGTATTTTATTCATGTAAATACATTCCTAAATTAAAAATGCAATATTGATGTCTATACAAACACAAATACATGGGGCTTGGAACTGGCTCAGGACAGCTCTGGGATACTGCAAGGTCCAAGCAGACCTCTTGAATAAGCTACTTCCCATTTTATTTTGTCCTGAGCTGAATGTTGGACCTCTGTTCATCTTGGACCTCTGTTCCATGTTTAAGGAATTTGTCCTCTACCTTCCCTACTATGAGTTGGCCATCACCTCTAAATACTCCATTTTCCTCCAACCCCATGGTGAAAACCCTAAAATTTCTTCCAAATAAAAATTGCACAGCACTAACAACTGGGACCAGATGTTCAACAATTGGGCAGCTCATGAACACCCCAGTGACACAGACCAGAAATTCCTCCCCCTGACTCAGTTGCCCCTTGAGTTGCTCAGATGATACCTTTGGAAAATTTCTTGTCCCCAAGGTGATGTGCCATCTACTGAGGGATTATTCAGTGACTAAAATATGAAGGAAAAAAGCAGCTTGAAACTGTGTCAGGTCTTTCTGTTGGAACAGGTTTATTAGAGCTCAGTTTGCTACTTGTGGGTGCGAGGAAGCAGCAGAGCAGCCAACCTTATATTTGCAGGAAGGAAAAATGAAAACATTTAAAACTCTAGATTGAGCTACTGTACAAGAATAATTATGGCTGCTATTCTGAGCAGTTGTTTAATAATGTTAAGCCAACGACAGCCTGAGATTATAACATTGCCACCCATGCACTGGCTGGGTTTCTTTCTTCTCCACTGACTGAAGTGTATTTGCATTTTCCCAAACATGTGTTAAAATTTTGTTCTTAAAAGGCTCTTCAGCAAGCCAGGAATTTAAATTTAAAAGTTGCTGAACACTTGCTCTAACATGGAAGGAGAAGTCAAGGCCAACTGTATACCATAATAGGACTGTTAGACCTGTACGGCAATATCTGTCCACATATACAATGGTAAATGCACAGGCAGTCACATATAACAAGAGATATGTGTGTGTAGAGTATTACTAGGAGTATGGGCAGGATGCACAATGCATTCAAGTATTGATCATCTATAGGACTAAAAATTAGGCAACCCACTTCACTGTCCTGTACCCTTCTTTTCCTGCCTGTCTCCTTGCTAAACCACTTTTGAGTTCATCAAAACATGGCGCAAGACCTAGGCATTGCTACTACATAATATTATTGTGACACTTAATATTTCACCTTTCCGACATGTAATTAGCACAGAGCTCCTTTTACAAAGACTGTCTCCCTTGAAGACGAGTAGAACTGCAATGATTCAGGTCTGTATGATACTGATTATAGCTCTAATTAGAGTTGCATATTGAAACAGTCCCAAGAGGCTATGACTGAGCTGTTTCAGAACTGCCAAGCTGCCAAAGCCTGGATAGGAGGCAAAAAAAAATGACAAAAAGAATAAAGAAAAAATACAGAGCTAGAAAGAATGTGGGGTTTCCTTTATCATCATTGCATTTCCCCCCTAATTACTAATACACAGCAATAGAAAGTGGGTTAAATCAGACTGACCTTCATTCAAATATGAATATAAGTATTCAAATTTATTTTAAGTGCATGGTTAAGTCTATTGAAAAGCATCCAGAAATAATGATACTCTTCTGAATGAATAATTCTATACTAACAAGCAGGCCACATGTTGAACCACTCGCTATGCTGCCCAAGCATTGTCCTGAGATAGAGGTATGAGGTGTTGTCCTTGCTCTACCATCTTCAGTTTCCAGAGCGCCGGCCTCCTTTATGTATCAGACACCCTTGAAATCATTATGAATTGAGAACAAATAGCTCTTTGCCCAGATCTCAGAACACAGCCCTCTCCTTGTTTCAGATGACTGGCGTCTACACATAGCTTTCAAGGTTTTCTTGACAGTTGGCATTATTCTTTTTATTAACAACGTCCTCCCTGTATCTAATTAAAGCTATTAGGTCTCACTTTTCTGTGCTGGAACCTTTTAACAAACAAGATGTTGTGAAGATCAAATGTAGTTTAAAAGACTGTTACACATAGATCTATAGGCCTATGACATTTATTCTGGGTTCCTTGCTTTTTGTAAGATATTAGAAAAAATACCGGAAAAATCAATTAGGCTTATTCTAACTCAGGGTAATAATTAAACCTTGCAATGGTCACGGCTTCTTTAAGCAGCTCAGTTTTAGAAGATCAGAATGTAAATGGTCTGAACGTTTTCTTTCCAATATTTAAAATGGAGAACTAAGGATAACAAACTGGGCCAGGCTGAATGAACCAACCATGACAGTTACTAGGCTGGGTCCAGGAACAATTGGGTGATGTTCCCTGGCCTGGGCTATGTAGGTTGGACTACATGATTGCAATGGTACTTTCTAGTCATAAAATCTATGCACCTGCTGTAGGCAGCTTAGGTGGCAGCCGGCTGGAGAAAAGAGGGTAAAGGGTGCTTTTCAACCCATTTCCCCCACCTGAACCGCACGTGAGCATCTGGTACAGTTTCTCTAGGGACCCCGCATGTCAGCATGCAATGAAAACTGCAAATTTGGTAGGTCCACATAAAAAGATTGCCAGCTACTCCTGCATACCAGCTGTGGTGCTCTCCGCTGCAAAGTCTGGATCAAATATTCATGATCTGAAATGATTGCAGATGATGCTCTCAATTTTTAAAATGCCTTTTCATGTTGCCAGAAGTTACACTTCTGACACGCTGCATCAGATCTAGTAATGCAGCCTAAATGAGCATGAGGAGAAACTTCAGGGAGCTTTACTAGCTCAGCTGTGGAATAGCCCCCCACAGGAGCAGGTGGAGGCCTTATTGACTGCAATATTAAAGCACTAGTAAAGGTGCCATAGGGGATAATCCTGTATTGGCAAGGAAAGAAGCTAGGCAGCCTAATAGGTCTTTGCAACTAATGGTATCTATAATCCCCTGAAGCTCAACCCTGTGGCT
Source organism: Crocodylus siamensis (assembly GCF_052110815.1). NCBI lineage: Eukaryota > Metazoa > Chordata > Crocodylia > Crocodylidae > Crocodylus > Crocodylus siamensis. Next base: position 74,406,038 of record NC_143402.1, on the reverse strand, counting down.
TAGCAGGTGCCTGTTATCCAGCTGGATATAAGCAATATGCCCAGCGATAGGCAGTTCTGTCTAATAACCAGAGTACAGAACTGGTATCAAGGTTCCTGAAGGCTACAGCTGACTCCAACAGGCAAATGGAAAACCCACAACATGAAGAAAAAAAGCCAGACTAGACAGTGACATCTACTGTACAGATGTCACCCCCAAGTCCCTTGCTTTTCCAATAGATAAGTCATGCAGTCTCCGCTTTCCTACTTGTGCTGCGGGATGATCAGTCCAAAATGTTCTGACTGGGGTTGTACATCCTGGTGTTGACAATGCTCGAGCCTGGCCCACGCTTGCACTGGTATCTTTGATACTACTTCACTGGGGCTACAAAACAGAGAGGCAATGTCTCGGTCTCTCCATGCATTTTATCAGTATCCCCTCAATGCAGGCTAATTCTTGAGTAAGGACAAACCGGTGTCCTAAATTTCTTTCCCAAGGCCACAGAATCGATCCCTGGATCAGACTGCAGAGCGCTGGCACTAAAGGGTGGCATAGATAACCCGGGATACACTGGGAAGAAAGGAGTCTATAAGTCCAGTACACACCTGGTAGGGGTGGTGGACCAGAGGGGTCTGTGCATCTGGGGAATCCTTCTCCCCTGGGAAAGCCTTGAAGGTCATTTCCCTCAGTTCTGCCAACAAAATGGGGTTTTGGCAGAGGGTACAACCACGTACTTTAATCTCCAAGTCCTTTGCTCAATCCATAATGTTATGTTACATTTCTGAATCAAGAATCCAGGACATTAGCTTTGCCTTTGCAAAGAAGGTAAATGCACATGGCTACAAAATATTAATTAAGCAGTGATCTTATTGTGCAAGATAGAGAATAGGTGGTGATATAGCAACCTGGATCAGTTTGTCCGAACTGTGAATCCCTTTTTTCCATCAGCTCCTAGAATCTCTTGTGGGCCATTCCACAAAGTGCTAATTCAACAATAACTCCTGGACAATACCAGCCCATGACTTCCCTTGCAAAAGAAAAGCAAGTTGCAAAGATCCCGAAATTAATTCCTCACTCAGAAAAGCTGAAAGCCACAGGATTTAAAATTGAGTGCTTTCACTGGTGCTTTTATCTTCCCTTTTTTTGTGTGATTTACTGGGATTTCAGAGTTAGTGACACGGAGCAGATCCCACAGAGAATTGATGGCAATTGAGACAGTAAAGCGCATTTTATATTTTTTCCTGAAAGAGAAAATGATTCTTTGAAGAAGAGCTGGAAAGCTTTTCTTGTTCTCCTTAGCAGCACTGGGAAGCAGATTTCTGGTGCTTGTTTCATAGCACCCTCTTGTGTATCTAAGGGGAAACAGTGAGCTCAACATTGAGGATTTATTTCAAGGCTTTCCCAAATGACTTGTTACGGCCACTGTTCTCCAGTAAAGGATCTTCTGACTGATGGGCATGTCATTAGGATGCTAAATGTTAGGAGGAATGGCAGTGGCTGTCAGGGAGCTTTGATTTATGTTTTTCTGGTTGATACTTTCTTTTAATTCATGTCAAGGTGTAATAATGGGAAACTGCCAGGCATGTAGAAGCTCAGCTGCTTTGTTTGTCCAAAGAAGATAGCACCAATACTTCACAACAGAGCCTTTTTTTTTTTCCAGGGGTATCCAGAACTGTCATTTTTTGGAAAGATATAGACCCAGTTTGGAGTCAAATTTTAGGTTAAAGATACTTAATAAAACCAAACATTATGAAAATAATGTTGGTATTATATACAGACACAGAAGCACGTGTGTGCACACACACACTTTCGTATAAAAAGCATTCCCTTTGGTGGTCTGCATCTAAGACAGGAACCAGAAAGAAAAAGAAGTGAAGAGCTGAACCTGACAACTCCTTCTTTTGCCAGTTGCCCCATTAAAGTCAGTTGGAAAAGGATATGCTAAGTCAGGACACAGCCCTCCCTACCAGGGAACAAAATTCTGGCCTGGACTCTGATGTAAAGACAATGACACATTTCAGGGGTGCGGTGAACCCAGGGGGTTGGTCCAGCTCCTCTCATTGACACCATAGGATCGTAGGTGTCATTGAAATGCTTTTATCCATCAATTCTGGAAAAATGTGATGGAGCCATGGCACTGACACAAACCAGAACCTGAGTTTTGAACATCTTTGCATTGAAGTAAAGTAACCAACTGTCCCACATTTTCTGGTATAATCTCAAATTTCAGGGTTGTCCCAGTGGCTAGGACGATTCCCTAAAATGGGATTTTTGTCCCAAATTGGAAAAATTGGTTCTGGCTCAGGGATGGGACATATTTTGTTACATTTACTGAAAGAGCCCAGCATATGCCACCTATACCAGGTGAACACACCTGTAGTGCTTCCAATTCAGGAGGAAGCTCTGGGTTACCCCCTGAACTGGGAACAGTATGACCGCATTCAGAGAGACAGAACCAAAGCCAATTAACACTGCACTATGGTGACTACAGTAACCAGAGCTAGAAGTGATGTGAAGTACTGGTTCCACATGTCTGCAGAGCATCTGGGGCCGTGTCCTAGATTTTGCTTTCTGCAAGTTTATCACTTTATTTTGGGGAAAGCTTGGACCCATCTCCCATATAAACAAAAGTGAAACCCAGACGAAATGGCTCTAATCTAGGTCCTGCTTATCCTACGAAGTTCAATTGTTGTCATTTCAATGAGGGTTGGGGAAGACATACAACAAGGGCACAGATGGTAAAAAGGAAACAAGGCCCCAAAAATTCTCTCTCTCCAAATCAGCAGCACCAGTGAACTTCTGTCTGCTCCACATACAACTTTTAACCTGTCTCTATAAGCTGTATCATATTTCTGCCAATACAAACCATCTGAATAACATCTGAAGCCCTTCCTGGAGATCAGAAAGTAGCACAGTCCTTTGTAAAATAAGCCCTTTGTGCAGGAAGCACTTTCTTTAAACAGTAAAAGGGGCACCGCAAAGAACTCCTCTTTCCAGTTAGTATAAACTCTGCATATGCTAATGAAGCTTTGTTGTGCTGAGGTTTGATGTTATAGTAAACCTGTTTTGACATTTCTGTCCCTTTGATGGGGGAAGTAAACAGTCTGTTCATGCAGCTCTTACTCAGGAAAAGCTTCCATGGACTTTCTGGGGGTTTATCTGGCAAAAAAGCAGTTCTGCCCTTAAAATTACTTGGGAGCAAAAGGAATTAAAAATTGCCCAAGAAACTGCTGTGGCCGTAACAGGATAAAAATTATTCCCCTATCACTGGTTTAGTATGTATCTAGGGCCATGAATACAGGCAAATAGCTCTCAATTCTCTAGTTCTGTCAGAATAGAAATTGGTTGGGAGTTGGGAGGTAAATACTGAGAAGCCAACACCACGGCCAATTGCTGTTTCTTGTGCAGAATGCTGGCTCCGGCTCTTAATGTGTCCAAATCAAATGCAACTAGAGAGAAAATGCCAGCAGATGACAACGGGATTCTCCACTGGGCTCTTGTCTTCAATTGAGTAAACAAACAGACCAAGCAGTCTGTTGTTTGTACTAAAACCTAGTTGCCAATTGGAGCTGGTAAAAATATTTGAAGGAAAAATTCTAGGACCTGCAGATAGAATGACAGAGAATTGCATCAAGGAAAAAAGACCCAGATTAAAAAATGGTATAGAAGGCAGAGAAGATGTTAGGACCTGGGACTGCTACAAGAAGAGCCAAGAAGAAGGGCTACAGAACTGTGCACCACCGGGTTACTACAGGATTAATAAGGGACATAGAAATGCAAGAGCCCTGCAGGGAAGGTAAGGAAAATAGAGCACAGAATTAGACAGCCAGGCAGATGTAAAGGTCCAGGAGGTTAAGTGATTTATTTTTAAAAAATCAGCAGCAATTAAACATCAAACTGTAGAAATACAGAGAAGCAGGAGGCAAAGTTTAGGTCAGTAAGTTGTGGACAAAGAGGGATAAGTGTGTCAGGAAGTTTCTGAATAAAAGCCAAACACATGGGTGCAAAATTCACAGCAAGCATCCAAGTGAGCATGACCTCACCAGCTAAAGAATCATTTCCATATCCTATCTCAAAAAAGCTGTTCCATATCCTTCCGTTCCTCCTGCCCCACGTTTAGTTGAAGGCGTTTTGGAGGTAAATAATTTAGTGTGTTCTTTAATTTTTTTATTCATCAGCAGCCAAGCGTACACAGTGCAGTGGAGAAGTTTGATGACATTCTGATTGGAGGTGCCGGAGTCCAGCTGCCAGATGCTGTCAGATGTTATTAGTTAGGGCTCCACTGGATCCTAACTTCCATGCTATAAAAATCCGACTTCTATGTCATTAAAATGAAAAACTGCAATCATCCTGTTTTTTTGGTCACCTGGACGCTCTGACAGCCAGGCTTTGTGTATGCCACTTCCATGGTACCCTGGAGGATGCGGCCCAAAGCACAGCCCTGCCCACCTGTTTCCACTGGCACACATCAAAAGCAGGTGGGTCATCCCCCAAGAGCATCTGTCCCCCACTGCTCTCAAGCTCCCCTTTCTCTTTACTTGAGAGTGGTGGCAAGGGTGCCCTCGAGGTACTTCACTGCCTTATTTCTGGGTTTGCTGTGTGCAAACCAGGATTGGCGGGGGCTCTCAAGTGTCCTGCAGAAGGGCTATAGCCATGTCCTTAATGTCCAGATGTTTGGGTGTTATACAACAATGGGGTAGGGGCCATTTTAACCAGAGTGTGCCTTGCTCTCCTCTTGCTTTGTTTGCTTAACATCTAGTACCAGGTGCATGAACATGAAAGGCTTTTTAACCTGAAGCGATGTTTCAATATGCTCTTGTTTCTAAAACCCGTATCCACTGCCCCTTGTAGGTGATTTTGAATCTGGGGAATCTCTCCATGCACAGTTTATGAACTCTGGTTGCCCTTGATTTGCTGTTCATTCATATCTCAGTTTCCATTGAATCTGCTGCTTGCTGTCAGCTCTTTCACATCTTGTAGTCTAAGGGCAATGGGTTAAAGTGCTCCCATTCAAATGAGATCCGCTTAGGACAATGAGAGGGCTGAAGCCAAGGGAAATGAGGTTGATTGAAGAAGCTGGACTGTTTTTGGACTGTGGAAAATCCCCAAACCAGATCAAAGAAACCAGTTGTTAAAGCCAGACCTTAACAACTCGGGGAGAAGAGAAGGAAAGAAGCAGCAAAAGAAAAGCCTAGGAAAAAAATGTAAAAAGAGGAACAAAAGAGGCATGCTTCTATAGCATTTGGGATTGTTTCTGACTATGGCAGCAGGTGAGGAAGAAGGAAACTGGTTGAACAGGAGAGTGAGGGTCTGTGCTTCAATGCGAGTAGAAGGGCATCTTGGACTCCTGGGAGGACCCTTACCTAACACTCACAAGCAGTGAGGAAACACAGGCAGACATCCTGTCTTTAGGTTTCTGTTTTCTATATCTTTTTACTTCTTATGTTAGTTAAAGTAAAGAGCACCTGTGCTTGGAACCCCTTACAAAGTCTGAGAGCCCATTTGCTTTCATCCACCCATGATGCTGAAGACTGAACTGAAGACCCAAAGCACCCACAGGGTTGGAAATGGGGAAAGAGTTGCTGGAAATTTGGGGGCATCAGTCTCAGGCTGGGGAGCTTGGGCAGGTGGTGCCATTTCTCTGAGGAACAGACAGGCGGAGAGTTGGTAGCATCCTGGAGGGGGCCAGGGAAGGACTTGTTGCAGCCTACTCTAACTATACAGAGCTATTGTAATGGCACTCGAATGCAGCAGCCTAAAGAGAGTGCAGTTAGGGAGAGCTCCTATGTGACATCCATATAGAGGCTGAATTATCTATTAGCCCAGCTAACCCGAGACTTTCAATACAGCTATTTTTTTTCCTAAAGAGAAATTCACAAACATATCATGGGAAATCAGCAAGGGTCTTGATCCTGTCAGTGGATCCGCGTCAATGAATCCTTAGCCCTCTGTAGACTACTGAAGTCAGTTGTCCTCCAGTTGATCACAGGCATGGCTCCTGCTGCAGGACTGGGGCCAAAGAGGGAATGTGTGACTGTGTCAATGAGTGGCTGCTCACTCCCTCTCTGTGCACACCAAATGCCAGGAAATCACAAAGTAGCTGCTGGTAGAGCAGGGCTGGGTGTGCACTGAAGAGCATACCCAAGACCAAGACCCCAAGGGGGACACACCAAGCAGTGCCTACCTTGCATTTTTTACTCTGGTGTGTGGGAAACAGGCATCATTGGGTAGGGTAGGTTTATCTGGTGGGAAGCAATGCTGACTTAACTTATTGGTGATTAGAATTAAATCTGTCTATGCTATGACCAACAGGTCACCAAAGAATCGACTGTGATCACAAGAGGATTCAAGAATCCATATCTACAGAGGCAGACACCGACTTGGGATCCTCCTGAGTTATCTTTATTTTCTCTTTAAAATGCTAAAATATATATATTAAAAGAGGCCATCTAATGGAACTCAGAGCTAGAAATCTCTCCCATAACCTCTTCTATTATTAAAGAGAAGGAAAAATAAAGTGCCCCTTTGACACCCAGTCAAAAGAAAAGTGTGAGGTGGTCGTAATCATGATCTGAAGGTATATTTTTTACTCTTGCACTCAGAGTTTTCAGTTATGTGTACTTTTCTTCCACTCTATTCCAGCATGGTATCTGGTTTGCCTTAATAATATTAGTCCCCTTCAAATGCTTTAATATACAGCATTATATTATATTATATTATATTATATTATATTATATTATATTATATTATATTATATTATATATGTAGGCAGATATGTAGCACATCTCAGACAGTCTGAAAAGCGTTTTCTCAGATTCTGTCCTTTCCCTTAAATTCAGGACTGCTTTGCAGAGAAGGCCTTGCTGTGTTTGGAATAGTCTCTCCTGGCTGCCTTTTTTGACATAGTCCAGACTTTTATATTTAATCAACTTTTGTTTAAATTGCAAATTGATGTTTGTTTCAAACTGTAGTGCCTCTGGCTAAGGAACTTGGTTGTAATTTTAGAACTTATACCAATATTGGCCATAGCCTCTTTATTTGGGAATGGACTTTCCCTTATAAAGGAGAGATGTGAAGCCTATGAAATGCCCACTGGGCTCAATCCTGAACCATGCTCTATTCCTTTTTTGCCCTAGGAAAGCAGCTAGCTCTTCCTCTTTGCAGATGATCTTTTACCAGCTGGATGTAGATTCAAGCTGCACTCGGAAGGTGCCACTGTGGTTAAGGCATTAGAGTGAGAGGGAATGAGAATACTAGTTCCTTTGCCTTGAGTATGTATATAGTTTTCTAGCCATGGTCCTTTTCTCCCTCTGGGTACAAACAACACCTTGTACAGTGGGGTGGGACCTTGGTCATGGTTAGAGCCTCTAAGCACCACTCTAAGATAAACAGTATCACTTTCTCCTTGTGACTCACTTGTCTGTAGTAAAATATGTTCTCGTGAAAGGTATTTTGTCATAAAGGGAAAACTGTCTCCAGGAAGTAGAGCCTCTTTCTGCCTCAATGTAATGTCAACAGAGCCATCCCAGTAAGAAATGCCAAAGTCTAATTAAAGGACTATTTACAGTAGCCACAGCCATTCAACTTCAACCTGGAGGTCCTGTCTTTATTGCTGTCTCAGTCACAAAGCTGAGGACATTGGAAATGTTGTCTGTGTTTAATAAATAAATGCCACGTGATTTTAGTCTTCCTGCACGTTTACTTTCTCTTGTCTCTCTCATTTTGGTTCTTTATCTTATATTTAGTGAGGACAAGTTGGTCAGCACTCTCCAATGTAGAATCACTGGTTATTCCATTCTTCTTTTCTAAGGTTTACGTCATACCTGCTAAGTTTGCAAATGAAGTTGGCAAAGGTACTATACAATTCCTTTGTGGCCTGTTTTTGATCACTTGACAAGACATCCACGTGTAGGCGAATGTCTCCATTATGAAACAAAATCCTGTGATTCATCAGTATGGCTAAGAGCACTTTAATTTCCTCATCATATAGCCACATGCAGCTGTCATTTTCAATTTCTGCAATGTAAGGCGGATTCCTGTCCGGGTTTTCCCTGGAAGAAAATTCCTTTCATCATCAATAGCATCCAGAATATGACGCCTTTTAGCACATGCACTGCTTGTCTATGTGCCTGAAACCACAGCAGTGATGCAGATCATTTTCTGCTAGGTTTGCAAAGTTTCAGTGATTTCCACTGCCTCAGCCTCACTTCTCAGATCTTTGTTTTACCATAGTTATGTCCCTGTCTGCAGGGTGGGAGTGAGAATGGACAAGAGAAATCAGAAATGCAGAAAGACTTCTCCCTTTGTTTCATAGCTAGTATACCTTCATAAGCGCACATGAAAGCATAGATGAAAAATGATCTATATATAAGTTATATCCCTGCAGGAACAGAAGGTGGCAGAAGAGATTGCTCTGAGGCTGTTTTTGGAATGGCACAAATACCTGGAACATTATTTCTGAGTTTAAAAGATTCCCTTTTTCCTTTGCATGTCATCAATTTTGTACAGACAATTCAGTGACAAACAATCATTTCTGGAGTTTATGGGATTTTGGTGTAATGCCTATTCTGATAACTCCAAAAAGAGCATTTAGGCTATGAATGCACTCACCTTGCTAACAAGTTCTGTTGTTATACCTTTGAGTTTTGATTATGAATCAGACATAAGCTTTTGTTAATTTTACAATGCTTATACTACATAAATAAAATATTTTAATGAGGTGGAAGTATGCAAAGCTAGGAATAATGCAGCCCTCTTCTTGTTTATACCAGTCATTCTCTGATGACTTTTCTTTATAATATAGCTAGGTGGCAGTTAATGTGAATGCCACTTATCAAGAACAGAGTCAAAGACACAGTAGTATAACTAATCCTGAGATGCCTATATGTTAGAAAATGTAGGCAGGAGAAAATTGTCTTTTTTTTCACACTGATTATACGTTGTCAACAGTATTGTGTTTCCAAGCAGAATTGCTTCTCCATAGTTTGCAGTGCTGATAACCTTGCCTGATTCTGCATTTTTTTGATTTCTAAGAATCCATTGCTTGAATATTGCATGCAGGGGGCATTTAGATTGTCCAGCCAGAGTCTATCAAGTGCTGGATGCAGCTGCTAATGGAAAGAGTCAAGGCAGTATAGCACACAGCAGTGTACCCTCATTAGCAACAAAGGCCATCGCAAATGCATCATCCCTGTGCTTCATAAACTCTACCACCTCCTGTCCCCTCCACACTAAACCATACTGTAATTGAGAAATAGATGTTGGAGAAACTGCCTCACTCTGCACAATCTGCCATGACAGCTACACTTCACTGGCACAGGGTTCCTAGGGGTTGTGCTCTGTAATTTTGTGAGGCACTTAGACATATAAACCATGAATTAGATATGTAGGCAGATAAGGAAACCTATGAAGACTTTGCATTCTGTCCCAAATACACGCCTAAGGGCTCCTATCCTCCATGTACATGTTACTGCAGGGAGGTATGTAGACAAATACGGTACCAGTAGCTCACGCCACTGGTCTTGTTTTGTGGCACAGTTGTTGTTATTCCTTTCAGAGTATCTAACTTAACTCAGGGTTTTAACTTGTTCTGGAACCTGTTTCTAGTGACCTCAAGGGGCATCAGAGTGGCTTTACTGTTGTGTGCAGTTTCATAGATTCATAGATGTTAGGGGCCGGAAGGGACCTCACAAGATCATCGGGTCCAGCCCCCTGCACCAAGCAGGAAAGATAACTGGGGTCAGGTGACGCCAGCAAGGTGACCGTCCAGTTTCCTGTTAAAGATTTCCAGGGTAGGCGATTGCACCACTTCTGGAGGGAGCTTATTGCACAGTCTGGACACCCTAACTGTGAAGAAGTGTTTCCTAATATTGATCCTGGTCTTCCAGGAGTTTGTGGCTATTACTCCTAGTTTTCTACACGGGTGCCCTGGTGAACAGTTGCTCACCGAGCTCTTGATGTACTCTTTAGGTGTAGCGTTAAGCTGCTACCCAGGTCCCCTCTCAGCCTTCTTTTCCCCAGGCTCTGATCATATGGGTGGCTCTCCTCTGGACTCTCTCAAGCCTGTCCATGTCCTTGTTGAAGTGCGGCGCCCACAACTGGACCCAGTACTGTAGCTGCGGTCTCACCAGTGCTGAGTAGAGTGGAAGAATCACCTCCTTGGTTTTGCTGGAGATGCATCAATTGATGCATGCCAGGGTATTATTTGCTCTGCTGGCTACAGCATCGCACTGCTGGCTCATAGTCACACTGTGGTCTATTATTACCCCCAGACCCCTTTCATTCATGGTGCTAGTCAGTTTGGTGTTGCCAAGTCTGTATGTGTATTGGGGGTTGCTCATCCCAAGGTGGAGCACTTTACATTTCTTGATGTTGAACTTCATCAGATTCTGATCCGCCCAACTTGCCAGCCTGTCTAGGTCCACCTGTATCTGTAGCCTATCTTCAAGTGTGACCACGCTTCCCCATAATTTGGTGTCATTCGCAAACTTGACCAGTGAGCTCTTCACCCTCACATCCAAATTGTTAATAAAGATGTTGAAAAGTACTGGACATTTTTATCAATGATTTGGAGGTGAAGAGCTCACTAGCCAAGTTCATGGATGATACCAAGTTATGGGGAAGTGTGGTCGTGCTTGAAGACAGGCTACAGATACAGGCGGACCTAGACAGGCTGGCAAGTTGGGTGGAGAAGTTTCTACAGCTATCTTGTGGTGCTGAACAATTTAATTTTCTCTCCAACTGGAAAGTTAAAATGGTTCCTTTGGCAAGTAGGTTTCCTACCACCACTTCTGACCTGATGAGACTCTGAACCTATTGTAGGTTTGGGCTTCTCTTGGAGGCTTAATTACTGCGAAGAGCTCTAACTTCTAAGATAAGTGGAAGCTGATCCCTGTCTGATCTCTGAACCCAAATCTTTACACAATTGTTATCAATTGTAAAACACTGCTGGATTTCAGTGGGGCCAAGACACAGGTAAAAGAAAGTAAGAGATCTGGAAGTTTTCTCCTATAGAAAACGAGCATGCTACAGAAGACTTGAATAAAAATATGCTGAGGCAGGTTTGTTCAAATTATGTGTGTGTTATTTGGTGGAGGAGAAGGGATATTAAGAAATGAATCCATACAAGTCTCCAGTTTATAGTTAATATGCTTGCATGAAAATGAGTGGTATATCATCCCCTTAACAGTAGGAAAAGGGGAGGTGGAACATGGAAAAAAACAATGATTCCCAATGAGGACTACCTTGATTAAAAAAATTAATGAGTTCCTTTAGTTTTCAACAGGAGAATACTGTAATTATGTGCTGTATTCTTAACTGCACAAACTACCCAACTCCACTATCAGTCATGCACACTATAGCAGGAGATCCATCACCTCTGAGATTCATGGAGATACTTTGAACCTGGCAGAAAGGTCTATGAGTTGTCATTTCATCTGCAGAGTCTAGACTCCTCTGCTCTTGGCCATCTCAGTCGGTCACCTCAAAGTGCGTTAGTCCAGGCAAATTAAACAACTGGAGTTAGGGAGCATCTAGGGACCCCTAAAGGCTTATCCCCTAATTTCAGACCAGGCTCTTCAAATCTTGCACGTGGAAGAAGTTGCGTCTTCTTCACCTCTGTCCAGAGAAAATACTGACACATGTTGGATACTGCAATAAAATACTGCTTCAGGACAAATCAATTTTAAGTACTTCTAATACCAATTCTCAGAGCAAGTGCTCTCAGCCTGTGGTCATAATCCAAAGAACCACAAACAAGTATCAGGAACCACTCACATCCCTTTCCATTTTTTTTAAATGTGAAGCAATTCTGGCTGCATGGATAAAAGTTTCAGGGGGCGTGCAGTTCCTAGTTCTCAAACTTTTCCTTTCTGTATGTCTGTCACAGAAACCTCATAAGGATGGACTTTTGGGAAGGGGTGTGCTTAAGCAAGTGGGGAGTCTTGTGGGAGCCAGCACTACTCTAAGGGAAAAAGCAGCTGGACTGTGGGCCCCCAGGTAGACAAAGGAGCGACAAAGTGCCTGTTCCCCAGCAGTGTGCTAGAGAGCCCAACGGAGGGAACAGTGCTGCAGCCTAAATATCTAAGGGAAACTAGAAAGCTGGAGTCCAAACAACCAGAGATGAAACGCAGCAGCCTGGTGAGTGCCTGGCTAGGGGAACCTGAACTAGGGATGTAGCACCTTTTGTATTGACAGAGAGAATTCAGAGCTGTGATAAATCTTACTGAGCAGAATGTGGCAGCATGCAGATAATTTGTCTTTTTATTAGTATAGGACTTCAGGAAGATTTCCAAAAGTAAAATATCCAGCCATGTTTTAGATGCGATAGTGATCAAAATAATCTGCATCCAGATCCTGTCCCTGATGTAGTCAAGGAGAACAAGGCAGGTCCCTTCCAACAGGGCTCAAGCGTGTGCATGAAGTCAAAAACTAAGCTGCCAGACATGGGTGCTGAAACACAAGTAGCATGCAGGTCTTGTGCACAAGGGTAATCTGGGTTTGTTTTGCTTCAGAAGACATTCGGAAATTAGTTCAGGTCTGTATCACACATACTGTGCTCAAAAGTGGGGACCTGGGTCTATCTTGATTTAGTTGGTCAAAGTTAATTTGCATTACACTAGGAAAAAAATGAAGATTAGATCAGGGAGTGTGGACACACCACACATTTAGTGTAGTGTAACTTATATCAGTTTGTACATTTGTGTCCAAAATAGATAGACAACCAGCTCTCCAGAGGTAGCTGCCTGAAGAAGGCACTACTGGACTACCTTGCCTTTCCCAAGGGTAATTTTTTCCCCAAGAGTGGAGTGACTTATATCCATAATAGTACAATTCTTCCCTGGGCCATCCTCAAACATACATGTCCGGCTGCATCACTAAACAAATTCTGGTTCTATTTACTTTGCTGATCAGTCAGCTGAAGTCCAATTTCTATGGACATCTTTGGTAGGAAAATGTTTTCAAATAAGTTGTATAGATAATGGAAAAAAATTGTGGTGCATTTCATTAATGCTCTTTTAAAGATCTAAAGGTGTTATTCAATAAAAGGATTAGAACTGGCATTTCATACCACCTTTTTTAATAGACCTTCTTCTGTATAATTATTTTATAAAGACCTGGGTTGCAGAGATTTCTTCTAGAACTGTCTAGGCTCACTATGAGTAGCAGCTTCAAAGACAATTTTTTTTCATATACTGTCTGGTGTGTCAAACTAAGCATAATTGCTTTTCCTTAAATGAATTGATAATTTTTGCCTTAAAAATAAATAGAATACCAGGGTAATTTTTTTTCTCTTTTGACACCATTAAGCTGGAGCTCAGGAAGACTCAGTGTAGTAGGTGTCCATTATTTAATAAATCTGTTTTTCCTTTAGCTGAATTTGTTTCTGAATAATATATTTTGCCATGAAAAAATATTTTCATGACACAGATCTGAAATAACCCAAGTAATATCCCATTTAGGGTGAAGCTTGCAATAAAATTAACTCTTTGCAGGATTCTGTTTGGCGAAGGTGACAATTGAGACGTATTTCACATCCATTTTAGTCAGATACACACACTGCATCCCAATAGCTAACACAGCCACCAGCTGGGTAGCAGCCAGCTGAACCCACTGCAACAGCTTTCAGGGGAAAAAACAGTTTTCATCGGCTCATATTTGCATATGACATAACATGCTTCTCAGAGTGACGGCTTTCAGTCAAATAGCACAGGCACCCTTTGATCTTCTGAGATTCGGCTTGTCTAGATTAGCAGGAAATGGTAATCATAACATGGTACGAAGTTGAAGGGCTTTTATATCCCTATTTAGTTTAGGGCAAAATCCTGAGGCTCTTTTCCAGTTTTTGCATATCCTGACAAAACTCTCAGCGACTTATTTTGGGCTAAGCTGAATAAGGCCTAGGGTAGCTGACCATTCGTGGGGCAAAATCAGTTTTGAGATGTATAGTAGCCTTTTCTGTCCCATATCATAAGCTTCTTTCTAGCTGCTGACAGGTAGTGTTGCACCATACCGCTTTGCACTTTCCTTTCCAAACAGGTTTTCCAAGCTGTCATTCATAAATGACTAGCCACGTGGTGTGCCAATTTGCTGCTCTCCTCCCATTTCCCTTCAAGCACTTCCCCGGCAGTACAGCCTGACATATTAGTAGGGCATCATCTAGTGTCTTGCATTTGGAGGACAGAATGTGTTTCCAAGTACTGGTAAAAAGTGCAAAATTACAAATCAGAGCACACCCGAGTTGTTTGTAGGACTTGGCATACCCAGCAGGGAGGTTGCTCACTGAAGTGGTTGGCTACAAAATGAGAGCAAAGGTCTGAGTTGACTGAAGGGGGGTTATCTCAGTGCAAATAACTGACTAATACTGATGATTTTACAAGGGGCTGCAGGACAGTCTTAGTTAACTTCCTGATCATGCTCAATTCTGAGATCTTAAAGAGTGATTCTGGACAGCATCTCTTTTCATCACCTTAAGAAAAGTTAATAGATGTTGAAAATATAAATAGAGTTTCACAAATTTCAGTGTAAACCTATTAGCAAATTTTGCACTGTATATGAATGCGTTTTCCTTAGATGACAAACTTATTTCAGGTTTATCAGGCATTATCCTATTGAGAATTTTTTGCATGCTTCAATAAGCTACCTCAGTTCTAGAAGCATCACAGCTGGTCACGACAGGCCAGACCCAAAATTCCTTGCTTGTTTTCTAGTTGACCACATACCGGCAAAACTCCCATTGGGCATGATCTGCTTCCCACTTCCACCTGGAAATCATTCAAGTGACACTAGTGTGAAGCTGTTTTCAGTGAAGAATCAGACCCCATCATTTTTGAAGCCTAGACAGCCACTAAGGAGATGCTGGCTCTAGTTCAGTAGTTCTCAATCTTTCAAGATTCAGGGCATCCCTTGTCAGACACAAGGCGCTGCTCCATCATTTTGTGAACAAGCGGTACCCCATTTCAAAAACTAGTTAATTTATTACAGCACTTACCTCCATGCAGAGGAGCAGCCAAACATGGGGAACATGAGCCTGACCTTATCTGCTTATTTTCTACAGCTAGATCCTGCCCTTATCTCCTCTAGCTGGCTGAAGTTGTATTGTTCTTCCTGGCTAGTCTGAGTATAAGGAAACATTGTAACGAGTATTGTCACGGAGCAGGGTCTCCAAGGGTGGCCGTGATGCCCTTGGTGGCTCTGTGACCATGCAAGCTCTGCCCTGTGGGTGCCCTCGTCTTGCCTACCACATCTTGCTGGTAAAATAAATCAGGGGGCTGCTTATGGGCCTCATCTTGGTCCCAGTCTGCTGAACTCAAGCTCACAGGTCTTTGGGCCCTTTACTGGGCCTTTCTTCAGCATGCACAGGAAACCTCAGACATTATGGGCCAGTTGCATGGCTCCAACCTTCTCTTGCCATGCCCCATGCCTCACAAGTGTTACACAGTTGTTATACCCTCTGTTGGGACCTCATCCTATTTGGACTCCACCCCTTTAATATAGCTCGGCCTTCTAGTCTAGACCCACTGTGTCGGGTCTGGCTTTGAGGTACTAGCACTCATCAATCTCCTCTTGTCACCAGGCCCCTGGCCCTTGTTTGCCGTGCTCCTTTGATGCTGGGGCTCTTCAGACCTCTGAAGCTGCACCCCTTTGGCGCTGGGGCTCTGCTCAATTGTGTGCCCTCCTCCGAGGCCTCCTCCTCTCCTAATAACCTCGTTCTAGTTCACCGGTACAAACAACAACACAAACATAAGCCCCTGGACTATAACATAACCATAACCAAAAGCGACCATGCTCTGCCTCTTTAAGAAAGCAAACTTCTCCCCGTAGACTATACCATGTGCCTCCTAGCCCTGGGTACCTATAGGCTCCTTACTGGACATGGAGGTAGCAAAGCAGGCAGCCAGATGCATGAGGCAGCTCTCTTGTGCAGGAGCAACTTCTCCTGGCAGTTGCCAGTCCCAGCCCTGAGCTTAAATGTCTCCTGGGCCCTTCTTCCTTCTGGTGCCTGCAGGTACCAGCTAATTGCCTTATTAGCCTGTTACTCAGGCAACCTGCAGCTGCGGAGCTCTGCCTAGCCTGCCCCGCTCCTCTGCTAGGCTGCTTCTGCCCTTCAGAGGAGCAGGTACACCTTAGTGCCCTGTGACAAGTATGATGAAAACGGTTCTAGCCAATGCCCTCTGGTTTATCTGTTGGCACAGTTAGGAGGTAAAGTGAATGCGACTCATTTTACCATGGCAAATAAAGATGTTAGCAATGTTAGCTCTTTGGATTGTTTGAATTATATACATCAGGACAGAGTCATCTTTTCCCCTGTATACTTGTTTTGTGAAGACAACAGTGACTGAGGGATCAAGGTGTGTGTGTGTGGAGGAGCTGCTGTCTTTCAGTATGTAACGGATGATTTCTTGCTCTGCTATGATCTGTCTAGAGATGAAAATCAAAAGCGAGTAAGAATAAGATGGCATATCTGCCTCCCTGCTGCATCAGAAAAATCAAGAGTAAACAGCTACCTGTGAGAGAGCGTATTATATAGCCAGCTGCAGGAAATATGAATCCTTCCTTTAGCAGTGCTTGTTTAACTGGATTGCGAGAGGCAGGGGTAAGAGCAAAAGAGAACCAAAAACACCTAGTTATAATTGCCAGTTATACCACCGACTTGCAAAGAAAGCACAGACAAGTTAGCAAGTCACTTTGTGTCTCAGTTCCCCCTCTCTAAAAGGGATGTAATAGTATTTCCATATCTCATAGGGTGTTGGATAGCTTGATTTGGCAATGCCTGCAGAACACTTGGAGATGACTGAGTCCCTATAGGATAAGTGGGAATTACTACAGAGTTGGTTGTTGACTGAAGTATAAATTAGAGAACAAGGCAAAGGCTTTAATTAAAGAAATGCAGCACGCTATGCTTATTTTTCACTAAATGTCAATCTATTAAATAGTCTGACCCACTGAATGACATTCTGACTTTGTTACTCATTTGTAACCATCAGATGGCAATACATTCATTATGTTCATTATTGCACTGTTCAAATTTAAGAAAATGTTTGGTGTGCACCCAACTTGTCTATTGCAGGCCATAGAATTCCCAGTGTTGAATTGGAAATTATTACTAGTGCTTTTGCATGTAGATTATTGATTTAATAAGCATTTGTCTTTACTACATTAGTACCACATCTGTCCTTTTTGATAAGCTTGTGTACATAAATGGAAGCAGTTTTGGGGAGCTCATGGGTGTGGCAAGGTGGGCATCCCTTGCTAGCCACAGCTAGCTCCCCACCTGCCTCTGGGCACACTGCCTGCCTGTCTCAACCACCACACCTTGTTGGTAATTAATAAAAAAAAGTTGTTAATTAAGGCAGGAGGCTGCCTATTGTTGCATCCCAATATTAGGAGGGTATCCACAGCTCTGTTCTACCCGTATACCACAGTCCAAGCCTCACAGATGGCATCTCAGGCAGTTAGCTAAACCGGTGCCTTTGCCTATTAGCTGTGGCCCCCCCCCCCAACTTCTATAAGTCAGCTTCTATAAGGCCTGGCTCCATCTCAGGCCCAGTCAGGACCCTGAACTTCCACACTCATCATGGGTGTCCCTCATGTCAATGCTGGGGCCAGGACCTGAGGGTCTAGTCGAGTCCCTCAGCAAGGTCTTCACCTCCTGCCTGCACTTTCTGGAACGAGGTTCCCCATTCCCAGCTCAGGTGCTCCCGAGAGTGTGCCTGGCCCTGCAGGGTCTCTCCCCAGCTAGCTCAGGCATTTCCAGAGGCTTACCTGGCCTACTCTTCTCCCTTGATATACTCTTCACACACACCACAACTGGTGCTCCAGGGTCTCACAGGGACTCTCGCTCCCCACCCTAGAACAGCAGGTCACTGTGCTTGGCAATTGCTGTTATTTTCAACCCACCTGAAGGTGAGGGCTGGGGTTAAGGCACCCCTACTCACCTTTCACCAGGGTGGTAACTGGCCTGGCATTTCCTGGGAGCTCCCGCGCCACTGAGAGCCCCACCAGGCCACCCACTCCCAGCAGGGTGCAGTTTTAGGTCATGCCCAGGACCAGGAGCCTCCTAACCATGCCCTACAGCTCCTACCCTTACCTACAAGATAAAACCAAACAATATTGCTACCTCTCCTGCTAGCAGGGAACTGATCTGTTTATATAGGCAACCAGGGATCTAAAATGGCTGCCACAATCAGGCTGCTTGGCTCAGGCCCTTAAAGAGGCAGGCACCTACATATAATTTACTCAATAGTCTGCCTTTCCTTTTGAGAACATCCCAGGAATACTGGGTCTGATTAGTCAGGATTTTTACATTTGTTTATACAGACTCAGACCAGTTGAATCCTGGTCTCACTTCCACCAGTGTAAACTGAAAGTAGTTCCAGTGAAGTCAGTATTCAATAAGAACATGAGTCTTACCAAATTCTACATCATTCATCTATTTTCTTGCCTACAGCAGGTGTTGTTCTGGATTTTACATCCTACATATGATTTGGTATGCATTTCAGGATGTAATTCTTCGTAATTTCACTTGGTAGAGTAAGCCTTGCCAACTGTGATTAGTCTTTTCAGGTGTGTTCTTCTGAACATCCAGATACAAATGGCTAATCTTAAACCATAACAGTTGAAAAAAACAGTTTAATGCTACATTTCTGGAAGCAGGTACATCATTCTTATAATGGGAAAATTTGCTATTTGCATAGGGCCACCCATATCAGGGAACATTTCTGTTCTATTTCAGGTGCCAGCATGCAAATATGGACAATTTTAAAGTGATTTGGATGAACTTTCCACCCAACTGAATATTGGTGAGTGCTGAGAACTGATTTTGGACAAATCTCTTAGATAACACATTGCTGGGTAATGTCACCCTGCTATGAGTATTTGACCCTAAAGAACAGAAGCCAAATTTCTACCAGAGACCATAAGATTCTGGCAGATTTGCTGAACCATTTCCTACTGCAGTATTAATGAGGTCTGTTGCCCAGGTTTTAAATACTTTGCCTTGACATTTACACACATTGTGGATTTTAATAAGCTCTTTTCTTTGTAAGCAAATTTAATTTCATTTTAAATGATACATTTTGACCCCTGTGCAACTGGTGCTAATTACACATGGGCTGGCTGATTTTAAACCTTGTTCAAAAAACCTATAAAGTTTATTATTCTTATTAAAAATGCCTAATGTGCATTTTATAGGCCTTCAATTGGTCTCTAGTGAAACTAAACAGATAACAAAATAATTTTTCACCAAACTAATTATCAGATTGGAAGATGCTAATGCATTTTGCCAACTGTGACTTGTGCCTCCTCTGCTAGGATGTAAGAGGGTCATGGCTGTTCACAGAGACTTTACCTCTCTGTCAGCAGAAAGAAGGGGATATATCTATGCTTACCCCCACTCATTCTTTTCTGCAGATTTTTAAGGCAGGCATGCTGTGCTAACTTTGCCTGTGCTTACTATGTTAATCAAATGTTTTCTTCCCTCTGAAAGGGAAGGCAATTATTTACTAAGATTTTGCAAGATGACTTAGTGAATTTTTCAGGAACCCAGCTTGAGATACCTTCAAGGTATCCATTTTTTCTGAAAGTGCTGAGCTCCTATCTTCTGAAAATTAGTTCCTGATCAAGTTACACCTCTAAAATTAGAGGCACCTACAATGAACGGATAAATCTGAATATTTTTGCCATGCATATTAATACAACACACTTGTATACCCCCTACAGCAGTTCTAACAGGCATTAGCATGACAATTTCTAAGGCGTTTTAAAGCCAACTTAACAGTCTGTACATACACAGCAACCATATACTTTCATTCTTAGTTAGTCACTTGTATTAAGCATTAAGGGTGGGTTTGTGACTCCTTTGTTCCTATGGGCTTATTGCTCACTTTGTTTCTCCCACTGCTCCCAACCCCCTTTCCCCTTCTCTCTCCCTCCCTTCTGCCTTTTGTACTCAATTTTCTTTTTCCTTCTTATACACCGCTTTGTGTACATCCTTTCACAGCTTCTGATGAAGTAAGCTTTAGCCCACAAAAGCTTGTGATATATACACTTTGGTTACTCTACAAGGTGCAAATCTGCCCTGCCTTTTTACTTTTTAGAAGTGGCCAAGTGAGTTAAGAGCACAATTCCCATTTATTTTAAGTAAGCCTTATACTCCTAAGAGAAATGGGTGCTTTGAAAAAATCCCTCTCTAAGAAAGCAATAACACAAGAGGGAACAAAAGGTACAGGCTCCATGGGAGAACAGAGTTTTTGTGCCTGGCTCCTTTTCAGCAGGCTACATCTGAAAACCAAATAGCATATGCAGCAGGGAGATGGATTTATCTCTGCTTATAGATACAGTGCACAGAAACAAGCCATCACAGATACAAGCTACATGCACCAGACAGGCATGATGATCAGCGGCATCCCGACATCCCTGTGTAAATGGATGATTATGGTAATATTCAGACCAGAACCACCAGATATTGCAATGAGAGGAAAGCAGAGAATGGCTGAATTAATGCTGGAGATCGTATATAAAAAAGACCATATATTTCTGGCAAACCAATTGAAAGAAAATCAGGTTTCCTTCTTCAGTGACACAAAACCTCTTTGAACACAAAAATATATATAAATATGCATGACTGTTCATCCCACAGTGCGTGCTACTTCATGTCGGGGCATATTTTCCAAAATACTAAAACAAACCCAGTTTACTAACTATCAATCACACCACATGCATGGGGCTGGGTTCATAGGCACCCCAAAATCTGTCTGAGAATAATACGTTAATAGAGCAGAAGTCCTTATGTATAACGATAGTAAGAGTTAGGCTTCTAGCCTACGACTCAGGAGACCTAGACTTCCTGCGGGACTTTGGGCCAGACCTCTCAGGACTAGATGCCAATGGACATTAAGTGTCAGCTCCAAATGGATTCTGTAGGTGCTTAATATGAACAGAGGTGGCACCCAGGTCAGAAAGAGCAACTGGCTGCTGCAAAAATGAACTAAAAGAAAGAGATAAAAGATTCATATCTAAGGCATAGGACTGTCTAGCCAGTGATGTAATGCCAATGTATAAGGCTGAGATTTTTAAGGTTGCATAGGTGGTTTGAACTCTCTTGATAGATAGATAGATAGATTGACCTAAATGCGTGGGTGGGCAGATATGTGTGTGTGTGTGTGTATACGTGTAATACCACAATACAACACCCGAAATATAATGCAGCTATCCTGTTTGTATTGTATAGATCTGCCAGTCTGGAACAAAAAGAGGGTTGTATGGACTCCAAAAACATTAGTTGTCTTAATTTATAGTGGAACACGTATATCTGTAACCAAGACCTCTGAAGGTGGGGTCGGTAGGGGGGGTAAAAGGGGCTGACTAAAAAGAATACTGATCACAGAGATGTAACGTGTATGTGCCAGACACTAGCTTATATTTATCAACAGTCTTGTCGCTACAAACAAGTGGGGATAAAAGGTAGTAAACACAAAGAAAGCATAATTTTAAGATACTAATCCAATGAATCTACTCGGCATTGCATCAGGGTTCGTTTTTGGGCACGTTATGCCAATTCACATTAGTTCAAGCAATGTGAAATGATGGAACCTAATACAGACTGAGCACTGGAAACTCAAAAGAAAACATCATCCCCATTGACTTCTTGATCATGAGTCACTATGGTTTTGGGGGATTATCCAGGGTTAGAGATGACAATTTGGGGGTAGGGAGAAGAGTAACATTGGGACAAATATGCAAGAAATGTGTTGACAACCCATATCCCACAGGTAAATCCAAACTGCTTTGTTAGGGTTGTACTTTTAATTGCTCTTTACCCTAGGCATGAACCCCCATGTTTGCAAAAGCCTTACTCTATGTTTCCTATTACTCAGGCAGTTTTGGTCAGTGCCCAGCACCATTACTTGCAATTGCCAATCCCTCTTGTCTTTGCATACCTGTTGTCCCACCTAGACTTTCATCATCTTATGGGGGCCAGTTCCAGCTATTATTCAAGCTGAAACCTATCATGTAAACAGGGCCTGCTGGCATCTGTTTATATGAGCTTGCTATATGTACCCTGAAGGGGTTTCTCAGGTCTGTGGAAACATTGCTGGGAAAACGCACAGCCCACATCTGACCAAGGGAGAGATGAATCCTCAGTGACTGGCAGCTCCAGCAAACAGTTGGGACCATGTATCCTAAAACTCACCTCCCACCTGGCAACTTGAAAACACAGCCAGACTAGAAAAGGAGGGAAATGGAAACAGGGGTTGGGAAGGATGGGGAAGAATCAAGACAAAAATTAGACCCACTAGATTAAACCTAAATAGTTGTAAGTTTTCAAGCACCAAGATAAGGGAAAAAATGCATTTGGAAACTTAACAAAATGGGAAATTTAATTTCACTTAATCAGAAAATTCTATGGAAAAACTGAATTTTTTTTTTTAATTTTGGAAATGTATACCCTTATTTACTTACCCTTTTCCAGGCAGCTCTGGTTTTGTAAATGGGTTTCTGCACTGGAACCTCAGCTAGAGAACATTAGTTCTCAATTAGTTCGCAACACAATAATACTCCTTTAAATCTCTGATTTCTATTTGATGACATTTCCTACCATATCCCATAAAATTAAAATATCTCCTCCGGCATTTAAGGTGATTCTGAAGGCACTACTTGTTACAGTTACCTCATCTGCCACTTCTAAAGAAGTCAATCAAGCAAATCCTTATCAGACTATAACTAGCTAGCTCAGTAACTTTGCTTAAGCATCCAGCATTAAAGAGAAGCAGTGATCAGCGGCGGTCCTGCAGTTACAGTGATTAATCATGTTCTCCAGTTTCAGAACGTGCACATGCTAAGCATGCGTGTATGTATGAAAAGTGGCCTCAATTATTAATTGATATTGACAAACTTACTTAGTAACTTGCCTAGCAACAGCACACCAGCTGGCATCAATTAATGGGATTTCACAGCCTTACCACCATGTTAAATTGAAAAGACCAACCATGTGACATAATATTGGATTAAAAGATGCAAACAAGGATGGCCTTTTTGCTAACCTTTTCTGGGGTTTGTAATGGCAGAAGTATAAACCAGTTAACTCTAGGAAAAGGATTATATACATGGTTTACCCTCTTTCAGCACCTGCCTGATTCAGGCTTACCAAAAAAAACCCCAAACCCCCAAAACCCAGTCATAACTTAACTACAAAACAAAGTCATGGCTTTCTAGGAATATTTTACTTCCCATAAAATCCTGCAGAACCTAGCAGAGATGAATCAAATACAACCTATGGTATTTATATGTGTGAATTTTTCAGATAGCTTAGAGGTCTTTAATCTACAGACATAGTAAACACAACTAAATGGCAGAAGTGGGATAAATTCAGTCTATGAAATGGCATAAATGTTTAATACTGAGAATAATTAAACATTAGAGCAATTTACTAACAGATGCAGTGGATTCTCCATGACTTCAGTTCTTTCAGTGACAATTAGACATTTTCTAAGAACGTGTTCGAGTTCAGTCACAAGATACAGAATTGATGCAAAAAGTATTCAGTGAAATCGAAGTCTGTATTCCCATCTATATTGTAAAGGATGCCAGACAAAGCCATAATGGTCCTACCTGGCCTTCAGTTCTAGTCTTTACAAGTCGATTTCCACAGAAATTACTCGGAAACCAGGTTTTTATAGAGAATTAAACCCTTCTGACATCATTTAAAACAATACATAGAACAATAGCACAGACTTATTCCTTTCTATAAAATTCCACGGGGTTTTATAAAAGTGGGTAGAAAATAACCATTCTCCATTACTCCCACTCTTCCCACTCAGCTGCTTCTACTCATTGACTAAAACATGCACATAAAAGTTCAGGTGAAAAATACAGATATCAGCATATAGGTCAGTTGGATGGAAGCTCTTGTTTTTTTAATGCAAATCGTGCACGAACTATACATGCACATATAACGTAAATTGTCTGTACTCATTTGAACTCAGTGGATTTACTCATCTGAGTAAAGGTCGTGGTTAAAGCCAGATAATGTCACATGCATGGGACTAACAACAGGCAGTGATATTAAGTGGAGTTGACAGTAACGGGACTTGCACAACAGCTATTCTGTTCTGATTGCTTCAGAAAGGCGGACTCACAGCTCTACATCTGAAGGGGCTTTAGTTCTTGCCTTCTCCTTTTGTGTCTTTTGTGAGCTTATGTAATGCTGAACTGCAGCATTTTTTTAAGTTCTAACAGAATAATTGAAGGAAAACTATAAAAATTATGCTACATTAAAGAATTATATACTAATTATCTGAAGGGAGGAGAGAGGCTGTACCACCATACAAAAATGCTGAGCGGTACAAACCCTTTTTGCCCTCCCCCTGAGAGCGCAGGGCTTGTACTTCACTTTTTATTAATTTTTGTCTTCCTTCCAAGTCTCATAAGTGCACCCTCAAATTTACGCTCCATGCATCCTACACAATTTTTCACACATGGCATTAAAGCCCGAGGCAAACGACATTCAGGCTCTAGCTATACCTTGAAATCCAAAGCTTTGAGCAAGTGGCTGTTGAGTCTGTTTTACCATGATAAGAAATCATACAATTGTTTGCTGTTGTAGAACTTTACATATATTTCTTCAGGGAAAATTATTTTGCCAATAATTGTTTGCTAACTGATTCGATCTTGGAACATGGTTTGATAATTTTGGCATGAAGCAGTGACTCTACCCAGCAGAGATCACTTAAGTTGTTGATGTTAAGCAGTTAGTGATAATTGTCTGATATGACAATAAAAGGAGTACTTCTTCATTGCGATGTATGGAAGTCAGCCACTGATGCTGAAAGTTATGATAGTTGGTGGAGTATAAAATGAAAAGAAAGTGATATCATGTGGGTTTGACTGTACTAATACAAGTTTGAGCAGCCAAGCCATTAGTAGCCAAAACAATTTTCCAAGTTACGTTGGGAGAGGCAGGAAAAAAAAGGGCGTCGTGCTACAGTATAGTTTACTGTAGACCGTTTTGAACGATTGGCTTCAGAATCTCACAGAGCAAACTGTAATATTTTTTTTTTTACAGGAGACTCTCTTACTTAAGAAATCTATCACAAGAATAACACTCATGTCCCAGAAAACCATCAAACAGATTTTGTTGCCATTCAACAGATCGCAGAACATGATTGTACCTTAGCACAATAAAGTTCTGTAGCTACCCATTATCAGAAAACCTAATCATAGAAAATTAGGGCTGGAAGGGACTTCAGGAGGTTCAATGCAGGGACCCCTTGGCAGTAGATAATGGCAGTGGTCATTTGCTGTCTTCCCAGCACTGACATTCAAACAAGCTGTACTACATATAAATTACATTTCAAGCCTCCTGTGTTAAAGCTGTAGGTGTCCCCTTACTTTTTGACCTACCCTTGTATTTTAATGGATTGCCAATATTAATAATACCTGATTTTTTTTTTTTTTGCTTTTCTGTTAAGTAAATGTCCTAAAGAGTCCTAAATCTTGCCAGTTTAAACACTTGGGGCCTTCCATTTTGAGACAGTATTTATTGCCTACTCTAAAACTCTCACTGTAGCATTTTCTTATTAAGACCACATTAATTAGCATTCATGCCTATTTGACAGAATAAAGATAGAGTCTGATTTCTACCAGCAGCCTGTTTAATTTTCAAAAACAAAAGGAAAAATTGCTCCCTGCTTTGCTTTCTCTGACTGCAAAATTATCAGCAGTGGAAAAGCAAATCAAAGAATTGCTTGCTGCAGGGAGATTTATTCTCCATACATCTCACCATTGCACTCGAAAGGAAAGGTCAGGTGTGTCAGAGATGGTTAAGGCTTTGAAGGAGATAGGCACATCTGTGCAGAAAGAGTGTACAAGGGAATGGAATGGTCTGAAGGCATGACGTCAGAAAACACAGAGTTTAATCCCATCTTTGATGCTGACCTGCATAGCCTTGGATAGGACCTTTTAGTTCTCTGTCCCATTTAGCCCATCTAAAATATAGATCCATTTATGTAACCATATTGGCAAAAATAAAGCACTGCAGTCTCCCAGTGTCAAAAAAACCCACTGCGCTGCAAATCAGCAGTGCGGTGAACATGTGCACGTGGTGCGTGCGGTTTGTGGCACTGTAGGTGGCTTTGTGGTGCAGCAAGCTGCACATGCAAGCTCATGGGGCTCACACCCCAGGAGTTTCTAGCTCATTGCTTAGATTATTAAATCATAATAAGTCTCTAATCCACATCATTAAATAACACAATCTGCTGTTTGAAAGCTCTGTTAACTTATGTGCCAAAGTTTGCTAAGCTCAAAATTCAATTAATGTTTGCACTATAGTTTTGGTAGGGCCATTTTAATGGTCTGCGGGTCCCTTGGTAAAAAAAAAAAAAAAAAAAAAAAAAAGTCTAATTCTCAGGCTGGTACCAAAACTTCATCATGTAGTTAGACAAGAATGTTCTGTGAAGGTTCCTACCTCATCCCTGTTCAGCCAGCTGTTGCAGAACAGGAGCACTTACCCAATCATACCCAAACTCCTTTCCCTATATTGAAATCAGTGGAGTTATGATGATTCACGCCAACGGAGGATACACTCACCAGTGTGCCTGAAGTCCAGTGACTCAGTACAACATCTGCTTTGGGTTCAACCGAAGCAGAACCAATCTTGTGTGTTTTGACTGGATTATTCATTCTAATGTCAGTGGCTTAAATGTTCAAATGGAGTCTGTTTAAGAAAAGCACATTTATTCAATTGCAGAAAATCTCTGAAAATGGCCACAAAAGGGAAATTATAATGGACTGTTCAAGTTTGCTGTCTGTGTCAATTTTAGAGGCTGTAAAATGAAGAAGAAATTTTATCCAGGCCTAGATCAGAACCTCAGATTTGGTATTACACAACTGAGAACCTGATATATGAAGAGGCACATTCCCCTAAAGACATTCACCTTTTTTAATTTAATCTCACTAGCTACACAACGCTCTCTGATGATCTGAGATAAAGTAGTGCTTCCAGAGACATGTTTTCAGTTTAGCAAGAGATGAGAGATCATTAGTTAGATAGGTGCTGTACAGGGAAAAGAGCATAAAATGTTGCACATGGAGATGGCTGAGTTATTTTATCGTTACAGGTGTATTCAGGACACCTTTAATCACTTGTGTAAATCTAATGTGAACAGCAAGGCCACAATGTAATCCCAGCAATCACTCAAGGTGGTTCGTAGCCAGATATGTCTCCTTCCAGTTCTGAAGCCAGAAATGTTCAGTATTTCATCTAAACATTTCTGTTAAATCACAGCTCCTAAATGCAGGACCTCCATCTAACCCAGGAGGTGCACAGCCCCACCAGGGGGGACACCTTGTTGGACCTAGTGCTGGCCACGGGTGATGACCTGGTGAGAGGGCTGCGGGTGCTCGACCACCTGAGCGACAGCGATCATCGCCGGCTGGAATTCACCATCCAGCGCAAGGTGGCAAAGGCATGCAGTAAGGCAGTGGCCCTAAATTTTAAGAGGGCAAACTTCAACGAGCTAAGGAGGATAGTTGGAGAAGTGCTGAGATCCCAGAGGGGAGGGAGCCAGGTGTTCAAGGAGAGTGGTCGCTCCTTAAGGCGATGATCCTCCAAGCCCAAAGGAAGGTAATCCCGATGAGGATCAAAGGGAGCAGGAGAGCACACAAGCCTCCGTGGCTCACCAAAAGCATCTGGGAATGTCTCATTGCTAAAAAGGAGGCGTACACCCAATGGAAAGAAGGGGTCATCTCCAGGGAGGACTATTCTGCAGTTGCTTGGGGATGTAGCGGGGTAGTTAGGAAGGCCAAGGCGGAGATGGAACTGGGACTAGCTTCCCAGATTAAGGACAAATAAGAAGTCCTTTTTTAAATACATAGGAGGTAAAAAGAAGGTCCCGGGTACTGTGGGGCCCTTGCAGGATGCGTTGGGAAACCTGGTCATCACACCAGACGGCAAAGCTAACATGTTTAACGATTTCTTTGCCTCCGTCTTCCTAAGTAGGGACCAGGATAGCTACCTCCCTGCTGGACCCCCCTCAGGCCCCGGGGGAGGCATACCTAGGCCAAGGGTTAGCGAGGATTTAGTTAGGGAGCTTCTGGAGGGGCTGGACATTTTCAAGTCAGCCGGCCCGGATGATCTCCACCCTAGAGTTCTAAAGGAACTGGCCGAGGTCACTGCAAGTCCCCTGGCATGGCTTTACGAGCACTGGTGGTGCTCTGGCGAGGTACCGGAGGACTGGAAGAGGGCCAATGTGGTTCCCATCTTCAAAAAAGGGAGGAGGGATGACCCAGGAAACTATAGGCCAGTTAGTCTTACCTCAATCTTAGGCAAGCTGTTTGAGAAAATTATTCTGGCACACATCCAGGAAGGGCCAGGAGGGGACTGCATGCTTAGGGGCAACCAGCATGGGTTCATCAGTGGCAGGTCCTGTCAGACCAACCTGGTGGCCTTTTACGATCAGATCACCAGATCATTAGATGCAGGGATAGCAGTGGATATAATCTTCCTGGACTTCCGGAAGGCTTTTGACACTGTCTCTCACCCCGTTCTCATTAAGAAACTGGGGGGCTGTGGCGTAGACACCCACACAGTCAAATGGGTCGCCAACTGGCTGGAGGGCCGCACCCAGAGGGTGGTAGTGGATGGGTCCTTCTCAACCTGGAAGGACGTGGGCAGTGGGGTCCCGCAGGGCTTGGTCCTCAGGCCTGCACTGTTCAACATCTTCATCAGTGATTTGGACGAGGGGGTAAAAAGCACCCTGTTCAAATTTGCCGATGACACTAAGATGTGGGGGGATGTGGGCACACTGGAAGGATGCAACAGGATACAATCAGACCTAGACAGGTTACAAGGATGGGCGGATGAGAATAGGATGGGTTTCAACACAGACAAGTGCAAGGTGATGCACCTGGGGAGGAACAACCGGCACCATACCTACAGGTTGGGGAACTCCCCTCTTGTCAGCACGGAGGCGGAAAAGGATCTTGGAGTCATCATTGACTCCAAGATGAACATGGGCCGGCAGTGTGGGGATGCGGTCAGGAAGGCCAACCGCACCCTGTCATGCATCCACAGATGCATCTCAAGCAGGTCCAGGGAGGTGATCCTCCCCCTCTATGCGGCACTGGTCAGGCCGCAGCTGGAGTACTGCGTCCAGTTCTGGGCGCCACACTTCAAGAAGGATGTCGACAGCATGGAGAGGGTCCAGAGGAGGCCACTCGCATGATCAGGGGACAGCAGGGGAGGCCCTATGAGGAGAGGCTACAGGACCTGAACCTGTTCAGCCTCCACAAGAGAAGGCTGAGGGGGGATCTTGTGGCCTGTTATAAACTAGTCAGGGGGGATCAGCAGGCATTGGGGGAGTCACTGTTCCTCCGAGCACTGCCAGGAGTGACCAGGAATAACTGTCACATCAGGAGGCGCAACTTCACGGTCAGGGCAGCTAGGGTCTGGAACCAACTTCCAAGGGATGTGGTACAGGCTTCTACCCTGGGGGGTTTTAAGAGGAGGCTGGATAAACACCTTGCTGGGGTCATTTGACCCCAGTACTCTTTCCTGCCATGATGGGGTCGGACTAGATGATCTGTTCAGGTCCCTTCCGACCCTAGAAACTATGAAACTATAAATAAGCTTGTTCAACATTTGTCCTATGCCTAAACATATTTATAGGATCAATACTGAGAGAATAGGATTTTCAAAAGTACTTAATTGATTTTGAGCTTGCAGTACCATTGACTTTCACCCTGTAAGATTATACGTGGATTTGAATAAGGAAATATTATGGTCTTTACTGATTTTATGCATAGTACACTTGCCAGGTCCCAGTCTAACAATGGGCTGCAAGCTCTAAACCCTTACATCTGTGTTGAACCCAGGGTCCTAGTGCAAAAGGTAATGTTTCCCTTTAATAATTACTTCTATTAACTATAGTATAGTATATAACTATGAGATATTTAATGGAATTCACCTTAATTTCATGTAGTAATGTCCCATGATACTGGGGCTGGGGTTCAAAGCTTGCCAATAATCTATGTTATCTGCCAGCATGTGTTGATTAGGTACAAATGATTTACCTTGTAAAGGGGTCAGTACAAAAATATTCTCAGTTTTGCCTTTAGAAAGGGCTCAGGGAGCCCTTAGAAAGGGTTCATTTAACCCTGATTTTTAAAATGACTTCAGTTACCTCTCAGGCTTTTTGTACCAGTAGCTTTGCACTCCCCAGTTATTTGGCCCTGTGAATTCCTTAGGTCCCCTTAGAAATCTCAGTCCAGATAAATACATAGATGGTGCATTTTTATAAAGTTCTAGTTCAAGGAAAGCAAATAACCCCATCCTTTAGTTTCTCGGCTCCAGTACATTCTTCATTAGACAATATGCAGACTCCAAGCAATTTCTGTTTACCCAACAATACAACGCCGTAATTAGTTCCATTATAATTTACTCAGAGGGATGAGAAAACATCAAT
The DNA here is from genome assembly GCF_052110815.1 of Crocodylus siamensis. NCBI lineage: Eukaryota > Metazoa > Chordata > Crocodylia > Crocodylidae > Crocodylus > Crocodylus siamensis. Next base: position 74,375,598 of record NC_143402.1, on the reverse strand, counting down.
AGCTCTTATGGTTTAGAGAACAAATAACCTCTTTTCTTAGCAGATACACACTGCAAAGTCAGTACGCTATCTACTGACATACCACACAATGCAACTGGTCAAAATTCTTCTGCTCAAAACTGTTTTGGAAAAGAAAATGAGCTTTTGAGTGATTTTTTTTTCAGAACATTCCTGTTTTGAAAATGTGTGGTATATTTTTAATTAGGACAGTGAAAACCCAATATATGAACACTTTCATATGAAAATCAAAAATTTTTTTTTTGGGGCAACTTTTAAGTGAAAAGTTGCAGTGTTGAGCAAATGTGGGTTTGGGTTGTGATTTAAAAAAAAGGGAGCATTTTTATACAGAATACCCCCACAGTCCAACCAGTTTTAATCACAATGTAACTGCAGTGATTCCTAGACAGACGGGGGAAATGTGATCTCTCAGTTCTAACCTCTTCTTGTCAATCGATACTCGCCATCTCTAGAAACAGGTTCATTCCAGGCGTGTAAGTGTTAAAAGAGGAACAAGTACCAGTGGCGGTTATGGCACTCCGAAGATTACTTGAGATGGATCAGAAATTCAAATCGTCTCTCAGAGGGCACACTCCAAAACTAATGAGAACATACACCAACTTTTCAATCTTGTGTATCATTCCCTCCTGAAACACAGTTTAGATAGACAAACCAAATGGGGCAGTATGGGTAGCAAAGATTATTTAATGAGTATTGGCTGATGCTAGACACCCACATTTACACAGAACCACAGGCTTGCAAAGAGAAGTGCCAGAAGCCATTTCAATCTGAAAGAAACTAATTATGTGTGGGGCTTTTTTGTTTAGACAGACCATACTGTTTTATTTACAATACTTTGCAGATTTGTGGCCTTCTGGAGGTGGAATTGGGCGGGAGTGCTTGTTGCACAAGGAACGGTGGAGTCTCGGAGCACCAGAAAACACTTAAAATTTCCTGTTCCTGGCTGCTGTACAAAAAGTCTCTCACTGAAGGACTAAAAATATCTCAACTATCATGTTTATGGTAATGGGCTGAAAACACAGCCCCATTTAAAAGTGTTGCTAAACCTAGTGGCTGAAAGACAGTGCCAGGCTCCTAATGTGATATTTTAAAATACTGTAGTCAGAGGAGTTTAGGGGGAATATGGTGCAGGCTACTGTCCTTTGGGGCAGTTGGTATCATTCCTTACATAAGGTTGTAGCGTATGGCTACAGGGGCCAAAACTTATCCTCCTCCCTGGAAAAAGGTAGAGTTCAGACACAGCAGAGAGGCAGAACTCTGCAGACAGCCTACTCCAGATAACATGCCCTGCCATGGAGAAAGAGGGGGAAGAAAAAGAATTTAAGAAGAGACATTCACTCAGACATCATGTTTAATGCCAAGAAAGCTGCACTTTTGAAACTATACCAATAGAGCTGGTGGAAGAAAAAGGGTTTTAATATTTTATGAGTTTTCCGTGCACCCTTTACTCTTTTTTCTCCAAAATACAAGAGAATTCTGTTCGCTCAGTCGCTGGTTGAGTTGAATGGAAATGGAGTCAAAGCTACTCCTGATCAAAAATGGACATTTCCATAAAACATAATTAAAAATAAGCATTCCTAAAAGCTGTCCACATCCATAGGGTAGCAGTGCATACCCCTACTGTGGCTGTGCTGCATGAGTTCAAATGGGGGCTCATAGCAGGACACCTTACTCTGGGTATGAACCTATCTGGAGCCATTTCAAAGGAGTAACTTTTCAAAAGAGCAGCAATTGTGATATTCTAATTGTCACATGGGCAAACTGAGAATGATACAAATATATTAAAACTACCCAACTTTAGCACTGGATGCAACAGTGTTACTGTTGGAGTAGTTTTGCTACATTTGTATCATTCCTGGTTTGTCCTCATGTAACAACGGGAATGTCACAGGTGCTCCTTTTTGAAATAGTACCCATATATCTAGTGTTGTCCCAGTTCATAGTAGGGTGTGCAAAGCAGGCCCTATTCGATTTGGATTTGGATTCGGCCCAAATTAGGGCCAGTGATTCAATTCGTTGATTCGGATCACTGTCCCTGATTCGATTCAGCCGAATCCGAATCTGAAGATTTGATGCTGATTTGGAGAATCAGCGATTTGGACACAGACACAGCTTTATAAGTTTTTTCTACATACCTCGAGGTACCAGTGTGGCTCGTGATTCCTGCGATGCTGCGGCAGATGGAGAGTCCCACAGGAGTGCATTGGGGGGGCCCCTCCATGTGCTTGGCGGCGAACCTAGAAGTGGACCGGAAGTACTACTGGTCCACTTCCGAGTCCACCGGGGAACGTGCTAGGGGTCCCCCCATACCCTCCTGGTTCAGCAATCAGCTGTGGGGGGACCCCAGGTGCCCCCCCAACCAAGGAAGCACCAGTCACTGAGCCAGGGGGGCACAGAGGGACCCCCAGGGCTCTCCCTGGAGGACTCAGCAGTGGACTGGAAGTGCTTCTGGTCCACTTCCAGGTCTGCTGCCAAGCATGCTGGGGAGCCCCCCATGCTCCCGTGGGACCCTCCATGTGCCCCAGCATTCACAGTGTTCACGAGCCACCTGCTACCTTGAGGTACATAGAAAAAACATGTAAAGCTGCGTCTATGTCCAAATCACCAAATCTTTCCGAATCTCTTCAAATCGATTTGGAGGGTTCCGATTCAATTCAGAGATTAAAGGGTCCTTTGATTTGATTCAGATTCGGAGATTTAGCCATCGAATCAGGCCGAATCTCCACCTAATCAAATCAGGGAACGAAGCTTTGTACAGCCCTAGTTTATAGCACTTAACTGGAGCTGATACCCTTACGCTAGTATCCCCAAAACCTGAATGTCCTGCTTCCAGGTAAGGAGGCTTTAATCTCATTCCTCTTGCCCTGCCTTGAACGATATAACCTCAAGATACATTTCTTTCACACAGCTCTTTTTTTGCTGTCATTGAGTTGAATAAGTAGTTAATCAGGTCCCTTATAGGAGTCTAATTTTCCCTCCATTTGAAGAAGAAAAAATTTACCCCAAATTTGAGGAGAATTCTATTCCTTTCTGTGGGCACCACTCAGAAAAGGCAGATTAAGAGGGTATTATTAATCCCTGTGTCACTAACTCTCTAATAGCCCACACTGAGAAAACCCTGCAATTGCCAGGCATTCTCCTTCTCTTCCCATGAAATATTTTGTCAAAGTTTCTCACAATTCCTGCCACTGCAGCTATCTGATCAGTATAATTTGTCTTCCTTCTCTGAAAACAGCTTTGTTTCAAGCTGATGAGCCTTGCTGTCTCTTGGGCATAAGTTCCAGTTTTCTAAGTGCTCTTTAAAGGTACTCAGAAACTTAACAATGTTAGTAAGATAAGAACCTGATGAAATGTGCCTTTCCAAACATTATCTGATTAACCCTTGCAACACATCTGCAAAGTGTAGGAAAGCGGGAAGTATCAATGATTTCATTTGAAAGATGGGGAAATTCAAGTAGTGCATATATAGGGTTGCTATCAAGTAGAAGATTATGGCCCAGATTCTCTACCATGTCTGGTCTCTGCTCACTGTGACTCATATTAGTATTTATATATTACTAATACTCATATTAGTACAGGGGCTTCTCTGGCTGAAGCTAATGACCCCCAGCAGGCTGTTGACCAGTTGAGAATGAACTGGAGTGCAAGGGTATTTTGGTCACACCTGACACACTACCTCTGCCAGGGAAAGGAAGGTGGTGGTACAAGAGTTGTCTACGTTGGCATCATGGAACCCAGTTTGGAAGTGGAGTGTGGGGAGGCAGAAAGAGGCAGGGGCTGGACAAAGAAATTGGCCCCATATTTTAAAAAAACCTCATAGATATATCACAAATAACCTATAATTCTTCTAACCTTCCATTTTATTTATAAGCAATGGCTGCTGCTTATAAGTATGCCATTATATGATTCCTACTTCTGTACATGTCCCACGTGGACTAATGCTAACAATGACAATATAGATGAGTCCACGGTAAAACCATCTGTTTTCTGATGCACCTCTCTGCACTGGCTGAAAGCACTTGAAGTAATTAACAGCTTTGTCTGAGAATTTAAACTGTGACAGTGATTCAGTTTGTGAATTTGTGCTATCCCCAGAAATTTCTTTCCCATTGTAATTAGTTCTCTGTAGTGAGATTATTAGTGTTCAGGGAGAAAATACCTTTTGCCTGTGATCCACTTATTCTGTCAACATTCTGCAGTTTTTCACTCTGTCCTTTGAAATATTTTTTTGGAAATTTTAAGCACAGGAGTCTTTTTTTTTCATTGTTTTGAGCACTGAATCTGTGTACTAGTTAGTTTAAGCTGTGCACAATTTAAACCTTTCACATTTGAAATGAATAGCACATGAAATCCCATTGATTTTATTAGTGAAAGCTGTACCATAACTGTCCCACTGCTATTGACTTCAGTTGAAAGAAGAAACAAAACTGACACCACCGTTATTATTATTTTGATTGCTATCATGCTCAGAAGCCCCAAGCAGGACGGGGACACCATTTTGCAATGCTGCACAAACATAACCAAAGGCACTGCTTCTTTCCCAAAACAGAAAAGGGAGTAACGCTCTAGAGTACACGGAGGCTCTGAGTAAGAGTAAGATCTAGCCTTAAGATGACGAGTAGCATAGGAATGGCTGAGAAGAGAGCTAAAAATCAATATTTGGTTTACCAATAGTGTAGCTCAAACAAAATTCGTTATAAATATTCCAAATCAATTAAAAAACTCAGGATACAATTCTGAACTCATTGAAATAAGTGGGAATTTTGCCATTGGTTTTTATGGGGTCAGAACTCATGTCCAAAAGAACTTCTTTTTTTATGGACACCAATTCAGAACCCATCCACACCAATCTGGCAGAACATCTTCTTACTATTAATGCTATGATAATACAATGCCAATGTGAATGTTTTAAAGGCGCTCTGCCTGTATCTATTCATCTAGTTATTTGTGCTACACTTCTCTTCCTAGGATCTGAGCATCTTTATTGCCCAGCATGATACCCATGAAATCAAGCACTATATTTACCATACATCAAAGCAAGTACAAAGTTTGTAATATCAAATATATGTTTTATTTATCAATGTACAGCAAATAAATGACTGACATGTATCTGACAAATAGTCTAGTAAACTCTAATAAAACTCAGACTTGATAAGGCTGTTAAACCAATTCTTAGTAGAATGTAACAGTGCAAAAAAAAAAGCCTCTTAGGATTTTGAGATCCATAGCAATATTCAATCATATTGAAAGAAATAAAATACTTAAAATCCTTACAGTTATTTTTACATATATGCCAGACTCTAACATAAGGCTCTAAACTTCTTACCTACATCCTGCTAAACTTAATCACAAATCTACAAGAGCAAGATTACAACTCAGAGTACAGACCTCAAGATATTACACTTCCTCCTCTCACACAACAACTTCAGTTTCAACAACCAACACTTCCTCCAGACTGTGGGCACAGCTATGGGCACCAAAATGGCTCCACAATATGCCATCCTTTTCGTGGCCCACCTGGAAGATGAATTCCTCAAGAACTGCCCCATTAAACCCATGCTATACCCAAGATATATAGATAACATCTTCATCGTTTGGACCAAAAACCTGCAGTCTCTGATTGATTTCCATCACAAATTCAACAATCATCACTCCTACACCAGACTATCTCTTGAATACTCCAACACCAACATTCCCCTTTTAGACACCATGATCAGCATCCAGAATGGTAAAATACAAACCATCATATACAAGAAACCCATGGACCAACATACGTATCTGCACAGAACCAGCAATCACCCTAAGCACACCAATCCCCATGAATCGCACACCATTAGTTTTGACATATCACCCTTCCCTGGAACCTATACAGAAAATCCTCAAACAATTGCAATTCTTAAAGAGATCTTCCCAGAACCACCCATCCTAGCCTTTAAACAAGCACTAAACCCCACCAACCTCATCACCAGAACCAAACTCCCTATGACCTAGAGCTAATGGATCCAGACCAGGCCAGGACAGGAAATGTAAAACCTGTCAAAACATCTCCACCGCCCCCACAATAACTACACCCCACAACAGAGCCATCAGCATTCCTGAATCTTATATCTGCACCTCCAGAAATGTAATGCATCTCATCCAGTGCAACAAATGCCCTGATAGAAAATACGTAGGAAAAACCAAACAACAACTGTGCACCAGAATGAACGCACACCAAAAATCCATCGAAGACAAAAATATCCAATTACCTGTGTGTGGACATTTTTCACAAGAAAACCACTCTCTCTCCAGTCTCTCAGTTCTAATCCTCAAAGGGAATTTACAAAACACCTTTCATAGAAGAGCCTACGAACTTCACTTCATAAATTTACTGGATACAAAAAATCATGGACTTAATACAGCTTTGGATTTATGACACATTACAACCTGCCTGACATCTGACAGACCAGGTAACCTGCCTTAAGCTGTCCACTGGCATTTTTTCACACCTTTTCCTCCCTCCAGTCACTCCCACCCTTTGTCTTCCAAACTTCCCTCATTTGCATTTTCACAGACTTCTTGTTTACTTTAGCTTCTTTTCTACCTTGAACTCATAACAGCAGCAGAGTCTCCCTATTCCTGATGAAGGGCATTTGTGCCCAAGAGCTTGCAAAGAACTTTTTTTCAACTATTTAGTTGGTCTAATAAAAGATATCACATCTATCTAAGGAACCTTACCTAAACATAAGCGGTACGTTTATATAGTGGTTTCTACCCTAAATGGTTTTGAAGTGCTTTGTAAACTGATATACTGTAATCAGTTTGTCCATCACTGAAATTCATCCATCTCTGGGGTGAAATGTGATAGTTTGCTAGTAATGCAGAGAAACAAAGTTAGAAAAGAAATATACAGCATGTGCTTGAAACGCAAAAAGATCTGAAGCCTGGAGTTGGAATCATTGTAGGAACTATATATTATAGTTTCTATTTTCTGAGCAATTATCAGATTAATTTGGGTCTATTGCCCCATGGCATCCTGACTAGCTATAACTCTATTCTACCTTGTAGGCTTACTTTGAAACCACGGGGCATGTCCCCATGTGCATACACATGCATTTTCCTGGGGACAAATAGCAGTGGGACATATTTGTGCCACTGCTAAGGAATGCCCCTGCACATATGCTCTGGAGTATGGCAAAGTGCCTTGGGCAGGGTACAGGGGGCTGGGGCCAGCACCTGGGCTGGCCCCAGCAGCCTTATTTGGGGTCCTGGGGGACTTGTGGGGCTGCAGTGGTGGTGATCTGGGTGCATGGAGCCTGGCTAGCAGCCAGAGTGAGGCTCTGACCAGTCAGGCTCTGGTTCTGGAAAAACTGTGGCATGCTACTGCCATATGTACCACGCCACTGTTTTTCTCCTTGCTTTTTTAGATCCCAGGATTTCCCTGTATCTAATTTTGCTACCATATTGCAAATATGCAGTGCAGTGAACCAATTCACATGCACCATGTGTGTTATGCAGTGCCTCAAAAAAGTGCCTTTTGAGGCACTGCAAAGTGAAGGTTCCCACTCGTGGGGATGCAGCCATAAGGTTTTCACTTCTGTCTTACTAGCTACTTTGCTATCTGTGGACGCATCTACACATGCAATTAATGTGACTGAATATACTCCAGCTTAATTTGAGCTCGAGTAAACTAATCCTGATGTCACTGTCTACATGTGCGTTTAAGCACAGTAATTTACTGTGCTGCCAGATACCACTTGTATCTGATAGGACTATCTGGTAGCACATTAAATTTGCCTTTTGCACTCTGACTGCCACACATGTGTAGACAGTGATGCTTTACTGTGAAGAAAATTAGTGTGCTGTATAGTAAAGCATCTCATGTAGATGTGCCTTGCGTGTATCCACTTCTGTTTGTTTTAATTCATCTTTCTACTCATCAGCATGTCTTAGCCTTTGTTTTGTTTAATCTACTTCTTCTTGTGTATTCAGGTCAAACATATTCCAAAACTTCCAAGTAAGTTTTATAGGCAAACTTTGAGTCTGAGCCTGTAACCTGACAATAGCTCACAAGTGAAGGGTACAGATTAGACAAGGTGTCAGCAATGTTTTTGGGCAGAATGCCAAAAACACCCACAACCTTGACTTGTAAGATGCTGGTGTACCGGGGCAGATGATGGGGGAGCTGCTAGCCCCTCCCCCGCAGCCAGCCCCTCCCCCATCGTCCACCCTAGGGTACATGTGCCAAGCAAAATGCCTTTGTGTACCATGCTCTGACATTGTGTGCTAGGGGTTGCTCACTCTTGGATTAAATTATTTGACAGTTTATCTTTTTACAGCATGAATAAATTAGCATGAATGAATGAAGGTAAAATATGCCACAAAAGCCAAACTCTTTTAAAGCTTTCCAAATGGATGAGCTTATTTAAACCAGATTAAGGTCTTGCTCCTGCTCCCATTGAATGCAAAGGCAAAACTTCTATCAACTTCAGTGGGAATGTCAGTATAGCTAACATGTGTCCTGTTTTTGGATTTGGCTGGACTCACTGTAAAAAGGGTAAAAAGAAGTTTACCGGGTAATGTGGGGCCTCTGCAGGACACACTAGGAAATCTGGTCATCGCACCAGACAGCAAAGCTAACCTATTTAACAATTTCTTTGCCTCCATTTTTCTGGGTAGGGACCTGGTCTTCCCCCCCCACTGGGACCCCCATAGGCCCCGGGGGAGGCACACCCAGGCCTAGGGTCAGTCAGGACCTAGTCAGGGAACTTCTGGAGGGACTGGGCATATTTAAATCAGCAGGTCCTGATGATCTCCACCCCAGAGTGCTGAGGGAACTAGCAGAGATTATTGCAGGACCTCTGGCACAGCTTTACAAGCACTCATGGAGCTCTGGTAATGTGCCAGAGGACTGGAAAAGAGCCAATGTGGTTCCCATTTTCAAAAAGGGAGGAAGGAGGACCCAGGAAACTATAGGCCTGTTAGTCTTACCTCGGTCCTGGGGAAGCTTTTTGAGAAAATTATCCTGGCTCATGTCTGCGAGGGGCCAGCAGGGCAGACTATGCTTAGGGACAATCAACATGGGCTCATTAGAGGCAGGTCCTATCAGACCAACCTGGTGGCCCTCTATGACCAGGTCACCAAATATCTGGATGCAGGTCTCGCAGTGGATACAGTCTTTCTGGATTTTAGGAAGGCCTTTGACACGGTCTCTCACCCTATTCTCATTAAAACACTAGGAGACTGTGGTGTCGATGCCTATGCAGTCAGATGGGTCACTAACTGGCTGGAGGGCTGCACCCAGAGAGTGGTGGTGGACGGGTCATTTTCAACCTAGAGGGATGTGGGCAGTGCGATCCCCCAGGACGCCTTGTTGGACCTAGTGCTGGCCACGGGTGATGACCTGGTGAGGGGGCTGCGGGTGATGGGCCACCTGGGAGACAGTGATCATCGCTTGCTGGAATTCACCATCCAGCGTAAGGTGGCAAAGGGCTGCAGCAAGGCAACAGCCCTAGACTTTAGGAGGGCTGACTTCAACAAGCTAAGGAGGATAGTTGGGGAAGCGCTGAGGACCCAGAGGGGAAGGGAATCAGATGTCGAAGGTGAGTGGTTGCTCCTTAAGGAGACGATCCTCCATGCCCAAAGGGAGGTAATCCCAACAAGGGTCAAAGGGAGCAGGAGGGCACATAAACCCCCATGGCTCACTAAGAGCATCCGGGAATGTCTCCTTGCTAAAAGGGAGGCATATACCCAATGGAGAGATGGGGTCATCGCCAAGAAGGACTATGTTATAGTCGCCCGAGGATGTAGGGGGGCAGTCAGGAGGGCCAAGGCAGAGTTGGAGATAGGACTAGCTTCCCGGATTAAGGACAATAAGAAGTCCTTCTTCAAATACATAGGGGGTAAAAAGAGGGTCCCGGGTAATGTGGGGCCCCTGCAGGACACGATGGGCAACTTAGTCATCACGCCAGATGACAAAGCTAACATATTTAACGATTTCTTTGCCTCTGTCTTCCTAAGTAGGGACCAGTTCAGCCACCTCCCTGCTGGGCCCCCCTCGGGCCCCGAGAGAGACACGCCTGGGCCAAGGGTTAGCGAGGAGTTAGTTAGGGTACTTCTGGAGAGGCTGGACGTGTTCAAGTCCGCTGGTCCGGACGATCTTCACCCTAGGGTTCTACAGGAACTGGCTGAGGTCATTGCGGGACCCCTGGCACGGCTCTATGAGCACTCGTGGTGCTCTGGCGAGGTGCCGGAGGACTGGAAGAGGGCCAATGTGGTCCCTATCTTCAAAAAGGGAAAAAAAGAGGACCCGGGAAATTACAGGCCAGTTAGTCTGACCTCAATCCCGGGTAAGCTCTTTGAAAAAATTATCCTGGCACACATCCAGGAGGGCCTTGCGGGGGAATGCATGCTCAGGGGCAACCAACATGGGTTTATCAGTGGCAGGTCTTGTCAGACCAACCTGGTGGCCTTTTACGATCAGGTCACCAAATCATTAGACGCAGGGGTTGCTGTGGATGTAGTCTTTTTGGACTTCCGGAAGGCTTTCGACACTGTCTCTCACCCTGTCCTCATCAAAAAGCTGGGAGACTGTGGTGTCGATGCCCACACGGTCAAATGGGTCGCCAACTGGTTGGAGGGCCGCACCCAGAGGGTGGTAGTGGATGGGTTCTTCTCGGCCTGGAGGGATGTGGGCAGTGGGGTTCCGCAGGGCTCGGTCCTCGGGCCCGCACTGTTCAACATCTTCATCAGTGACTTGGATGAGGGGGTAGGAAGCACCCTGTTCAAGTTTGCTGATGATACTAAGATGTGGGGGGATGTGGGTGCACTAGAAGGGTGCAATAGGCTACAAGCTGACCTTGACAGGTTGCAACGGTGGGCGGATGAGAATAGGATGGGGTTTAACACTGATAAGTGCAAGGTGTTGCACATGGGGAGGAAGAACCGGCACCACACTTACAGGTTGGGGAACTCCCCTCTTGCCAGCACGGAGACGGAAAAGGATCTTGGAGTCGTCATTGACTCCACGATGAACATGGGCCGGCAGTGTGGGGAGGCAGTCAAGAAGGCCAATCGTACCCTGTCATGCATCCACAGATGCATCTCGAGCAGGTCCAGGGAGGTGATCCTCCCCCTCTATGCGGCACTGGTCAGGCCGCAGCTGGAGTACTGCGTCCAGTTCTGGGCGCCACACTTCAAGAGGGACGTGGACAATATGGAAAGAGTTCAGAGGAGGGCCACTCGTATGATCAGGGGTCAGCAGGGCAGGCCTTATGAGGATAGGCTACGGGACCTGAACCTGTTTAGCCTCCACAAGAGAAGGCTAAGGGGGGACCTTGTGGCCTGCTACAAACTGGTCAGGGGGGATCAGCAGGTATTGGGGGAGTCCCTGTTCCCCCGTGCGCTGCCAGGAGTGACCAGGAATAACGGTCACAAACTGGCGGAGGGTAAGTTTAGATTAGATATTAGGAGGCGCTACTTCACAGTCAGGGCGGCTAGGGCCTGGAACCAGCTTCCAGGGGAAGTGGTGCAGGCTCCTAGCCTGGGGATTTTTAAAAGGAAGTTAGATGAGCACCTTGCCGGGGTCATCTGACCCCGGGGCTCTTTCCTGCTAAGGCAGGGGGTCGGACTAGATGATCTACCTAGGTCCCTTCCGACTCTAGCTACTATGAAACTATGAAACTATAGGACTCAGTCCTCAGGCCTGCACTGTTCAACATCTTCATCAGCGACTTGGACAAAGGGGTAAAATGCACTCTGTTCAAATTTGCAGACTGTCCCGGGGCATGGCGAAGGAATGAACCCTGAAGGATCCCAGGGGGACCCTGGGGGGCAACACACCACGGGGAAAGCAAAGGGGAAGAAAGAATAAACAAAAACAGCTCACCGGTGGCAGGAATAGCGGTGGGGCTGGAAGCGGTGGCAGGAGTTGCAGCGGAGCGGAAAGTGGCGGCGGGATCCGCACGGCTCATTAGCTGTGGTTTGTTTAAAGGGGAAACAGCTGGGGAAGTGGGGGAGGAGAACCAGCTCAGGGGGATAAGAAGGGAGAGGGAGTGGATAGAAGAGGAGGAGAGGCGGCAAGAGAGCTGGGGAAGAAGAGCTCCCGAGGGCACCAGGAAGGTGGAGGAGCTAGGGAACGTTGCCTCCAACTCACAGGAGGAATCTGAATTGTGCCCAGGGGAAGACGCTGCCGTCAGACCTAACAAGACCCAGGTGTCCCGACTGCATGTAAACCTGGGGGCACGTGGAGAACCGAGACTAAAAGCTTCATCATCTCAGGTGGAGGGCAACGGACATAAGAAGTAAGAGGGGATCCTTACAGGAGGATGGACTGAGACTCCACGTCCGGGACAAGGACCCTAACCGAAACTCATGGAAGGAATATTCCTCTGCTAGGGGGGCTTAGCAGGTCTCACGAGGGGGGTGGAATCTGCAGTATTGCCTGGCACCCTACAAGAGGAAGGGCACTTAGGTTAAGGGAGATAGCACCGCAATAGGCATACCTAAATGTTGGCCTAGGAAAGGTTGTGAAGGGACCTGGAGGGGTTCCTATAGCCTTGTAATTAGTTTATTATTCTGTCACCACTAACGCCGCTTGTATGTGAGGGTTATTTTCTTTATTATAGTTGTTTGGGGCTCTAAAATTAGAGGGAACCAAGATCCCTAAAGGCCAGACTAGCTAAGAAGGAACCAGGGCTTCCTGGGCCCCTGCGTGAGCCTAGCTGGAACTCAGAGGGACCCTATATCCAGGGAAGGGTCGGCCGCCGGCAACCACGATAGCACACCCCTGAGGCTGGGTCTAGGGCAAGGTACAGGGGAGGCTGGAGCCTCGCGAAGAACATCACGCTTCGGCCTTGGGGAGGCAGCCGGCATCAGGCAATCAGACCCCTCCATCACTGAAATACCATCAAAGTCGTGGCAGGTGGGATAAAGAGGGGGAAGACCGCCTGAAACAGGAGATCGTGGGCCACTCCCTTAAGAGACGGAGCGAAAGGTTACCACCAGGCCCCTGGTCAAGGCAGCGAGGGACCGTGTGATCGAGGCCCGGCGGGTGCACAGATGACACTAAAATGTGGGGAGAAGTGGGCACACTAGAAGGAAGGAATAGGCTGCAATCGGATCTGGACAGGCTACAGGGGTGGGTGGAAGAGAACAGGATGCATTTCAACACTGACAAGTGCAAGGTGCTGCACCTGGGGAGGAAGAACCAGCAGCATACCTACAGACTGGGGAACTCCCTTCTCATCAGTGCAGAGGCAGAAAAGGAACTTGGAGTCACTACTGATACCAAGATGAACGTGGGCCAACAGCATGGGGAACGCGGTCAGGAAGGCCAACCGTGCCCTGTCGTGCATCCACAGGTGCATCTCAAGCAGGTCTGAGGAGGTGATCCTCCCCCTCTATGCGGCACTGGTCAGGCTGCAGCTGGAGTACTGTGTCCAGTTCTGAGCGCCGCACTTCAGGAGGGATGTGGACAGCATGGAGAGTGTCCAGAGGAGACCACTCGCATGATCGGGGGGCAGCAGAGCAGGCCCTACAAGGAGAGGCTAAGGGACCTGAACCTGTTCAGCCTCCACAAGAGAAGGCTGAGGGGGATCTAGTGGCTGTTTACAAACTAGTCAGGGGGGACCAGCAGGCACTGGGGGAGTCTCTGTTCCCCTGAGTACTCCCAGGAGTTACAAGAAATAACAGTCACAAGCTGGCAGAGGGCAGATTCAGACTAGACATCAGGAGGCGCTGCTTCACTGTCAGGGCGGCTAGGGTCTGGAATCAACTTCCAGGCGAAATGGTGCTGGCTCCTACCCTGGGGGTCTTTAAGAGGAGGCTAGATGAACACCTGGCCGGGGTCATTTGACCCCAGTACTCTTTCCTGCCATGGCAGGGGGTTGGACTTGATGATCTGCTCAGGTCCCTTCCCACCCTACCAACTATGAAACTATGAAACTGTCACCAACTGAATCAAAAACATGGAGGGACAACTAAAGAAGCCCCAACAGAAAGGCCAGAGCTAAACCACCATATGTGAACAACCTAAATTTTGCGGGAATATGAATTCAGATCTCAATTCAAACCTTGACATTGATCCCCATGTTAAGAATAGGTTGGATGAGAATAACAGCTCTGAATATCCTGAAGTTTGATGATTTGGAACAGAATAGTAACTTGGAAGCTCAGATCTACTTCCATGTCTTTTATTTTTCCCATTTTAGAAGAACACTCAAAATTAGCTTTTTTCACACTAGAAAATGATGAATGTACAAAGAAATCTGGTCTTTTAATCAGGCGCAAAAATCCTGGTATCTCAACAGATTATTTTAAGAAGAATTCCAGCTCAATTCTGCAAAACCAAGATGATCAGAGAGCTGGGAAGACCTTGGATCAGGATCCAGCCTCTTGAGTTTGAACTCAATCTCTGATCACTTCAATGTCGCCTGCTTGCTAACCAGCACAGAAATAATGACCACTTTTCTTTTACCTTCCAATTTCCTACTTTAATGGACTAAGTACTTATAGGGCTTTTCAAAGTGAGTTACAGGGGTGTGCTCCCTAAAGAACACATCTCTGATGAATAATTGGTTAGAGCTCTAATAAAAAAAATCATTTTACCTCTCAACCTGTGCAGCAGAATTTCTATTCCACTGTATTATTATCCACTCAAGATATTCAGACTTTGCTTTAGGAAAGTTATTTTAGATGGATTAAAAGATAAAATATGTAGAATTTTATCATGATTGGTTTCAATATTTAAGACATCCTAAAAACATGCCTCTTTCAATCTCCTCTCTATGTTCATTTTGAAGGACTTTTTAGGTGAAGATGCAGTGTATGTGCAGCAAATTATTTCGTCTCAATGGTCTAGGTAATTCTCCAGTCTCTAGACATACCAGTGATGCATTGTTTTTAAAAACAATAAGCTCTACAACAGATTGGCTCATTTTATACTTCGTGTGATTTCAGTAAGCATCATGATGCTGTGCTGCAAAAGGCTTTCCCTTAGGTCTAGGGAGAAAGGAACATTTGTTGGAAACAGGATTTTTTAAAAGACATTAAAGACACTGATAGTCTTTGTTTGTGTGGAATGACAGAAAATGGTTCTTTTGACTCATCTTCAGAACGCTGAGGATTCTGGAAGTAAATGTACATTCACACATGGATGCATGGGTGCACACATGTACATGCACACATTTCTTTCTATTTTGTGCATTCCCAGCATGATGTGAGAGCTGAAAAGGCACCTTGTTCTTTCCACTCTGCACACAATGCTGCATTGCAAGAATTCAGTGTGTGCATAGAGGAGATTGAGAGGAAACAGAGTCGCAAACCATATGACCCTCCATAAACTTTGGTTATTTCCTGCAGACATTTCTGTGGAAGTGAATGCTCCTGGTTCCTGTATATCTCGCATTCTGTACCTGGCTACATTTGCTTCAGGCTGAATTGGACTAAACCTAAGTCAGCTCATCCTTATGATTTTCCATCATCATAAAGGCACTGTCATGGTGCAGGGTCCCCAGGAATGGCTGTGATGCCCTAGGGCTCCGTGACCATGCCAGCTTTGCCCTGCAGGCACCTTCTAGTCTCGCCTGCCATGTCTTGTTGATTAAGATAATAAGTAAGGAGGCTGCCCACGAGTTTCTGTGGCCACAGTCCTTTCGAACCCCACTAAACCTTGTGTCTCCCTAGATCCCTTGCCAGGTCCCACTCCAAGTCAGTGTTTCACAAAATACCCTAACCTTAACCTTAATAGCTAGATGCATGGCTCAAAAACCTCCCCTTTACCACACCCCATGCCTCGCAGGTAGTATATATAAATATTGTCCCTCTAATGAGGTCTTGGATGAACTCAACCTCCAGCTGACACTGGGCCCCTGGCCCCTGTCGCTGTGCCTCTGGCACTGGGCTCTCTGTGCTCCTATCATTGCACCCATCTGGCACTGGAGCTCTACACAACAGTGTGCCCCAATGAGCTCTCCTCCTCCCCTATTAGCCTCATCCTGGTCCACTGGTACAAACTGACAACAGAAACACAAGCTCCTGAACTACAACATAACAATAACAATGGAGGCCACACTTTGCCCCTTGAAAAAGGTAAACTCTTCCCTTATTATTGTGTGCCTCCTAGCCCCAGATACCTTATAAGCTCCTGAAGCCCTATTAATCTTGCAGGCAGCAGATCAGGCAATCAAACATCCCCAGGTAGCTCTTTCACGCAGCAGCTGCTTTCCCTGGTGGATGCCAGAGAACTCACCCCCCTGCCAGCCCTAGCTCTGGGGCTTATTCGTGCCCAGGGACCTGCTTTCTTCTGGTCAGTTGACCATGTGCAGGTGCCAGCTAATTTCCTCATTACCCTGATGCCCAGGCAACCTGTAGCTGTGGAGCTTTGCCTTGCTCAGAGGGCTCTCTAGCTAGGCTGCCTCTGCCCTTAAAGGGGCAGGTGTGTGGCACCTGCACACAGTCAGCTTAGCACTCTGCAACAGATACAAAGTTTGTTGCCTCACTCCAGTACTTGCCTCCCACTGTAGTCTCATCTGTGTACCACATACCTGTGCCCACTGAAGCTCATCGCAGGACTCAGAACAAACTTGTTAACTTGATGCTTCTCCCACACTGCCTTGCCCTTTTCTGTGTCCTTCCAATAACTTTAAGAGTTTTAACTTATCCTCCTGACAGGTTTTTAAATGTAGCATTTAAGTTTGCAGTTAATTTTCCAGCCATGAATGCCTACAGTCAAATTGACTTAATAAGGGGTAAATTATTATGAATTAAGGAAAGCAATTATGTATGATGCATAAAAGGCACAATGACCCTTAGACTTACAGGTCCGTACAAGGTAAGCCATATTAGTGCATTCTTCGTTTTAACATAAATTTGATTTGTATTTAATGTATTAATTGCGAGGCCAACAATGACCTGTCATATGTTAAAACATGATCAAGCAAATACATGAACAATATCTTCCCCTTCTTGTAGCTATTATAGCAAAGATACACCTACATACTGTAACATATTCAGATTCCTCTATGCATTTTGTAAAGGAATACTGTAAATGGCACATTCTCTACATAGAGTTTTTCAAACACAGCATATTTAATGTTTTTAATGTGCAAGTCTCCAACAAAATTTTGTAAAGAATTTGTTAGTATATAAAAAACTATATACTTGGACTTAATTATAGGGAAACAGCATTATTATCAAACCTGTCTCGTCACATCAGTCTTGGATATCAATTTCTAGGCTCAGATGACAAACAGTGGAAGCTATTTTTCCAAGAGCAGCATCTGGCTTCTTGGCAAGCTTGTAATGCTGTTATCTTTAAAGCTTCAGAGTTGCTTTTGAGCACATTTTATTTATTATAAAGCAATTGCGTTGTCTTACTTCCCATAACTAAAGTCTGATAATATTTAATATCCTAAAGGAAATAATAAAATTGAGAGCATGATGTTGCCTGTAAAATGGTGAATGAATAACTTTTTCCAGTACAAAATTGTTTCTTTACGTTAAAAGATAGTCAGAAACAATGAATAGTCACCCAAGTATTATTCTGGAAATGACAAAACAAAGATTTGCACCTCATCACTCTTCCAACAAAATCAAGGTCACTTTGTCTTTCCAAGCTATTCAATTATATAATGTGGTGAAGACCTTCCTGTCCATAGTTCAGTGATGGATGACATGAACCCTTTGTACAGATTGCAATCTCCTCAGATAAAAGGCATTATATCCCAGCAAGACATTATGAATACAATAACACAAGAAAGAGAATAATTAGGTGGCTTAAGGCACTGTCTTGGGAGTCAGGAAACCTGAGTTCCACCTTTGGTTTTGCCAGAGGTCCTCTATGTGACCCTGGGCAAGTCATTTGAGCCCATTTCAATGATATCCTTACGGAGTTAATTGAACAAATCATTCTGAAAACCTGGGCCTTAGGGCCCTGATTGTGCAATGTGAACAATTTTGCTGCGTTTACCATTTAATTATGCCGGTTACACCATGGTAAGAGTAGGTGCAAAAGCAAAGTGGTTAAAGGTTTGAGTTAGAGCCTTCATCTGGATTTGTGCCAAGGGCTGCCCCTCACCTGACCCACCTGTAAATGGATATCTGCACAAAGATAGCTAGATGTGAGGCTAGACACATTCTCTCCTTGTTGGCTCCTGGAACTAGCTTGCATTAACCATGCTAGTCTCAAAAAGACCTTTAACCTACATATTATGTATCTGATTTTTTTTCACGATGATCTGCTTCCATAGTTCATTCCTCAGATTTCCTCACTTTAGAGATCTGTGCAGAAATGAATTTCCATTTCTCATTTGGGAGCTGAATCCCACCATTATTCCGGGTATAAAAGAAAAAGATGCCTGACATTGCACAAGATGCAGTGTGTGATACATAACAATCTACATGATACATAAAACCTATTTTGCATATACGTATGAAAATACATAAGGTTTATCGGCAATAACAATAGCCAATTACACCGATCTACTTATAGTTTCAGAGTATTCTCAGAAATGCATTCTAACACAGACAGAAGGCAGTCGTATAGCTAAAAGCTTGGAAATGGCAAGGGAAAATAAGAAGAAAAGACTGTTTTAGGATGTAATGTTGGTCAGACTATAGCTACATCAAAAGCTTTATTTGATGAAGCAATACTTTTCATTTAGAAAAAGTCATGCAGTCTTTTCTCAAACCATTTGCAAAAAATATGTTTAAGGAACAGTTTGGAATGATCTTAGGCTGCGTCCACATGATGATGGAGGTTTGTTGCCCTGGGGACAAGTAGCAGTGGCACTACTTGTCCCCAGGAAACACCCATACCATGCACCCTCTAGCACATGGCAGGTTACCCTGGGAGAGGTAGCGAAGGCTGGGTCCAGCAACTGTGATGGCCTCAGCAGTCTTACCCAGGGTCCCAGGGGCTAGGAAAGATGCAGCTGTGGTGCTCCTGCAGCTGGGAGCCTGGCCAGCAGTTGGGGTAAGAAAAAACCCCCTGTGATGCAAGGTAGCAGCACAGGGAATGCCTGAATGTGCAGTGTGTGGCACCACAGATGGGTTTGCAGCAAGAGAAGGATATGATTCAGGAGTCTGATTTTGAACACTGTGACATTTGAAGGTATTCATATTCAAGTTTACACATCTATAGTGGGACAAATATTTTGTGTCTGGACATCACTCCCTAGGTTGTAAATCTGTTGGCATTAAATGAAATGGTGAGTTTTACAGTCAGAGGGTATGGATGCCTTTGTCTGTGCAGTGCTTACTAACATTTGGACCCTGATCCTGATTGGGGACTTAGGATGCTACTGCAGTACAAATAATAACGGGTCTACTGCATGCATTCAGAGTTTTAGCACTGAGTTAGTGGCGTTATTATATGGCTCAGTCTTAGTGATCTTGTAAGCAACATTTTCTAGCCAGAGATGTACATAACAGGTAGGCACCCTTTTTTACATGTGCAGTTCATAGGGCTTTTACATCAGCAAAATCTATATGTTTTTGATATTGAGAAATTTAAGTACTTCTGCCATGCTCCCACCAAGAATGGAGATTATTCAATGGCTGGTCTTAATGAATACAAAATCCTTAGAAAATCACTAGAGCCAGGCTTCAATGTAAAACACTCCACCAGCTTTCAATAGTAGAATACAATATTAGCTGCCATACAATCTACTTCATGCATTTCAAAAGAATACAAAATGTTTTTAAACTACAAAAAAAAAAATAGCTTGGAGAGAAAATTAATGTCTGCCTTGGATGCATCTCAGCGTAACCCTTAGTGGGTCTCAGGCTCTAAAATAAGGCCTTGCCTAGCAGAAAACAGTAGCTTTCCATGTGAAGGGGCAAAACCCCCAAGACTCACATATTGCACAAAGGATTTTGAATGTTTCCTTTCCTTAACCAAATGCTATTTATTTCAACGTTCCTTGAGCCATATTCCTTTCTAGTCTTCTGAGTAACTGAGCCACAAACTGAATCTCCATTCTGAGATCACAGAAGGACAGCAGAAGTTTTCAGTGATACCCTGCGGCTGCTACATTTCACCCTTTTGTGGGGAGATTGGCTGGTGGATTCACTTGGTTTGGAAACCAACCAGGCTCGTGGTGCCCTGCCTCAATTCCACATTTGCCGCAGGCGCACAACTCCCTGGGCCGCAGGCGTTCGGTACCTCTCCAGAGCTCTCTGAACACTTACCCTGATTTCTGCAGCTGATGCTAAATACACAATACTAGGCATGGCCAGGTTGAAAATACTATAAAAAACAGCCTCTATTCTGTTGCATCCATGTTTTATTCTCCTGCTCTGCCTAAGCCCATGAAGCATGTGTTTATGTGGCCACATTTTAAATAAAGATTTTATTGAACTTTCTCAAATAGTTGGTTCAATCTCAGCAAAGCCCTACTACAGGCACAAGCATCCTCTTAGCAAGGGAAACCCTCCTAGCCCCAAGCCTAGCTCTAGTGCTAGGAGTTCGATCACCTCAACATGAAACCTAGTTGGGGAGCCCTAGAATCCAACCCACAATCCTCAGCACCCCCAACCCGCATCCAAGCAAGGGAAACACTATTGGCCCAAAAACCTAATCCTACTGGGACCCCTGACCCTAACCCTAGTCTAGGGAGCCTGCCTGCCACTAGTTGGCATTTCATTTTCCCTGCACAGGGTCTACCATCCTTAGGAAAAAGCTATTCCTTTAGGGGAGTATACCTTGCTTACCTTGCTTCCACTGAAATTCAAAGTACATCTCGCTGATCCATTTGATTTTGAAAACCTTCATTATCTGTATTTGTTTATGGGCATATCTGTAGCACTTCCAGATGCTTCAGTGTCAGAAAATTCATGATTTTTTCCCATTCTGAGACAGGAGAACATGAATTCTTCTTCTAGTTGAGGCCTGAAGTCCTAATTTAGCTTACTTAGGAAGTCTGACAAAGCTGGGTCTAGAACTCAGGGCACCTGATTCACAAATACACACCCAAATCCTATATGCTATATTAAATTTTTGTTCAGAAAAAAGGGATATGATTTTTTTTCCAAAAAAAGACAGAGTCAAAATGGAGTGGGGATTTCAGGATGTTACCTATGGCTATGGGGATAGTAACACATCCTACTTGAGAAGTTGTTAGGAGGCTCCATTAGTTAGTATCTGTAAACAAAGCTTTAAAGAAGAAAAGTGCTAAATAAGTGCTGAGTTAGTAATATTGTTGGAATATGAAAATTACATTTTAATTCATATTCCCAATTCCTTCTTCCATGAGCTGAAATGTTTTTGTTTGTTAGCAACGGTGCAAATATAACTTATTAACATGAATTGATATAGGTCAATCTTTTATTCTTTCCCATTTTTCTTCTCATTTAGATTATCTTCTACAGGCAAGTTTTTCTGGTGAGCTGCATCTTCTTGTCTAACTGTCACGTAGCTTGATCTTTAAAATTTCATTGTTGAGCTTAAATGTCACAGTGTTTATGCAGATGAGTTTTAAGATTGTTCTGTTTTTCCTCCCACAATTCCACTTCCATTGCTTCCAAATTATAAACCCTTTCATTTAGTGACAGTGAAAATTTTGTTGTATTTATCCAGCTCCTTTGAAATAAATTTCAGTGTCTTCAGGTGATTTGTATTTTAAAAAGAGATCAGGGACCATCTGATATTCAAGCTCTGACTTCATACGTACTCGGGCAAAACTCCATTGAATTCAACAGAAAATGCACCTCACACCTTCAGATACTATTTAAACTTCAGCTGACTGATAACAGCAATCTGGTCATGTAAAGGCACACAACAAGTGTTGAAAATAGTTTCTGCCTTCAGGTCTTACACTGAAATCTTGTCCACACAGATGGTTGCATTCAGGAACAGTTTCTCCTCATTAACACTTTGAGGACACTTATTCTGGAAGAAGAATATATTGGCTGTGTCCAGATGAGCATGGTCGTGCGGTATGCAGACTCAATTGCAGCACCACACACCACGCATTCAGGCATCCCCTGCACTGCTACCTTACAGCATGGGGAAGGGCTTTTGACCCTGGGAGATCCTGGGGTCGAAAAAGCCGGGCAGTGCATGCAGCAGCATCACACGCCGCCCAAAACCAGAGCCTGGCCCACCAGAGCCATGCTTCAGCTACTGGCCAGGCTCCCACCTGCAGATGCATCTAACCCAGCCCCCAGGATCCCAGGTAAGGTTGCTGGCCCCAGCCTCCCCTACTGCACCCAGGACAACCTGCTGCACACCACAGTGTGTGCGGCACAGGCATTCCCCGGGGACAAGTAGCAGCGGTACAAGGTGTCCTGCTGCCACTTGTCCCCAAGAAACCAAACATCCATGCTTGTCTGAACATGGCCATTGGTTCTGTTTAGCTGAAGTTAGGCCTTGCCTACCCTTAAACAGGCTTGCTGATACACTTACACTGTATTACCAACCTCCCTCCCTGGTGGAGAGAGTTCCTACCACCAAATTGGTTCTTCTGCTATTATACATTTTGCCAGCTCCCCAACAAACCAGCAGAAGGACTTTTTTCTAGCATGGCTATCTCAGTTGTACTGGCAAAATGTATGTGTAGAGGATGTCCCACTGAGTTAAGTGAAACCGGAAAAAGACTTTCTTACTCCTATCCCTACATGGCTAACCCATGTAGACAAGCCCAAAGCCCACCAAACCATATGTCTCCAGTGTATGTTCATTCTAATGAGGCTATAAAGAAGAGAACATTCAAAGATGATACTACTGAATTAGCAGGTAGATAGATATTCTGGGGCAAATATATGCACACCAAGATGAAACAAAGATGATCCTTTGTCAGGTGGAACAGTGACAGGTAGACCATATTGACCAAGGCTAGTAAGTTAGGGTGCCTGCTTTTTCAAAGCCCAACTTCTTAGACCTTAGGGCCCTGATTTGCAGGGGGTAGATGCTTTGTACTTTCTGAAAATTGGACAATTTGAAGCATCTCAAGTTGAGAACCTGAAAATTGGGACGTCCAAAACCAGCAGTCACTTTTGAGAAGTGTAACCCAAGTTTTCTCTCCGCTTACGTGTTGAATATTTGATACTGAAAGCCAAGGCAAAGATCAGAAACCTGATACAAGAAAATCAAGCTTGAAATAGAGAGAGAAACACAGAAAGACTAACAGTAAATAAACAGGAAAGCAAACAAAACAAGCAAATAAAGTAAGATGCCATGAAGCTGGCCGTGTCCTGAGTACCAGAATTGAAATGTTGAATCAAAAGGGTGGAATTTCTGTCTTTTAATTTTGCTTTTTTAAAAAACCTGGGAAACGAAATATATACAGATGTGTGAAAAATATTATTATGGTTCTAAAGTCAAGTATGCAATCACGTAAATGAAGATTTTTATCGTGATGTACATGTCCGAAAGAGCAAATAAAGGCTGCAGAGTCAATCTTAATTTTGGCATTTCTTAGCTTCCAATCGCTTCATGTTACAACCTTCATTAAGGTTCTACTAAGATATTTTGTGTATGTAATGTAACTATTATGTCTTTTCTTCTCTCTACTGACCCTTTAAATTTCCTAGGACTCTGCCATCTGCACAGAAGACAGACACTCTTTTCAACTTTTCTGTTCAGTGTAAAACTTGCCCTTACATTTTTTTTTATTCAAACTCTCCTTCATTTCCTTGTGGGTATCAGAAAGGGAGGCAGAATACTGGAGCAGGAATAACTCATGGAATTAAGTATTTGGTGATGAACATTTTTATTTGGTGATGAACATTTTAAGCAAAAACTGGCTCTGAAGGAACTATAATATCTAGGTAGATTAAGAAACAGATTTTTAATTTGTCTTTTAAAAAAGGGAGCAGCATTTGAAATCTGTTTAAAGTTGGAATACTGAACGATGAAGTCAAAACAGTCCCTGCACTCATCTACACAAACTGCACTGAGAAGTGTTATATTCCTGGCAGTTTGTAGCTCCGGTCCTCCCACTCCTTAACTCCAACACATTCACTGTCACTTTTACTCAATGCAAATGCATTAGCGATCAGCACAGATTTCCAGTCATCTGACTGTAATGAAGACAAAAGAGGGGCAGGACTGCCTTGTTAACTTACAGTCAGAACCAGGGAAGTGAAGTAGTGGTGACATGGTAAAAATTGTTTAGACATTTCTCCCATTGGTTGTGCCTCAATTTCAGATCCTGATCCACACGCCTTGTCTCTAAAAGAAATTAGGACCCAGACCTCCTGCCTAGAAGACTGTTCCACAGTGTCTTTACCTAATTTCTATGCCAGGGAGCAGCACTTTTTACTCCTTTCCCCTGTTAACTAGCAGCTAAATCTTATTTGAATATAATTTCTCTTCCTCCAGTACACATGAGTTCATGGATAGCATCCTTTGGATCAATTTGATGCAAGTTGATGTGCAGCTGAAATTGAAGCAACACTCCCCAACAAAGCCTAAGCCACTGTAGGGAAAACACGTCTTTTAAAAGCTTCAGTTTTGAAAAAAATGCATTCTCCACTTGCAACAGATACTGAGAAGGTTAATGGATTACAGATACATCTGGGAACTAACACATCAAAACTTATTTTTGCACAGAAACTCCATTGTGGCTTTTGGAAGCATTGCAGATCTCAGCTGCCTGCAAGAATCTCAAAGTTCATTGCATAAATCCAGAGTATTTGTGCCAGTGGATGTTTCTTCACCAAGCTGCCTGTCTTCTAATATTTTGCTACACTAATATTTTGCTCTTGTAATTCTGTGTTTCTTCAGTGAAAACTGAACAGCTTATAGTGCTCCTCCAGGTGATAAAAATCTATCTTCAGGTAAGTGTGGCATTATCCAAAGCAACAGAAAAGATGACTTCAATTCTTTTCTGGATTAATTTTACAGTTTGTCTTTGGCCTTGAAATCAAACATCCCCTTTCTGGCTTGTACCCTAAGTAGTTTCTGTGGACGACTAGCTTTGAATTTCCAGCTAATCAGCCAGTTCCTTAGCACTACCAAGACACTTACAAATCTTTTATCAGTATGGTAAATTCCTTCAAGGTTTTTAGCTGATGTATATTTGTTCAGTACATATGTCAACAATTTGAAACACATTACTTGCAATGCTGACTTTGTAAAATGTGAAGTTTTGGTTCCTCGCAGTCCCTTTAGGTTTCCCTGCTGGCAACTGAAAGTAAAAGCATCATAGACTTCCAACCTTGGTACCAAAATAGATGGATTGCACCAATTTGGCCTCCCCCTTTTGTTTCAGTTAGGGTTTTTAGTAACAAGCTGTACACATGTTGGTGTAGCGCATCCTAGTGCTGCAAAAAGGCTGCAAAAACAAGTATGGACTCTTCGAAGCACATCAGAGTACCACGGTGTAGTACAGCATCTCACCACTTTATCGACTATGAGATTCAAACCATTTATGTTGCAGAGGATGAAAAATGTTCTCTCATTAAGCTACCAAATTCTTTTCTGAACTGCACCGTTTGCTTTTTTTGTATTCGCCCTATTGTCAAAACTCAGAGTGAGGCTCCCATTTCTTTTAACCATTCAAAGACAGCTTCTATCATTCGAGAGCTGGTAGAAACTGGCATGTTAGAAAACCCAACAAAATATTCTTGGATTGTAACTTGGCTTTTGTGACCTCACTTGCTGCTTCGGCAGAAACAAATCAGACAATCATTATCCTCTGTTCTTGTTTACTTCTGTCTTGGGAGCAGTCGAGTATAATAGAATAATACCTGGGAGCTTTCAAAGCCGGAATAATTTCCGTCTTGATCCTATTCAAATTCTTGGGAACACTTTTATTTTGAGTATTTTTGTCCAGAATTATGACAATGAATTTCCTTCCAGGGAATTCATCAGACGCATTCGTTCACCATGAAGTCAGGTTCTCCAAGAAGCTCCACCAGTTTCAAACATTTCCCACTGTGGCATGAATAGAGCTTGTCTGCTAAACCCCATAAGGAAATGTTTTCTATTCTGTACAGTTTGATCCAGTCACAAAGCCTTTGCAAAACCACTTGTTGTGTAAGAGAATTCGTTTGGTGCTAACTTTCTTTATTAATCATATGATCTTGCTGCCATCCCATTCTCTATGCGTATATGACAGCTGTTAATGTGGGGTGCTCATTTCTCATGTTTCATTACGATACTCAGCATAGTTTTCAGTCCTGAATGCCAGTCCTGGTGAAAGCAAAACCTACAGTTAAAACACCTTGCAGCAAAAGCAATAAACAGAATCAACTGAACTGGAATAAAGAAGCCAATCTGGCTTCACGTTTGCTGTTTGAAAGCTGTAGAAAATGGAAAGATGAGTTGTATCACTGCCCAATGGAAACTCCTTATGGCTCTTTTGCACTAGCCCAGCATTCACAAGCAAGTGACAAGCTCTGTCACTGACTACCAGGCACAAAGCAATACCTTGGAGAACATCAGTGCTTAGAGTTTCCCACTTTTGCAGGTTCCTCTGTATTCCTTCAGTAACTGTGCAGTCACTTTTTAAGCCAGATGCATCCACAGATGGACCAGCCTCAGCCAGTGACTTTGTTCTTGTTCCCTTCTTCCATGAATAAAAGCTATTGGAAAAAATGATGCCTTCTTTATTTAAGAAGGTTACTTTTAGAGACAGGAGCACTGATGTCCTGGTCAAATTCACTATTCACAACTGAAAGTCAAACAGTTCACATCAGAAATCTTAAATGTACACACACACACACACACACACACACACAATTTTTATCACACTGTTGGCATCTCCTTCAGCTTTTCTCCTGTGCATCCAGCTCCAGAAAAATGTGTCCTTTTTTTAATGAAGTGATAGTGGTCAAAGCTGAAAGTGACAGTAACAATGATTCACACTGTCACTGAAGACGACTCGCCAACCGCACGTGTACGGCTCATCTAGGAACTTCTAAACAGGTGACACAAATGCCCTCGTTCAAAAAGAAGGCACCACCTGTTGTCTGGTGTTGCCTAACCGGCAAGTTCTGCATCATAGCCAATTTACCAATTTTGACAAAAAAACCAATTACTGCCAGAATAAATATTTCACATTTGCCAATTTGCTTTTTTTGATGCCCCTAATTTCCCTTTAGTGTACGTGGCTCTCTACTTGTCCTGTTCTTAAAGTCAACTAAGTTACTTAACCTTCATATTTGAAACATATTACACCTGCAAATCAAATACCCGCTTCCATTGCCCACTCCCATGGTTGTCATATACCACCCTCCACTAAAAGCCTCTACTTGAAAAGGACCATACCTTGAGACCCCAGGAAGAGCATTTTGTGCCCAGACATTTTGTTGTCTAACATCTCTCCCAACTGAATAGCTGGACCAATAAAATATATTACCAAATAAACCTTGCTTCTGAGATGAAATGGTCAGAAGTGGAAAACAGGACAAGAAGGCAAACTGCTGAAGAAACATTCTAGGCCAATGTAGCAAAACCGCTGCATCTTGGCTTGGTCAGACCAATTATTTTGTTAGCCTAAACAGTTCTCCGTCTTGTTTTTCAGGGCATTCTGTTAGTTCCTTCTGTTTTAAAGAAATCCCATTTCTAGGACTTTCACTATTAAGCAGCTGACCCAAAGCCAATTGGGTCAGTCTTTCCATCTTCTTCAATGGGTTTTGGATCAGACTCAGCATCAATAACCTACATGGCCATTTGAGGGATCTGGGCCAAACCCTTGCACTGAGCTCTGAGGCTTTTTTGCTTACACTCTCCTGCACTGCTTCTGCCAGGAAGGTGGCTGTCAGCAGCGGGCAATTGCTCTGTGGGGAAGCGTCCTGTCTTTCCTCCCTGTGTGGGCTCTGGGTGAGGTGCGTTTCACATGCCTTTGCCCCTTTCCTTGCAAGGACAACATCAAGCATTGAGGCGAGGTGGCTGCCAAGATGGTGCGGGAGAGGTGCTAAAGGCAAGGGCGATATTTTGTATGGCTGGGACAGACCCCGGCAAGCTTCGGGTATGGCACCGCCCTGCATCTCTTCTTTGCTCCTTTCTCTCCTGCCCCTTCCTGCACAGGAGACCTCCCCCTCGCCTCGCACACGACCCGCCCGGGGCTCCTTTCCCAATGGCCCCCTCGCCCTTCCCGCGGAGGCAGGCTGAACAGCCCATAGGAGCCCCTCCGCCTCGCCTTGCACATGAGCAGCCCCTTGCACAGGTGGGGGGCAGCGCTCTCCCTCTCCCCCCGCCCGGGCTCTTCCTCCAGCAGCCACAGCCTCCCCTGGCTTGTCCCCACCCACCGCCCTGCCTCCCTGCCTGCCTCCAGCCTCCGGCCGGCCGGCCGGCCGTCCCTGCCGGCGGCGCGGGCGGGTCCCGCGGGCTGCGGCGGCGGCGCGGAGGGCCGGGGCCGCCCCGCCTGTGCCCGGGGGGCAGGTGGGGGCCGCCCCCGGCGCGAGGCGGAGCCCGGCGGGGCAGGCTCCTGTCGCTGCCCCCGAGCCCGGGCGGGGGACTATGAAGCACCATGGTGTGGTGTGACCGGGGGGTCCAGATGCTGCTGACCACGGTGGGCGCCTTCGCCGCCTTCAGCCTCATGACCATCGCCATCGGCACCGACTACTGGCTCTACTCCAGCGCGCACATCTGCAACGGCACCAACGTGAGCATGGACGAGGCGCCGGGGCAGCCCAAGAAGGCGAGGGGCGACCTCACGCACTCCGGGCTCTGGCGGATCTGCTGCATCGAAGGTAGCGGCCGGGCGGCGGCGGCTCCCGCGGGGGGAAAGTAACTTCCCGGCGGGGCCGCCCGCCCCGGGCAGCCGGACCGCGCGGGCGGGGAGCAGGATGCCGCTGTTGCCGCGGCAACCGGCATCGCCGCGATTGCTATGGGAACCGGACCCCCGGCGGGGAGGCCTGGCCCTGCGCGGGGCGCCCGCCAGGGAAGCGGGACCCGAGTTCTCCCTCCGCCTGCCTGTGCGCGGAGCGCCCGTCGGGCCCCGGCCCGCCCGGTCCTCGCTCCCGGAGCCGGCAGCCCTCCCCCGGGCGGCTCCAGGGGTGTCCCTCCGGAACAGTCATGGGCCGGGGGGGTTCTGATCTCGATAAATAAGAGTATCCGAATAACAGTCATGGGGGGGAGGGGGATAAGAGCATCTGATGTTGATAAATAAGGGTATCTGAATAAAAGTCATGACGAGGAAGGGGGATGCAAGTATCTGATCTCAGTAAATAAGTGTATTTGAATATTGGTCATGGTGTGGACGGGGATAAGAGCATCTGATGTTGATCAATAAGAGTATCGGAATAATGGTTATGGTGGGGAGTGGGGGGTGAGAGTATCTGAACTCGATAAATAAGAGTATCTGAATAAAAGTCATAGTGGGGGGGATGAGCGTATCTGAACTCAGTGAATAAGAGTATCTGAATAGAAGTCATGGTGGGGAGGGGGGATGGGAGTATCTGAACTGATAAATAAGAGTATTTGAATATTAGTCATGGTGGGGAGGGGGATAAGAGCATCTGAAATTGATAAATAAGAGTATCTGAATAAAAGTCATGGTGGGGAGAGGGGTGAGAGTATCTGAACCCAATAAATAAGAGTATTTGAATAAAAGTCATGGGGGGAGGGGGGATGCAAGTATCTGATCTTGATAAATAAGGGTATTTGAATAAAAGTCATGGTGGGGAGGGGGATGACAATCCAAGCACTAACAATGGTGCCAGCCTGGCCTCATCTCCCTCTGTCAGGGGGGTTTGTCTGGAAACAACCTGGGAAGGGGGAGGTGGTTATTATAATGAAGGCACCCATGGGTGTTTAGAGGATTTGGCACAACAGACAAAAGCTCCACAGAAGGGAGACAACATCTGTCAGCCAAGTGCGCTAAGCATCTGGCTGTAGGGAATCAGTACATCTGAGGGGATGCCATGCACAGTGCATCACAGGGCTAAGGCATCTCAGCTGCCTGGTTAATACTCCAGCCTGTGGGGAGTTCATGTAGCCTCAACGGCAGCAGATAAGAGTGAAGCTTAGAGGAAAGCTGTTGATTTATTCTTATTTTTATTTTATTTTTTGCTCATGCTTCTTTTTGGCTCTTGGGGGTGGGGGAATAAAACCGAAGCTTAGAAGAAAGCTGTTGATTTTTTTTTTTCTTGCTAGTGCTTCTTTCTGGCTGTTGGGGTTGGGGGTGTGCTGGAGTCTTGCTTTCCAGAGGAATGCACTTGGCATATCAGCTTCAGTGAACCTAATTCAATCAGCACAACTTAGCACACATGAACTTTACAAACCTGGTTTTCTGGCTTATCCTAAATGACAGACAGCTCGGTACAGACAAGCCCAGCAATAGTTCAGAGGCTTGCGGTTATACTGTAGACATTTTTTTTTCCTCCTCAAAGCAGCCGTGGCATACTACAAGCACCTCTGACTCTCTGAGCTGTTATAATCTTCCCCTCCGATTAACTGATATAAGGCTACAGAGTGATGATGATTTTTC
The DNA here is from genome assembly GCF_052110815.1 of Crocodylus siamensis. Taxonomy (NCBI): domain Eukaryota; kingdom Metazoa; phylum Chordata; order Crocodylia; family Crocodylidae; genus Crocodylus; species Crocodylus siamensis. Next base: position 74,345,221 of record NC_143402.1, on the reverse strand, counting down.
TCTAGCAAATGAAAGGCCTGCTACATGGTAATAGTCTGCACAAGTGCCCAAGAAGAAAAATGCTTTTCATACAAATATAAATAGACGGAAGAACAATAAAAGTTTGAATCAATATTTCTAGGATACCAATACTAGAAATAGCAATGCTTTGTCTTAGAAGTCATTAAAGAACCCCGAGATGTACCCCAACGATTATTATTATTAGTGGCTGATTACATCTGGAAAGCATGGGTCCGATCCTGAGCTTGTGTAGGACGTGCTGAGCACTCCCACGTCCCCTGAACACAGCGAGCCAAACCTCGGGATCCTTTCCAAGTTTGGTCTAAAGACCTCAGTGCACATTCAGTGAAAAATAAGGTGGACCAGACCTCCCGGGAGTCTGCAGGATGAGACGACTTTGCAAGACTGGCTCTGTCAGGTCTGCAGTGAAACGCTGGCCCCCTACAGTCACTGTAGTTTTACCACTGACTTCTGTGGGATCAGGATTTCACCTTCTTCATTAAGCAATCTCATTATTAGGAGCCTAAAACTCTTCCCTTTGAAACTGATAGGAAACATTAACTTCAACTAGACCTACAGTAGACCCTGTAGAAAACTGAAGAATTCAACAAGCTCATGGGAGCGGGGCAAATATGGCAAATAACTGTCTGCTAATATTTGTTCCCACTGTGCTGTGACAATACTTTTGCCTTTTTGGGCTGGGTTTAGACATCTGATCAATCAGACTTTACTTCTACAAGTGGTTAGAAAGAAAATTTCACATCTGTGAGTTGTATTTGAATCCTGAACTCTGCCAATGCAGTGAATATAAATGACACCAGATGACTTATCTGACCAATCACAACAGGACAACAAGATGACAATGAAATTAGAATATTCATAAATAACAAAGCTAAAATTTAAAAAAGATGTGTCAAATAAATTGAAAGGCCAAATAAATCTAAAAAATATATTACCTAGTCAGGTATAAATAGAAAGGACAGTGTATTCTTCAAATAATTATTGACACATTAATCATTCTGCTCTAACTCTTCTTGAAAAAATATTTTAGGTATATGAAAAGACTTGATTAAAGTCCTATCATGTTGTTTGCATTGCCGTATTGTAGATTTTTGTTTGATAAAATGAGAATTACTGAAGAGAAATCTAAAGAAGCTTTGTTGGCTCTGAACGTCAGTCAACCTGCTGGGTCGTTCTTTTCAGCATCGTAACGCAACACGTACCGTTCTGATGAGCCTGACACTGGAAAACATTGTCGGGTTATGAATGTTTATGTATAATTTAACAAGCCTGACTTGAAGACCTATTTTTAGGTCTGTGTGTTTTAATAACAATAAAAATCTACTTCATTTTTACGGCTTTACCGCTATCTTGCTCTTATCTCAAAAAGACAAATATAAGATACAAATATTCAGAAGCTGGAAACACCTAAATGAACAGTGCTATGAATAAACCATTACGTTTTGAGTTCAGCTAAAATGTGTCCTCTAAACTGTCTTTAAATTCTGACCATAAAAATTTACACTCAATTTTTGAACTGTTACTTATTCATACCTCAGCCTCCAAATTTGCAAGTTGAAAAGACTGAAACAATATGAGCAGTGATCGCATCTTCCCTGACCTGTATAACTTCTTCAGCATTTGCTGACTTCCCACAAAGTGTAACGCTTTTTAGTACAAATTGACAATGTAATAATAGATTTTAGGACTCCAGCAAAGTCTTTTTTGGTTCTGTAAGTTGAGGTACATGTAGTTCTAATCGATACTGTAGAACTGTCTAGAGGACAGATCCTTTGCACTATGAAAATTTACACCAACTGAAGATCTGCCCCTAGAAGCTGATGCGTCCAACCCTGCCAAGAATGCTTTCTATTACAAATAATCTACTGGAAGTCAAATTATGTTCAATTAGGCAGATGCCAAAACTACTCGTAATTTTTGACAGCTTTTATCATCTTAATGGTGCATGTATCACACAGAAAACCTTACAAAATTTTACTTTAGAAGAGTAGCCACAGTTTAATGTATGTATTTAGCACTAACCTGGAAAAATGGGTATACTGTATATTTTAAAACCATTACCACCTTCTCCCATGAAAATTCTTCTCTCTCTGAAGAGTCACAGTGAAATCAGTGGAGCTGTTCACAGTGGACTGATCCCCTACTGAGCCCTCTGACATGAGGATTGGAAATGGAAGATCTTATTTGCTATCGCAGAGGGCTTTAGTGAATGTTGAGGTTATGAACAGCCTTTGAACTATTCCCTCTGGCCACTGTGCTATGTTTCTCAGTCATGATCCATACTGTGGAATTAGTTGCTTAACTCTCAAGGTATTGTTTTGTGCTCCATGACAAGATAACAGGAAAAAGAATTAAACCAATCACTTATAGTTCAAACAGTAATATAAATAGATATTCACGACACTTCTGGTACAGAGAAATGAACATGCACATGGGTATTGTTGAATGTACATGTTCTGCTTCCACTGATAATCTTCCAAACAAGAGAGAAATGGCTTGAACAAGCATTGGAGGCAAGCAGATAAAGGAGGCTGCCACCCAAGGTGAATATTGTAAAATCAAGTTTGTGTTTCTCATTTAAAAAGATGCATCATGAGCACTTTTCTGGATTCACACAGTGCCACCCACAACCGTGATGTCCCAGGAAAACACAGCCAGAAGCTACTTGCAGTACCAAGGGTTGTATCTTCCAATTCAAATGCCTAGCACAAATTTATTATTTAGCCTTTTGCCTAAGATCAAGTGGTGTTTGCTTTAATTTAGTATCAGGCATTCACTCGCTTGAGGATCACATCAGTGGACTTAAGAATACAAGAGGTGCTTCCAGTCTCTGAATTCTGCTGTCATATGAACCTATATACATGCTGGACAAATAGCTGAATATGGAAAACATATGGATGTGTGCCTGCCTTTGAAGTACTTCCTTTCTGTATGCTATTACCTGTTTCTTGGGCACTGTGCATATTCTGCAGGTATGGCTTTAGCCCTGGGGCTTGCAAATTTAGCACTAAATCTTTTCAAACAAAACAAAATGCATTTGAAAAATTCTCCCTAAAACATCAGCCCAGATTTCATTGAACTCCATCACTTCTCCTTTTTCTTATGACTAACATACATGCTTACTTCCTCCCATGTTAAGAAAGAGTTTGGGATGAACAGATCATTTTTAACCACTTCCATGGATCCAGGATCATCTTTGTCACAGCATTTGGTGCAGTGAGAATTGGTTGAATGGTATTGGTTGTGTTTTGATGGGTTTTTCTTTGTCTGGGCAGTCTTTTTAAGCTCATTCGTTCATTTTATGGAATTTAATTTGCCGTTGTGGTTTTTCAATAACTGGGGGAAACTTTACAGAAACTGTAAGCAGAACCTACACCCATCTGATTTCTAGAGAGCATAATTATCTGAACGCATCTCTTTCTACATTTGTGAAAAATGTCAGAATACATCACGGAATTAAATAAATCTTAGTTGTCCTATACTACTCTACGAAATGTGGCTTTTGAGTAATTGCGTAATTGATTGGGTAGACTGGTTGGGTAATTACTGATGGTTTGCTTTACTCCCCAACATAATCAGATGTATATTCAATAGGAAACTCTCAGGTTACAAAAGCAGATTTAGGACCTAAAGCCATTCTGTAAGTTAAGCACGCTTCCTAGAAGTCATAAACCAAACACGTATGTTTGCAATCCAGATGTTAAGCTTTTTTCATCTGTTGGAGATATAATATGGATGATTTCCATTTTGCTTAACTCTTTCATAACATAGCATTATGCTAAGAGTCAAGAGCCACAACAGAACATGTTGGCTATGCTATATTCATGTGATATTCAGTATATAGCCATATTCCCTGCTTTATTTTATGGCAATCTCACAGAGGAACCGCAAAAGCAGACAAATCTAAAACTGCATTTTTCTGGTCCTGCATACGGCTCAGTGACCATGAGCATCTTGTATTTTGTATGGTCCTGGTCATAGCTACAGTGTTAATCTTTTATGTTTGGTAAGGCACTAGTTGGAGAAGCCATTTTAAGTTGGCCAGCCAGAAGGGAAGACAAATTGGTACAATAAGCTTAACTAAATAGACTCCTCTACTGTTATCCGAAGTTAAATGCATAGATCAAACACTGACATTGTGGCATCTTGACACTGGCATCTTGTACAATCTTGTCTAAATCTACCACATTAACAAAAGAAACACCTAGGGGAGGGGAGCTGGGGTCAGAGCATCTCTCTCCTGAGATGCACCAACTTCTATGTAAACTGAACATGAAAAATGAAGAGCATGAGGCAGGGACTCGTCCTTCTCATCTTCTTCTCAACCCAGTAATTGCACATGTGCCCTTAGCAGCATTTCAGATCTACTGCTAATATCTTTCAGCACCAAAAATCTACTAGGTACCCCACAGAGATGATATATTATGTACTATCTGTGTGCCAGAGAGCTGGCCAGCTACTCTCACACATGATATAACAAGAAGTCCAAGCAACAGGATGAAGGATGGTGTCAATGTTAAAGTACTCAGCAGATTTATCACTTGTGATTTTAGTAGTTTTGTATATGATGATGGGCAAGTCACTATCTTTTTCTGCCACCGTTTCCCATCCGTATAACAAAGGTGATACTGCTTCCTTTCTCCACCCCTGCTCTTCTACCCCACACCCTGCAACAGTGCTTTGTTTAGTCTGGTTAGAAGGTGAGGTCTCTAGGGCAAGACCTGTTACGATGCATGAGCACCTAGAACAAGAGCTTTCCTGATTTGAGTGGGGACTTCTAGGGAAGACCGTCATAACGTGAGGGAATGCAAGGGGTGACAGATGGTGTCACAATGACAAGCTGCACAGGTGCCCAGCTGGGGCATGTTCAATGGTGATAAATTATACACATCCTATAAACCAGCTGTTATAATGGTTGTTCCATCATTTTATCAATGTGGAGCCCTAAGCATTAGGTCTGATTCTCCTCTTTAGTTAGTCAATTTGGAGCATTTTCCTCTAAGTCAGTGAAGTTATTTCAGTAGAAAATTCATGTAGCAAGAGAATGGGCCCTACCTGTTCACTGGATCTTTTCCTCATAGTTGCTGCTTTTCGAAGCCAGGTGTCATCTCATTGAATAAATCTTTTTTTCTATCATTCTTGGCACACTGAAATGCTGGCTGTCTGTCAGAATTCACTTTTGCTTTGTACTCATCTTCATTTTAAATTCCCCTTTTATTTTCCTGTATTATGTCAGAGTTGTAGTTTAGCATCCAAATGGTTGCAAATAGATGCTGAGTTAGGATACAAATGAGCAGCAGAATAAACAAGATAAACATGCTCATGCCAGCATGTCTGAGAAACTGGAACAACTGTACAAGCTCAGTGCAAAAAAATGATTCCTAGTAGACAGGGAGCCAGATTCACCAGTCTGATGTGGCTACTGTGCATCTTCCAGCAACACAAAGTAGGTGCAACCCCAGCTTCACTGAGCATTTAAACTGGGGCAGGAAAATTCACAATAGTTGGAATGAAAGGTTTTAAGACTCTAGCCAAGTCTTTTTTGGTTGGGGTTGGGATTCTCTGAACTGAAGTGCACATCATTTTAACCGACACCTCGGTGAATCTTGCCCAGGTACTTTTCCAAACATACATACCATATGAAGAAAGGCACAGGCTCAGTGCTGCAACCTCACTCCATAAACCATCCAACCACTGAAGGCCCCGAGTTGTTAAGGGCCGGCCCCTTCCGCTTCGGTCAGAATGACAACTCAAGCACAACCAAAAGGTATTTTGTGCCTGGAAGTTGTGATGCTATTGTAGTATCTTTTCATCAAGATTCATCTATCTTGTGTCAGAGTTCTTCCATGCATTTTGATCCATCAAAACACTATTCCTTTAGTCTAACTTTTCACTTTCTAGGTTACTGTGATCAATATTTTCCTTTATCTGTTCCAAGAGATTTTTTTCCTCCTACCCCAAAATACCTCCAGTTGTTTTACTTTGATAAAAGGCACTCAAAGTCTAGAAGAAAGGATGGCTTTGGTCCAAATATTTTTCATTGTGGTCTTGCACTTGTCTGTACGTAATTTTTTCCTAAGTGTACCTGCCGTAGCATAACAAGGGCTGGGGACCAACTTTGGACTGTGTGGATGCTGCCACTGCATCCACAGTCTTGCTGCAGCACAGTGGTAGTCAGTCAGAAGTCACTGCTACCCCACCTGTGTCCTGCCGCCCTGGACACCTGGCTGCCTCTGTGACCTCAAATCGATCCCCTTTCAGCGGCGAGTTCTGGGGTTGTTTCTGTTAGTGTTAGCAGGCTTTGGATTAAATCCAGTGAATTTATCCCACTTATTCTGGCAGGGGATCTAGTCCTATTTCTCCCATATCTTCCAGCATGCTGCAGTATGAACCCCATTGTTCTGCCTTGCTGTATTCCTTCTCCTCATTGCCAAGTTTTCTCCTGTGAAAAGGGTACCTTCTAAATTAACTTTCACTGACTGTGCAAAATTCTTTCACTGGAAAACCAACCGAGACTGAACGTTCGGCCCCAGGCAGAAACTGAAGAAATCGGTAGCTCCTCTCTGTTTTTGAGCATCTTTCATCTTCTGTGCTAGCCAGAAGAGTTATGATCACAAATTTATCAAAAAGATATAAATTCTTGGTGATTCTTCTCCACCCATTTTGGTTTTCTCTCTCCTACATTTATATAGGCTTCTGTTTATATACATTCAAATATTTTTCAGCGTGAGTTGCCATTAATCCAATTTCACGTATAAAGGATCCAACAGCAATATAAGCTTGTCATCATCATAGGAAGGGGATGACAAAAGAAGAAAGGAGCTATCTGGAATTAATTGCATTTCCCTTACAGATTGTCAGGCCTGATGGAAATTAACCTCCTTTTATTGTTTTTCAGGCATTCGCCCATTTAATTGCTATTTTGGAATCGTGCCATCTAGCTATGCCCGTTGAATGATTCTCACTTAACTGATCCCATTAGCTTCACAGCGCCAAATATTTCAAAGATATACAGGAGATGCAAACCTTCCCCACTGAACTGAGGCTTCATCCTCACTTCATGTTACCTTTTATATAAGCATTCTGGAGATTTCACATCACTTTCCTTCTATTCATAAACCGTAAAAGACATATTTTGGTACAGGAAATGGATGGCTAAACATACTCCTTTGTCCCAAAGTACAATGTTCAATAATATAATGTTCAATTGTTGTTTGCTCAAATTTGGTTCCTAGAGGCATAGTTTATGCATGGTTGTTGTGAGACATCAAAGAGAAGCCATGTCATGTCACAATTATGACTTTAAATAGATACTGCCTGAAGGAACAATGCCCAAGTGTAATCAAATCTAAAATATAACTTATCATATACGCCTATTTCACAGCTCACTGAATAACGTTCATTGTATTCTCCACAAATTCTAGGTAATTTTGTGTGAGATTTCCCTTGTTTTGGGTTGTATCCCATTTTCCAAAATATGCACACACACACGTCATGTAATAAGACTGTAAGCTTCATGGAGCTGGGAGATTTCATATATATTATATACTTCTAATAGCACACAACCAGTAATAGCAGGCATGCAAAGAGTTATGTGCAGTTGTCCAGGAATGCAAGTACCGCATAAAGCGTGGGAAATCTGTAGTATATAAGTGGACTCCTACAGTGTTTAGCATGATGGGGGCTTTGAGACCAGGGGTAAGTTTTTTAATTAAGTGGTTTAGGATTTCAAAGAAAACTTTCAGAGGTGACTTGGGCATTCCAGAGCCCATCGTTTCATTGTAAATTTTGGTCTTCTAAATCACTTGATTTTTTAAAAGATTTTCTGAGATGTAAGGTCTTTAGATTTTATCTGCCACACACAGGGGTGGAAGATCCTGTAGCACTTCCCAGAACGGCAAGGTTTCCCTCTGAGCACTCGGTCCCCGCTTTGTGCTATGTATCCAGTCTGTCACTGTCTTGCTGCACTGATTCTTTTTTTAATTGGTGACAGACATAGTTGACGTACTTGTAGTGAAGTACTAGGATTTTTTAAAGATGGCCTGTCTGAGCCTTGAGGCCCATCTGGCTAGCATGGATCAAGCATGCCAACTTCTGTAAACCAACAGCACACAACTGGCTAGCATTGGCTAGTGTTCCTATCCCTTGAAGATGAATATTCCTCAAAATCCGTATCATGGAAGAATATGACAAATGCAGCGTTCAGAGTAACATGGCTAATTAGAACCACTCAGATGATTCAGTTGGAATGTGCTGCTTCAACATTGCTTTTTATTAACATGAAGCCTAATTTATAGCTTGACAGAGAACAAGGGGAGAAAAAACCCCAGCTGCCATTGTTGATCCATCCGCTCTGCTTTGAAGGAGATTTACCCTAATAGCCTGCTTTCTAGGACATTCTCACTCAGTTTCTAATTGCCGCCTTGTCCTGATTTTTTTTTTTTTTTTAAGATAGACGTTGTGTCTTTGGGGACCAATTTCCAATGACCCTTTCCTTGTTTCCTTGTTTCATCTAAATTACCTTCTATAAAGGGCAACGTTCTGGCTGGAAAGGCAGGCCAGAAATTATCCACCTGCATTCCAAATCCTATCCAAGGCCCTGATCTTGCAAAAGAGTCAGCACATGCCTCGCATTGTTTGATCAGCAGAACTGCTTGGCTGTATAAAATTCAAGCACACACATAAATCGTTTCAGGACCAGAGCGTAAATCTGTGCTATGCAGTTGAAGATACTTTGAGGCGATCTGGATGGGACCTAATCATCAAGTGAAGTGGTTTAAATCTTTCATCACAAACTACCCCCACAGGTTATTCCTGTCCCTGGCAAGAACAGTCAGCCCTGGGAGGGCTTTGCAACTGGCAGCAGCTGGCTGGATTATGGGAACACAGTGACTGATGCTGATTTTCAAGCACTAGTGTGCACCTGTGATGGCGACAAACCTGCAGGGGATTTAGCCCCAAATACATATGCAAACCCAATAATAAATAGTTTTAAGAATTAGGTACCTCTCATATGCTGGGCATGTGCCTGGTAGGTATTATGCAAGATAATGAACATGATTACAATAGCAAATTGATAATTGACATTTATTTTCTATACATATGCACACTTAAAACAGGATGAGAACTAAGTGACATTTGTGTCACCAGTTTATAATTAAAATGCAGTGCTTGAATGAAATGTAAGCTTCAATTAGCCAGCACGACCCTGCTTCTGGCTTTACTTCCCACTGAAAAGCAATGATAACAAGCTCACATTTATTATCAGAGTTTTTCCTGGAGCTGTGCACTGAAACATGCTCACATCTGAGCCCTTTCACTGAAGACATTTTTTCGCTTCAGCAGTTTGGCATGCTTTACAAAGCCTCTCTGATTTTGGTGATGTTCACTACCTCTTACATAAAAAATGTTTTCTGTTGCACTATCTGTAGATATTATTTGCTTTTAGTTAAAGTCCAGGTGCATGGGATATTGAAAAGTCAAAGGGGTAAGTTGACTATTGTTATCCTACGACAATAGATATTGTTGGCTCCCACTGTAGTACACACATAACCATGTTTTTCTTAAAGCTAAGCATCATGGACATTAAAGACAGAAAACATCTACCTATAATCTAACTCAAAACCTGGCCAATCAAAGGGTATGTTAGAAAGAATATTCTTGCTACAGTCTAGTATTTGTGTACCACCAGATGGTACTTCCACCCTTTAATCTCCTCATTATGAAGATTTTTTTTCTTAAAAGCAGTCTAATTTTTCTTATCTTAATTTCATCTCATTGTTCATCCTTTGGTATAAGAATGGGTGTATAGTGGAATCTGCATCCCCAGTGAGTAGACCAGTAGTTCTCAACCTTTTTATACTCGAGGCACACCTCAGTAGATTGAAGACATCCCTCAGTAGATTCAAGGCCCCCCCTTGGAAAATACCAGCTCTTAGTTTTTACTCTTTTTTTGACTATGGAAAAATAATTAAAAAATTCTTCTGGTACAAAAAACTCAGAAAGGACACAAAGGGTGCTTCCTGGTGAGCCCGCACATGCAAGGGAACGTGTTTCCCATGGGACAAACAGCAGCAGCATATATTTGTGCCACTGCTATTTGTCCCCAGGCACGCCCCTGCATGCATGCTCCAGTGTGCAGCAAAGTGATCCAGGTGGGGTAAGGGAGGCTAGGGCTGGCACCTATGCTGGCCTCAGCAGCCTTACCTGGGGTCCTGGGGCCTCCTGGGGCAGCATTGGCACTGTGAACCGGTCATTCAGAGCCTAGCTGGGAGCCAGAGTGTGATTCTGGTCGGCCAGGCTCCAGTTCTAGCAGTGCACACTACTGCCACATGCGCCACGCCACATTTTTCAGAGGCGGGGTTTTTTTGACACTGTCATCTCCCAGTATCAAAAAAACCTGCCACACTGCAAATTAGCAGTGCATCAAATGAGTGAAAATGCACAGTGTGCAGTTTGCAGAGCCTCAGACTCAGCAGAAACTGCTTGAGGCACTGCAAATCACAGATGCATGCTCATCAGGATGTGCCCAAGAAGTCACAATGTTTTCAGCACCCTGGATTCCTATTTGAAAACTCTTGGTTTATTTTGAGAATCATGTTTTCACTCATAACAGTGCTAATACTGGATGGCATCCCACAACACCCTTGAAAAGATCTCAAGGCATGCCAGGGTGCCTTGGCATCCTGGCTGAGAATCACTGTAGCAGATAGTTAATACAATTCCTGGAGATAAGTAGGCCCTTAAAGATGGAAAACAAACAATCTACATTTGGAAGCTGCCTAAGCAGTTACTGTATACTACCTGCACACACGTTTTCTACAGTGATTATTAAAATATGTTACATCATAGCACATGAGGGGAAAGACTCACAACTAGTCGCTATGGGGCAGGACTGGAAGACAGAGTTCCTGTTATGCGTTCTGTCTCTGACCCCAGTACTATCTCTTTGTTTCTCAGGGTTGCATCTACATGGGTACGTTTACTGTGCAGTAATTCAGGTTACTGTGCAATAACTGAAAATTACTGCGTAGTACAAGTGCACATCTACACATGCACACCCATACTGTGTAGTAACTATGGCGACTTGTGCCAACTTGACATATGCCTAATTAGTTACTGCACAGTAACACTGTGTGTGTGGACTGACCTGGGACTAACTTTAGTCCCAAGTCAGTCCACACGCAGCATTAGTGTGCTTTAACGCCTGCATGTGTAGACACCAGCCTATTCCCACTTACTGCACAGTAAATTTAAGCTGGCATAAATGCACATGTAGACACATGCAGTTTATCTATATCTAAAATCAGGGTGAAGAAAAATTATATTCATCTCCTCTATGAAGTTCTATTCATTTAGATGCTTTCAGACTTTGAAGAAATTGTTGCTGAAAATGTAAAGTAGTAGTGGTGGTGGTGCTTTTTAAAGTTGTACTAACTTGAACATCCCTCCGTAGCTCTAAATGCCTTTAAAAATCTATTCCTAATTAGAATGCCAAAGGCCATACAGGGATTGCGTGACAGAGTTAGGAATTTAATCCATCTACATCCCTATTTAGTATCTCAACTTTGCCTCTGTTGTACCTTTATACACCTTCTATCCAATGATCTTGCAAACTGTGAGTGTACTCACCCTTCCAGAAGCATTAATAGAACCCTTTGTACTCCAGGGTTTCAGACACGGGCACTGACACCCACAACTGTTTCAAATTATTTGGACCCAGCTTGCTCCAGATGTCCGTGGTACAGATGGGACTGAACCTCCACATTTTATCTCCCAGTCTGGACTTTAACCAGTAGCCTATGTTCCTTTTTGTCAAGAAACTTTATAATCCTAGCGATATCACACAAAAGAAGTATGGGCCATATCTGCAACTGTACTATGAATTCCACAACTGTAAATTGCACGTGCTTTTCATTGGGACTGCACACAAGTTCTGCATGATTTGAAGATGTAAATGCGTACACAGCACTTCAAGAATATAATTAGCTTGACTGGAAGTCTCCTCCAGCCAAGGTAATTTGTGGTTTCCAGCATTTATGCAATTGTTATAAGCAGGACTTGAGAAATGTAAAAGCAGAAGTAGTATGGAAGATCTGAACTTATAGTAAACCTTTGCTCCCAGATTTGGTTCAGTGACTGATACATGGTTTAGGGTAGAGCCTTGAGGGAGGACTTGTTAATTTTTAAGTTGTAAAACTACAACTTAAAACCCCCTTCTATCCAATGACCCTCTAGTATTCTTTGGTGCTGTTCATGTGGGAGAGGATGACCTCCTCAGCATGGCATCCTGACCATAGAAGTGATCTTTCTCAATTGCATTTTAACAACTGTTCATGGAGCAAATTACACTTTGCTTAAAAGGCCAAAATCATCCTTGGTTTAGCTTTATTGACTTGGGTAGAATTACACTATAAATGAATTTGGGCCAGTGTAATTTCCATACTCCTGCTTAGCAGCCTGGCTAAAAATCCATTTTAGAAGCAAATTAAACAAATCTGAATGAAAATTAAAAGAATATTTCACCATTCACACATGCTATTTTAGCTACAGTTTGGAACATGGCTCTAGTAAAGTGTTACAGAGGAATCTCTTTATTTATGCAGCATCAATATGTACAATATGTAATGTTCATATGTTTTTAATGACACATTTTCTTTCAGAATTAGCCACCAAGTAATCTTTTTCTATATTTTTTTATTACATACTGTATTTATGCTGCCGTGGGATTTTTTTGTACTCTGGAACAATGAAGATGTCAAAGTGAGACCCAGGGGCATTGTGGAAATCTAATTCTTGGAACACCAATCCTGTTGCCATGGAGGAAATGCACTCAATAGTGTGTACTGTGCTTCTTTGCAGGCCAAAGGAATTAAAGACCCCGTTCTGTCGATATGCCATGTCAGTTCACTAGGGTTGTTAGAAGTGAAGCTGCTCATTTAGATAATCTTGGTTCACATTATCAGAGAAAAATGCTTAAGTACAAATTGAGGAAACAGTTGAAGTCACAAAAGTCATAGGTGTATCTGTGTGTGTGTGTGTGTGTATGTGCATGTGTGTGTGCATGCGCAAGGAGAGAGGTTTCACGTTTGACACGCTCTCTCTGAAATCAGTTGAAGTAGGAAGTGTATTTGTTATAGATGCTCTGGCATTTCCTTTCCTGTGTCTATCCATTATTTCTTCTTTTAAATGTATCTGTTGACACTACTTCCAGTTTTGTTAACATCAAAAGGGCAGTGCCTCCATTTATTGCTGATGGCTGGCTCCTCATTCAGGCAAAACCCTGTTGTCTAAGTAAGGAATAAGCAGAGATGTTGGCCCAAGCTTCAACAGGACTACCTATCCTATCCTGGGCAACAGTGTCTTGGGCCATTTTGAATCAAGCCATGGTACATCTGGATTACTGCTGTAGTGTTTTCTGAGATGGCTGCCCAGGGTGTGCTTTCATAGTCTCCTTTTCACTACAAGGATTATCTTAAGCTGTTGGCTGAATGTTAATAGTCTCCACTTACTCGCCAGACACACCCCACCAGACACCAGGAGAGCAGTAGCAAGCAAAATACAGTGCACCCAGCAGATGGAAGAGAAGAGGCACCCAGTACACAGCCATGTTGCAGCTCCCAATAGACCAATACCATGGAACAGTTTCCTCTCTACAACACAGTCACTGGATGAAACATGGACAGACACACAAATAAAAATGTGGCAGTCATGACTATAGATGACCTAGGAAGGAGTTCGGATGAATATTAAAACAGTCAGGCATCTCTCTACAGGTGCAGAGCTTGACTGACCAACATGAGAAGCTTGAACTGCCTCTAAACAGGGGTCAGTCAGATTGAAATTAAAACATGCAATTGTGGGGATACTCTAATGAAACAAACACCAACTACGAATGTGGAGGAAACTTTCAGACTATAGAACGTCAGGTGGCCTGCCTACATGTGGAGGAGCCATAGAGCAACGAGGATTTCACTAAGTCTACAGATTGAGCAATAGTAGAAATGGACTCCAGTTTGAATGTGATGATAGGATACGAGAAAGAGGCAGCACAAAAAGCTAATGAGCCTAGAGACTGGAGCTGTATCCAACTTCCTTTATGAAACAAATGGACCAATGTCTATAAGGGAACAGATAGATAGGAAAGGGGACTGCTCTCATGTACAAGACAATCCTTCAGCAAGTTTGGGGCTTGGTCAGAACATTTCTCTGTTATGCTCCCATTGAAGAGAATAGCTCAAGTCCTCACTACACGATGGGACCTGAACCTGTTCAGCCTCCACAAGAGAAGGCTGAGGGGGATCTAGTGGCCTGTTACAGACTAGTCAGGGGGGGCCAGCAGGTACTGGGGGAGTCCCTGTTCCCCCGAGCACCGCCAGGAGTGACCAGGAATAACGGTCACAAGCTGGCAGAGGGTAAATTCAGACTAGACATCAGGAGGCGCTGCTTCACGATCAGGGCGGCTAGGATCTGGGACCAACTTCCAAGAGAGTGGTGCTGGCTCCTACCCTGAGGGTCTTTAAGAGGAGGCTGGATGTACACCTTGCTGGGGTCGTTTGACCCCAGTACTCTTTCCTGCCATGGCAGGGGGTCGGACTTGATGATCTGCTCAGGTCCCTTCTGACCTAACCAACTATGAAATTATTTCATTGAAACTGTTCTGCTGTTTCAACCCGTTTTGAAATTTCACCCATAGACTATAATGGGGAATCACAAAATTGTCATTTCTTGCCTGATTCAGATGACAATTTTAAGGATGGTAGCCCCTTCTGAGGGCATAAAGCCTGCCAAGTCTCAAAGAGATAGGTCCAGGGGGTTTTGTGAAACTGCACCTCAAACTGTTCAAAGCAAAACTCGTGTCACTTGCCAGCAGTGGCAGCCTGCTGAAACCCTGTGTGCAAATTGGGGACCTGCACCCCCCAGGAAGAGCTGGGGAAATGATCAGAGAACTGGGGGAATCGAACCAGGACCTATGTGAATATCAGAGCAGTCCTTCCCCCCTCTTCCCCCCAGTTTCTATTTACCTGCAAGCAAACCCGGCTTTGAAACATTTAAGGAAGAGAAGCAGTGAGCTAAGCAAGGGTTTTCTTTGTCTCTAAAGTCAGTCACTTAAAAACACTGCTAAATGTATCCCTGGCATAACTCCCAGCAAGTAACTGAGGTTATATCTAAGGTAAATTTGGCTCAGAAGTACCTGTGCCTATTTATTACAAGGTTGATTTAAGTTCCCTGCATGTACAAAGAAAAAGAACTGATTCTGAAAATGGCTTGTACAACATCGATTTTCTACGACACTTCAATTCCCATAGTAGTGCAATATGTACACATTATTTTATTAAGGAAATGCTGGGCTTTCCATTATAATTCCTATTTTTGAACAAAGAAATTGAGTTGTAGAGGCCACCTGCCCTAAAACCTCCAAGTCTGAGTATCCCAAAGTTGTTTCAACTTCATTGTGGTACTGTATTCAGAACCAATTTCCAAAGCACAGGGGGTTTAATAGACCTGGGAGTTTTGGATCAGGCCAAAATGTGGTTTACATGGTTCAGAAAAGCTGTAGGCTTTAGAAAGTCTCTAGTGAAAGCAGTAATCACACTAGCAATAAACAGACTTTCAATTAAACCACTTTGGTCCCATCCTGGAACAGAGTCTGTTTTTTCTAAAATTAAGATTGCATAAGAAACTTTAGTCCAAGTTACAAAGTATAGATCTAATCCTTTCCCTCCAATACAAAAAAAAGTTCCTGTATTCTATAAGCTGTTCATCTACATCTTTTGTATTTATGATCCACATCCCCCAAAATGGTTCATATTGAATCAAAGTGCAAAATCTAGTTCATGTAGTGAAGCAAGAATCTAGTGCTCCAAGAGCTACAAGTCTGTCACAATCAAGGCTTGCATGCTTTCTTTTTTTCTTATTTTTTATTTATTTTTACACCTGCATGGAAGCAGATAGATAATACCTACCCCGGTGTAATTTACTATAGATTTTTCTTGGGGTAACCTCATTGACTTAAGTTACAGAGATGTAATCAGCTCTTACAAGTGTAACCGTGTGGCATCCAAGCTGTTAGATCAAAGAGCCAGTTTTGCCTTCGTGGGGTATGGTTCACTGCCCCTAGTGACTCAAGACAGAAGATTCTCCTTTACTACTCATTCCCCATCCACAGTCACCTTGAATTAGTCAAGAGTAGCTGAGGACTGAGTTTGACTCTCAAGATTTTCTTATCTACACAGTCAGAACCAGATACCAGTTAAACCTGACCTGTCAAAACGCAAGAAATAAAAGAAAAAGAAAAATGATTTAAAACCGAAGCAGTAGCTGTGGAATAAATTCATTCATTTATCATTTCAGTTCCCAATATTCCTGTCTCTTGTTCCAGAAGACACAAAATATTAGATTAAAAAATATATATGCTTTCAAATCTAATAATAGAATACTATATACACAAGCAAGATAATATGACTGAAAAAGCATTTACCTTTAACATACTTGCTCATAATGTACCCTACTTAAGCATGCTAGTCAGACTGACTTTTAAATTTCCAGAGTCTTAATTCATGTTGGCAAATAAATTAATTTAACATCTAGGAACTGCTTTCAAAATCCCCAAAACAAGCAAGTCTGCTGCTGGAGCCTTGCTTTAAGAAATATTCTGCACTTCAATATCTAGTGCAAGATTTTATCTAGTCCAATTTAAAACCAGATTTTCCCAAACACTTACTTATGCAAATAGTCCTATTAACTTGAGAAATCAGGTTATTTGCAAGAGAATAGGTACTAATGTGAATAAAGGTTTGCAGGATCCATGTCTGAATTTGTGATAAACAGATTTAAGGACCTGAATAAAAATCAAATTCAGTAATTGCACAGTGTAACATTTATATATTTTCAAGCTTCCAAGGCACAGGTTAACTTTAAATGAGAATTCCTACCTTACACACAACACACACACACACACACACACACACACACACACACACTCTCTCTCTTTCTAATGTTTATTGACTGGCTCAGAAATAGCAATGAGAGTCTGATTCATAACATATTCACATAGGGATAGATGATGAGCTAGACTTCAAGCAAAGGGAATAAGAACACCTCTTCCACTGCAGCATTCCCCAGCCAAAGCTTAGATTGGGGCAGGAAAAACTATGCACATTTACTCCCTTTCTTTTATACCAGTTGGCAGAGATGGGGGTCTAGCCACACCCTGTGTAGAGCTAAGCCAAAGTACAAGATGTCATATTTTACTGCTGGCCTGATGAGCTGCAAATTACTGGGTGCTACCAAGGCAAGAACCATGACTCAGAGGTGAATTTGAGTCACGAAGACTCTGGTGACTTCTTCAGCGATGGAGCATTAAACACTGGCACCAAACTTCATGTGTTGCTGGAGGCCTCAAAACAAAATGAATGTGCAGTGTAATACTGTTTATGTTCAATAGATGCAAGATAATGCACCGCACATAAGTAGAATCCAGTCTGAACAGGATTAACGCAGCTGGCTTTTCTTACGAAAGAGTTTTAGGCCAGTGTGCATAACATGCACGCTCACCAGTATCCAGTGTGTACAAATATACATTCAAACCACAATGGAAAAAAATCATCCTGGATAGATTTCCCCTGAGATCAATAGCATACTGATCTTTTTTAGGTAGCTAAATGTCTGAAGAAGGATTCTTTTATTTATTTGTAGCATAGAAAAGTGCGCAGATTTATGACAAGAACAAAGATAGGAAAAGTATTATATGTTCATATCCCAGGAATCAGACTGTGCTCCATGCTACAGAGGAAAGTGAACCTGCCTACCCCACCACTAGTCTTAACCAATCTGACCTGGGAGAAGTCCTTCCCAACCTCAGTTCAGGTGATTGATTTAACTCTAAACTGAGAAACAAGACCCTCTAACACAGATGCCTGAGGACATACTAGTAGCAGCACCTCAGTCAGATCTTGCCATTTAGGGGTGGCCAATGTCAAGCATTTCAAGGAATGTGAGAAAAACTCAGGCTCTTATAAGGAGACAAGGTTCTTTGGGTGACTCCGATATCTTGTATTAGACCAACTTAAATAGCTGGAAAAAAATTTTCTTAGCAAGTTTTATAAGAGTCTTATAAAGCATTCATGGGCGGGGGGGGGGGGGGCTTCCTCGGCCCCTACAAACAACCAGCAGAAGACTTGGTGGCAGCTTATAAGTACATAAGGGGTGTGCACTCAGATCTGGGAGAACATCTGTTCACCAAGGCACCCCATGGGAAGACAAAGTCTAATGGTCACAAACTGCTGAAAGACCATTTTCGACTGGACATAAAGAAAAACTTTTTTCCCATCCAAGTCTCCAGAGTCTGGAATAGACTGCCGCTGGAAGTGGTGCAAGCACCTACTCTGGATACCTTCAAGAAACGCCTGGGCACTTATCTTGCTGGGGTCATCTGACCACAGCTGGCTTCCTGCCCTTGGGGCAGGGGGCTGGACCTGATGATTTTGCAAGGTCCCTTCCAGCCTTAACATCTATGAAATCTATGGAAAAAACCCTCAAGTGTGAGATTACCACATACTTCCCATATGAAGAAAAAGTTTCCTCTCACCCTAGGAGGATTGCAGACACCTGAATCAACTCACTGCATGTACTGACCATTGACTCAAGAATCCCCAACCTCACCATGCTAGCCCCTCCATATACTGACACACATGACTGCAGTTCAGGTGCTTTGTCCCATATACATTGCTCAGAAACCCATTCCAAAACTTCACTTTCCTAAGCCTTAGTTTAAATATTTCTAAGATATTGCAAGTTGCTAAAATCTTCCAGCCATGTAAGAGACCAATTCACCTTGCCAGTAGTTGGAGAAAGGAGTTTTCACGTCCCCTGTATGGTATTGTCACAGACCAGTTCAGAGCAGCTGTGAGGGCAGCCTGAAGTAACAGCAGCCTAAGCGCCTGTGCTACCTAAGTTTATCAAAGGCACAGCAGTCCCCTAGACTGCCCCTCCTGCAACAGAAAGATGTCACTCTAATGCTTTTAGGCATTGGTGCATGAATCTCAAGACCTAGGGCTTTTTAAAGCCCTAGCTCCTTAATTCATCATATTATACGAGAATCTCAGTTTTCACTTGAAAGTAAGTTTCTACTCCTCAGAGGCACTAAAAACTTTGAAATGTTTAAAAAGTCAGTAAATAAAAATTCTGTGTGCACTCTCACACACTCCTAATTACTCATCATTTGAAACTGGCCTCTAAGTTTCTGATGCATGATATCTGAATGCTTGGAGTCGAGTGCCTGAAGCTGTTATAACTTTAGAGATGGACCAAAGATTACTGTAGGACAATTGGATTTATTAAGACAACAGAGAACCAATCTCAGGAAACTTGGCTTAGGGAGATGTGAATTGCAGCTCTGTGCCAGCAGTTGTAGGAGAAATCAGCCTGCATGAGATTTTCAAAGTGATTTATGAGAAAAGTTGTATCAAAATTCAGTTGATTTGTATTGCTATGTCACTCCCAGTTCGTGCCAGAGGGCAGGCAGTGTAAGGCCAAATCCGTACTCTCTTAAGGAACTTCTGGGAATCTTGTGGGTGGAAGTCACTGTGGGCAGGTGAGGAGGCAACATATACTGGATACACACTGCATCCTTTTCACAGAGCCCGTATCTTGTTGGAACAGCTACATTTTCCACTGGCAAGCTCAAGAAAAGGATGAAGTCAAAGGGTACCAACCAACTCATCCTCCCAACCTGACAAATAGTTTGCTGCTGCACACCCCAGCAAACCCAGCCTGTAAAGTGTTAGAGACCCAAGGATCACTGGGAAAACTTTCTTCTGAGTTTGTGTTTCAGGGACAAAAGCCTGATGTTTCTGTAGCACAGTGGGTGAGAGAGAAGAGGACCATTCACAGTTTATATTCTTCATGACAGAAATATTTCTAGAGCAGCCCTATGGTGCAGAACTTTTTAAGTTTATATCTTATAGTCCTTCAAGCCTGGCAAACTATCATTAACATTTGACATCTTGAAGTCATGCAGTGTCTGGGAAAAACTCACACTTTTTTTGGAATTTGTGATGCCACAAAGTTGCTAAAGACCTAAAGAAAATCCTTTTCCCCCTCCACTCTCTGTTTGATGTAGATGGAGCACACAAAAAGTAGCCAGGACTCCAAAGCATTACTTTACAGGAGGTTTTTTGTTTTGTTTTGTTTTGTTCTTAAACTAAAATCAGTATTTTAAAACATTTAACATTTCCTAGCTACTCGCCTAGAGTGGCTGTGCCTCAAATATTCTTCAGACACGGCCATCTGTACGACAAAAAGGGTACACGACTTTCCCCTTACAAAGATAGCAAAGTATATTGCATATACGATTATGGATCCCAGAGTGATTTATAAAGGATTATTAACGTCATTTTACATGTATAGAAACTTAGGCAGAGAGCGGTTAAGTATCTGCCAGCACCACAGCACTGAGCAAAACCAGATGTGCACGTATACCACTCACTACAATGTGCACATAGTCACTACAAAAAAAGATCCTCTCCTGCTAGGTATACAGTAAGTACGCTACGAAGGCAGCACCAGACTGAGACATATTCAGTTCATAAGGAAGCAAGAAATTCTAACAAAATATACTGAGATATGAGTTGTTTCTTTCTTTGGTTAGGAGAGAGAAGCTTATAACAGAGGAGAGGCACACACATACTCATACAACCCCTTTGCACAAGTGTGGCACTTTCCAGAGGTTTCAGGGTAGGGAGAAGAGACATATTTTTGTCTCAACTCTTTGGTCAAATATTGTCAACACATCACAGAATGGGACCCCTTTAAGAAAGCCAGGATTTTGTCATTCAATCCTTTTTTTGTTGTCTGGACCCAGTCAAGCTGATTACCAAGACAATCACGGAGCCTGAGTGAGGGAGCTCTGCCCTGCAAGAGTGTGCACTGCAGCAAGAACCTGAAAGCCCAATGCAACCTTAATGAAAGAGGGTAAATGTGTCACATACTA
Source organism: Crocodylus siamensis (assembly GCF_052110815.1). Taxonomy (NCBI): domain Eukaryota; kingdom Metazoa; phylum Chordata; order Crocodylia; family Crocodylidae; genus Crocodylus; species Crocodylus siamensis. Next base: position 74,324,208 of record NC_143402.1, on the reverse strand, counting down.
GACCTAGAGCCATTTTGTACCATGTGGAATAAGATGCATGGGGCAAGGGAACTGCTGTCAAAGCTCGTCTCCGCCTAGCAGTCTTCCTGGTTAGTCATTCCTCCTATTCACCTCTCAGGCTGGCCTTTCTGGAGCACTCTCCAAGGTGTTAATGAGCTCTTCTTCTGCTACTGAAAGGAGGAAAAGTGGAGTTGTTGCAAGAGCTAGGAATCCAAGCACCACAGGAGCAATACTGAGAAGCACTGAAATGAGCTAAAAGAAATAATAAGAATCAGATTCAGAGACTTATCAAGCAGCCACAAACGCCTTCCAACTGTGGCAGCCCCAACTCTGGAGGCCAAGCTACCTTATGCAGATCCCATTTTTTTATTTTGTATTTCTTCTTTCCTGGAGATGCCTGCTCTAGTGGCCCCTTGCTTCCAGTGGGCCAGGTTTCAGGTCCAGCCCTGGAAGGCAGATGGGGTTGAAGTATGGCACCATCCTACTGTGCTTGGATGCCTCCCCGTGAAAAAGCCACAGCCTAAAGGGACTCTGTAAGACACTTGGAGGGAGAATGGGCCTCTCAAATTTATGATTTACCTCCAAACCTAAAAATCAGATTAGTTGGTCTATAGCCATGACCAAAATCATCATCTTCTTGGCATTTCATAGTGGATGCTATTCTGGAAGTAAAAAAGTGATAGAAGGACATGAACTCAAAATTCTCGTCAATAAAATATTTATGCACCCTGCATTTGCGTACAGCATTCTTGAATTAAATGGCTTGAATCTTTGTGACTGAATAGCATTGATGAAGGCATTTCTGATTCAATAACCAGATTTTTCCTAGAGTTACTTTGGGAAATGTTCTTGGGAGGGTGTATTTTTTAGTGGGTATAACAAAGAAGTTACATCTACTGTAAACTTAAGAGCAGTCTGCATAAATGTGTTGCTTGAATCCCAGCAGAGAGGAAAATGCTTCTAATGAATAATTAAAACTAAAGAGAGCTCTTGCTGCACTTGCAGTCTCATTTTTATGTGTATGTAGCTGGCATTAGAAAATAGAAAGTTTCGATGGAGGACCCATACGATATCCCTTCTTCTCCTACTCCTTCACAGACATCTTGTTGGTAATTGGTCTACATTTTGATTTATTGTTGTTTCATTTGTTAGCTTTAACCACTTAAATTAATCTGGGAATGGTTTCAATTGTAGACTCTTAATTATCATCAGCCAGCCACTTTATACATCAACTTATAGCCTAGTGATTCATATTGCTATACCAGCAGCGATTGTTAAGAAACAATGGAGAGGTACATGCACACACATATTCAGAGCAAGAATGCAAATACAAGGAAAACAAAGATGAGTATCCATAAAAAGACTTAGGGTCAGCATCTGGTCCCCGTCTCTACAGACAGCCAAGCTGTCATGCTTTTCCTCTCCTCCCCTCCAGCCATCCACAGTTCATCCTCCCCAACCACCTCCTCATCATTTCCCCAAATTCTTTCCTTCAACTCTAGTCCCTCTCACTTTCTTTCATGGCTCCCTTCCTCTGCAGCAATCAGCTTTCTCCACCATTTCTCTCCCTGAGCTTTCCATTCATCCTCCTTCATCACGCTACTCTCTTCCCCCATTCTTCTTCCTCCTCCTAAGCACTATCCTTCACTCCTTAAACTCTCTCCTTAGTTTTGCTAGGAACCAGCCCCGAGTCTGCCAAGTTTGTCCACAGCCACAGCTTTTTGCTCTCCTTTAATGGTGTTCTTTGGTCTCTACAGTAATCCCAAGCAACAATGTGCTGGGGAGTAGGGGTGTGCAAAGCGGGCCCTAATTGTTTTGGATTCAGCCCAAATCAGGGACACTGATTCGAGTTGTTGATTCGGATCGCTGTCCCTGATTCGATTCGGCCGAATCTGAATCGGAAGATTCAATGCTGATTCAGAGAATCAGTGTTTCAGCCATAGACACAGCTTTAAAAGATTTTTCTACATACCTTGAGGTAGCAGCATGGCTTGTGATCGCTCTGATGCTGGGGCACATGGAGCACCCCACAGAAGCGGGGAGACGACCCACCATGTGCTCACTGGGGAAACTGGAAGTGGACCAGAAGTACTTCCAGCCCACTTCCAGGTCTGCCAGGGAGCATGCTGGGGGACCCCCTGCACCTCCCTGGCTTGGTGATCAGCTGTGGGGGGACCCCAGGTGCCCCCCAGACCCAGGAGGCACCAATCACCAAGCCAAGAGAGTGCAGGGACCCCAGCGTGCTCCCTGGTGGACCAGGAGGTGGACCGGAAATGCTTCTGGTCCACTTCCAGGTCTGCTGCCAAGCGTGCTGGGGAGCCCCCTGTGCTTCTGTGGGACACTTCATGTGCCCCAGCATTGCAGCATTCACGAGCTGCCTGGTACCTAGAGGTATGTAGAAAAAACATGTAAAGCTGTGTCTAGGTCTGAATGGCCAAATCTTTCCGAATCTCTCCAAATCAATTTGGAGGGTTCCAATTCGATTCAGAGAGATTAAAGGGTCCTCTGATTCGATTCTGAGTCAAAGATTTGGCCACCAAATCAGTCCAGATCTCTGCTGAATCGAATCAGGGACCAAAGCTTCGCACAGCCCTACTAGGGAGCAGAGCCCCTTGTTTTTCCAGTCTATCTCAGTGCCAGCTGGAATCACTGCTACCTCCATCTCTGCCATCCACCTTCATTATCTCCTCTCCCTATAATTGGGTATGATTTGTCATGGGACTGATCTGTACCACCTTTTTCAAGCCCTAACTATACCACGTCAAATTACTGACAATGAAACCAATAACCCAGGGACACCGTGGGATCATGATTTTACAGGCCTTTCCAGTTGACATGCTTTATATTTTCTTTCCAGGATTCATTTTGTTCACTGAACTTTTTGGTTCTTTTTTTTTTCTACCTTGGGTCCTGTTTCTGTTTGGCATTCCCCAACTGTGTATCTTCAAGGTTAGGCATAACCACTGAGCATTCAACTATGCGACAGAGTCCCTCAGGAGATTGTGCAAATCACTCTAAGTGACCGGTCCCTTCTGCTAATGTAGCTTCCCAGTGGTCTCCAAACCTTCGGCTCAGGTTCTCCAAAGTCCAGCAGCAGGCTCTGGGCTTGGAAGAGTCAGTCACATCCCTTCTTCCTAACCTTTTGATTCCCTGTTGTCATTTGTCTCGTTTCTGTCCCGCATCACTGATTGTGCATGATCAATCTCTGGAGATTGTTTCTATGAATAACTCTCAACAATCTGGCATAGAAATGTGGAAGTCATGCTCCAAAATGAATGAGGACCAGAATCAAGGTCGTTGCATTATAAAGCTAGACATATTGCAAGAATCCCTTCAATTAAAATGATTTATGAAGTCATGTTTCTCTATTGCTTCTTCAATACCCAATTTTTTTCAAAATGCCATTAAAGGGCCAGAGTTTGGTGATGGATAACCAGAGACTGAAAAGATGCATGGGAATTTTATATGATGCCAGGAATGTCAAAATACCCCACACATTCCTAATCAATTGATTAATGTGGTTTTACATCGCACCTTCCACATTTAACAGCTTTCCTTTGAAATGTTTCTTGCGTTATTGGCACATAAGCTTGTAAACTTTTACCTGGGTTTTTACCTGTATAGTTTTGAGCTGTGGTGCAAGCAACCAACTAGACATTGTAATCTTTCCTGGACATTTTCCGGCACTATTAAAATAAACATCTACATTGTCTTGTATTATGTCAGGTTTTACTGCTGGCATTAGCTGGTACCTGTTATCACATGTATGTAACATAAGCATCTGAGTTTGATCCACGGAGCTCTTACCCTGTAAATCATCTTGCTTAGCAAACAAAACTGACTCTTCTCTTGCTTACTTAAAATGTACACTGCTATGGCTCCATGGACTTTCACCAGTGTAAGTGAAAGGAGTGTCATATCCTGTGCCATTAGCACCGCCATACGGAACGTGTCAGCTTGCTTTCAGATTTCATACAAAAAGCCCAACTGACCTGTTCTTAACACACAAATGTGAACTCAAAGGACAAAGACATTTAGAACTTAAGAAGTCACAGTGATGCTTCCCTTTGCCATAATTTCACTTCTCTCAAGGTAAAGCTGTTCTTCACTGTTGCAACAGACTGAACAATTGGGTCTGCATAGAGAAATAGGTGACGTGATGACATATAAGCTTCTGACTCATCATGAGCTCTCACAAGGGAGTAGCATTAGTGCGAGCTACTTGTCTATTTGGGGGTAATCATACCATTAATGCATGTGACAAATGTGTGGGGAATATGCTTTCTTCCAGAAAAGCTCCATTCCAGCTTTTGCTGACTCCTAAGTAGTAAGTATGAAAACCAGAAAGTCATCTTGTAACAGAGAGCCAGGGGCTCCTGTTAATTTTAGAGGAAAAGGTAGCAGGCTGAGCTGACTCCAAAGGGGTGGAGGGCTAACTGCTAGGGAATCGGCAGGCTTGCAGCCATCCAGATACAGGCTGGGTGCAGGGAGAGTAACTCTCCCCAGGAAATGAGGGGCAGAGCAGTACGCTGCACCAGGGCTGGCATCTTGCTTGCTCGGAATAGCAGAGCACCAAGCAGCTGAGTGAAGCAGCAGCTAGAAAACAGGTGGGTTATCAGGCCCAGAATGGAAACTCCTGTGTGTGGCTATAGGGTCACTTGACCGGAAGGGACTGAGCTTAGGAGGCACATAAAGCAAGTGCCTGAGACTGGCAGGCAGCCAGTCTGGTCCTGCAGGCAGCAGGGAGAGAGGCTCTACAGCCAGATGGTTGTAGGGGACCAGCCATACTGATCCAGCCTGGGACTGCACATATGGTGCTTAGAGCTGGTGGGGGAGTATGACCCTGCATGGGGAGAGTTTTGTCGTATAGCCAGTGGGCTGGAGTTTATGTTCAGACCCAGTCTGGGAATAGTTTTTGTTGTAGACCATGGGCTTACATATTGGTTTTAGTTTAAACCGGTGGACTGGATTGTGACTATCAAGGGAGGATACAAGCAGACTAGCCAGGGGTCAGGGCTCAAGACACGGACAGGGAGAGGCTGAAAGAGAGAGAGACAGAGGAGGTGGCCTGAGGCCAAGAAGGCTAGGCCTGCAGCCCAAGAGAGCAAAGACCATGGCCGGGGCCCCACAGGCTGAGCGGGATCATAACTTCCTTGCTACTTTGGAACAAGATATTTCAGGAAATGTGAAGTAGGGAGGCTTTGTAGATAAGAAGGGCTACAAGGAGAAAAAAAAGTTAGAAGGGAGAAGCAAGTCACTTGAAATCATGAGACAATGTAAGAAAAAACCCTACTATAACAGATACGCTAGATATGTTTACTTCACAGAATAGCAATCATGCTCTGGATATGGTCAAATCCATGCTTTTAAATATAAAATGACAAGGGACTGTGGAAGGACACAAGTGTCAGTTCTCTTATCTTTACTCCCAAGGAAGTGATAGACCATGATACAGGCTTTAGAAACGTGCAGTGAATGCAAAAGAGGGACCCATCAAGTCTGGGTGGATCACCATGTTAATGAGGAAGACTTGGTGACAGTCTGGAGCACAGGAAACCAGACAACTTCCCCTTAAGGGAGACTTAATCCCAAAAGTGCCAGTGTGGGGTGGGGGGAAAAGCAGTGCTTGACAATGTGAAAATAAATATGGTTTGTCACTCGCAGCATGTGAATGCCTCAAACAGAATGACTCTTTCAAAATCTGCATCAGACAAAGTCTGGTATTTCGGGCCTCTCAAATGACTGATGGACTGGCAGCAACCGCTGTGCCCTGGAGAAGGACAATCAGTGTTTGCAGGGGCCAAGATAAAGAGCTGAGAAAGAAGTAGCTGTTGTTCTGGATGGAGGTGAATCTGAATTCTAGCAGGGATACTGTCCAATCAGTGCCACCCTCTCATCCCCCCATGCCCCAGTATTTGTTTTAGGTTGCCTTCAAAGGAGTTCCTGTGAATATGAACCTCATAAAGTTACAGCAGTCAAAGATAAAATAGAACAGTCTTTGCAGCTGTTTGTAGAACACAGTAATAATTTGCCAAAATGCAAGAGATCTCAGTGAAAAGAGGCACTATTAATCAAAGGGGCAAGAGATTCCCTGGGCCAGGGACAGAAGTTTCACATAAACTGGTTTAAGTGTTTGGAAACTGGTTTAAGCCTGTAACAGAATGGAAGGCCAGTGCACATAAACCAGTTTCAAAAGGCCTGACACTGGTTTAGAATAAACCCGGCTGAATGTAGTATCAGCCTTAACTGATTTGCGTCAAACTGGTTTATAAAACTTCTGTCCCAGACCCCTTCCTGGCTCAAGTTAAATCAGAGTCCCCCAGCATCCCAGCATGCTTTTCAGCCCTGGGCTGGGCCATGCTGCCTGCTCCAGAAAGCAGGGCTGGTTCCACCGCTCTGCTCCCCACCCCGGGGCAAACCCCAGCTGGGGTCTGCGGACAGCAAGGGGAATTAAACTCACCTTCCCCTGACTACAGAACTGCACTGCCATGCTGGCTTACTCAGTGCTGGCTGCAGCTGTGGACTGCAAATCCCAGAGGTACCTGGAAGCAGGAAGAGGAAGTGATGAGCAACTGTGCAGAGTCCTGTTGTTGTAATTGTGGACTGCAAATCCCAGAGACCTCGGGGGCAGCAGGAAGAGGAAGTGAACACACAGCCCATGTTGGTTACATGCCAGAGAGCCGTGTTCTAGTGCTCCCTGGCCTCTGGTTTGAGCCAGTGCAGGCATGTGGCTGCATTTCCCAAATCAAAAGTCAAATGTCTGTTCATTTGCTTATTGGTTCGATCTTTGTAGCTTAGACTAAACCTTGGGCTTTTTTACTGTCTGTACTTAGCCCTGATGATCAGCATGCATTTGCAAACTGCTTCTTTCAGTGTTGAAACATGAAGTGACACACCAAGAAGGGAGACGGACTCAATCGGAATTGGACTGGTTTCAGAAAGGATAGAAAACTGAGCTGTAAAACTCTGAGATGTGTCCACCAGACTCTGAGTTTGGGTGGTATTTTAAAAGCAGCAAAACAATCATGAGAACCCTTGAGAAACAGCTTGGGGAAAACGTTACAGGGAATGGGTGTTGAGAAATATTATGTTAAGGAAATGCCAAGTGAGATGGGGGCAAAATGAAGTGTTATGGTGGGAGATGAAAACTGTGGACCTTTCTAGCACACAAAAGAGCACAAGTATATACCAGTAAAAAGGAGCAGTTAGAAATGCTGACTTGCTTTTGGGCTACAGCCAACCTAGAAAGCTCCAAGTACCTGGTTTACATTCAGCTTTCATTTAAAATAAAATCTGGTGTGATCAGCATAGCACTGCTGATGCCAACGGAGCCATCACGCCTTACCAAAAAAGGTCTAAATTCCTTGCCTGGTTCACCGTGAAAGTAACATATAAAATACAAAACGCTCACAAGGGCTGGAAGTTCTGAGGAAGAAGCACTGAGGGAAAACCACAGGTTCCTTCATATTCCCCACCATGGGCACTGTCACCCTCAGCAGTGGTAAAGTAGAGCAAAAAGAGAATCCACAGAAGCTCTGAAAACTATCCAAGTGGATTCCTGTAGTTTCCCTATCCGAAGATCTGATTAATCATTGTATGTTAACGAGAACATTTTCAGCACTGCACAAGACATATGAGGCTCTAGGGACATCTGAGGAATGGCTAGGTAATTAATGCAGGACACCGTTCAATCCATTTCTTGGCTAAGTAACAGGCAACTGAAGAAAAAAATGTGGGAATTGCCAAATGACCTCACTGTCAGCCTCCACTAGCAACGCCCGACTGTTGGTTCGAATTCCAGAAGGTAGCGGTTAAGTAGCAACAAACAGGTTATCACATAAAATCAGACCATATCTACTTTGCTGCTGGCCTATATTTCTCTAATGCCAATGATACTCACTGTAGCACGAGGACTCCTACTACGTTTGGCAGCGTTTGGAAGTATAAGCTTTCGAATGATATAAAATGACATAAGCCCACAATTGTGGATTTGTTTTATCAGCTCCCTGAAGTGCAGGGGACATAAATCTTTCCAAGGTAGTGGAGTTCATTTCCACTATCTTGGAATTGCTAGCATTGCTCAAAAGCATTGGTTGGAGCCTTAAAAAGGAACCCTGGTCTGTACTTGTACTCGTATTTCAAAGAGCTGTTTGCCAAACTGCGGCATTTCTCTGTATCTGCCCAACTCTTACACAAATGCTACTTCTAGTGTGTCGTTAGGCCAGGTGAAAGCTGAGAACCATATTAACCCAAACAAATAGTAACTTTTTTTGGTGGAGCTACTCTGGATTTATTCTGGTAGAAGTGAAATCAGAATCATAATGCAGCCGACTTCAACGCCTGCTTTAAGTCGCTTGTTCTCCAAACTGCCTGAAATCCTTTCCATGGAGACCAATCAGTGGCACCTACTGGGATCTGCTAGGATGGCACATTCCAACCTTGTAAAATTAGAGAGCATTTGAAGAAAAAAGGGTGTGTCAATGACAAGAAGGTCAAACTTCCCAACTATTAGCCTGTTCCTATTTACGGCCGCAAAAGCTGCATGCTCAAGTCAGCAGAGATGGCACTTTTGAAATGCAGAGTGCTAGCCATACAATGTGCTAAGAGTATTATGGAAAATAAGCAATGCAAAGCACAGAGCAATGCAATTTTTATGCCATTGGCAAAGGGCAGGGCAAGAAGATGATGCTTTAGTTATTTAGATTTCTATCAAAGAAATACAGAGACAGAGCATATGGAAGGCTACCATCTGGAGCGTGTGCACACTGTATGGGAAAACAAGACTAGACACAATGTAAAAGAAGGGGGGGGAATCAGTGAAAGATGACCTCAAAAATAGGCAGCAGCAGTGAACACTGGTAAATAGTGATATAAAGCACATCCTCCCCTCCTAGACAATACATGATAAATAGACGGGAGCGTTGAGTGGTATAGTGAGATAAGAGAATTAATAAACAGAGCTAAAGTTAACTGCAAGAATCAGGCTGATAGGAATAAGCATGTAGAGAGACTGAGTAATCTGAAAAGTATCCTAAAGAAGAACATGTTTCTGCCAGACTTGCGGGAAAGGGAGGCAGCTAAGAATAAAGCCTTGTTTAAGAGCAGACCACAGCCCCCTGCTAGCATCTGCTAATTTGCAACTGTGCTGGCTGAGGGAAGGTGACAGCTGTGGCCTGTATATAGGCCGAGAGCCACCTTGGAGTATAGTTCATCAGGCTGGCATGAGATCAATGTGGTCAGAGTCATGGGGAGGTGTTAAAAGTACTGGGAGAATACTTAATATTTAAAAAACTAGTGAGAGCAGGACAGAATGAGAGTCAGAGAAGATTGATGGTTATTTAGTCTGTACTGCAGGGAATGAGAAAAAGCACTCAAGCAGCGGAGCAGAAAGGGTCCGCAGGAGGGGTTCTCGCCACTGCAACAGGCAGGAAAATGAGAGACTCAAAGAGAAGTTTTATTTTCCCACCAGGTTAAATTGGATTTAAAAAATGAATACTGAATGATAAGGGTTTGTTAGAGCCGACTGCTCTTGAGGAAAGCAGGTGGGGCTCATTTTAGTAAATTAACACCAGCATTTTAAAACAAGGAATTTCTTCACAGAGAGGACAGGGAGAATATGGTGGTGATACAAGGCCAGACTGGGATCCCATTTATGCTGGAGCTGAACTGGGGTTCTGCCAGCACAACCAGTAGCAGACTGCCATCTCTTGTTTCCACCACTTGACATTAAGCAGTCCGGACCAGGTGAATCACCTGGTTATGGAATGACAGAGAGGAAGGGGTGCAAGCATGAAAGGCAGAATAGAGGTCGTTGTCCCATTGTCTAGAAGAAACTTTGATGACTGTAGAGAAAAAAGAGCCAGACCAGTATACAACCTTTTTAAAGAAAGTACAAAATCTGCTCAAGTGGTTGAAGACACGCAGAGGGGGATGTTGATTGAAGTTGAGAGCAAAGAAGGCTAAATATAATGAGTCAGTCAATGCTGACCATGGTACACTTTTGGAGAGGGTAGAGTGAGCACTAAGAATTTTTGGACAAGGAAATGGTGGATAGGATAGATATAATGATTTTTCCTCTTTGCACACAAATGTTTATTTTAGCATGGAGACGTGCTAAAATAAAAGCTTGCTGAATGCCCTAATGGAGAAAAGGACAGTGCCTCTAACATACGTCTTCTGACGTAGTGACTTTTTACTAGCCAGTGTAAGGTTAACATTACGTTTATAATATATCTGAGGTTCAACCTCTAATGAGAGAAGCAGATGATGCCATTGAACTGCTCTTCATTCATAAAATATATGTAGAGTCTGAAATCCAACAATTAGTATCTTGTAATCATAATTTAGGGCACATGCTGTTCACCCATTAGGGTGCAGTCCAGAGTTATTTGCCTCTCAACCCAGCATAGCCAAAGAGAGCAGAAACATCAGTAGTCCCCACCAGCTCCCATATTCTGCTACCAAGCTAAGCAATACCCAATTTGATACAGCTCACTTCAGTTAGAGTATTTGAGCAGTGAAACACAACTTGAAATGAGTAGCAAATTTCTCCTAGCTGAATCTGACCTCACGTTAGGTTTTTTGGAAAAGGGGACTGCCTTAAAATTTAGGTGATTTATTTTTACAATTGGGATTATTCATAATGTGAGATCTCATTCCCTAATAAAACAATGCATGGATGTTATGGGTCCTGTGATACAGGAACCACCATAAAATGTCTCCCAATTTAGGAAAAACATTTCTTAGCACTCAAGTAGCTCCTGAAGCATATTCTGAAATAAAGACCTTTATTTACAAAAGGTGTGACTGTCGCCCTGTGCAGTAACTGCACACTTTGTGACGCTCACCCTTAAGAAGGAGCAAACGCAAAAACAAACCGGCATACGAACACATGCTCGGTTGAGCATCAGGACTCAAAGGAGTGTCAGATAGCATCTGCCTCTGCCATCAGCAGCAACTTTCGAAAGCAAGCTGCAGTTTCCGTCTTGAAGCTCCATGCAGATCACAGAACAACCAGACCGCTCTCAAAACCAGACACCCAATAAATCTGTGTTTTACCTCCCAAGGTTTCTTTCTCCACTAGCTTTTCTCTCTCCCACAATGAAGCCAGTGTTCGAGCAGCAGTGGGAGATGGCAAATTCACATGTGGAATGTTCTGCACGCTGCCTGCATTTGCGACTGCACGATTTCCTTTATAATGACAGCATTAAACATCATCTGGCAGAGGCTTACAAGATCTGTACTTGTTTCAGTCAGTTAAATAAAAGCCTGTGAAATTCGTAGAGAACAGCGAGAGAGAAACAATTGACCTCTGGTCCTATTAATGTAGGAAGTGCCAAGTCAAGACAATTCTAATTCTACCAAGTCAAGAAAAATCTAATTCTAACATGAGAGGGAATCCAGACAGAGAAAAACTCCACACTGGAACATACATAACATGCAACAAATTTGGAAAGCAAAATGACTTCCCTTTCTTAATTGGTTATTTCTAATTAGAAAAATGAAAAGAGGGAAATAAAGTAACTCTCTGAATCTGATTCTCCATCATGTTTCCTGCTGGTGAATCAAGTTCAATGTAGTTTTGCCAGTGTCAAACCAGAGCACCAAAGGCAGTTCACATTTAGGCTTAGTAACTTCAAATCTTGCTGGCCTGAAGTGCATGATCTCTTCTATTCACCCAGCCTCAAATCACTCTACAAAAGGTTTCACAATTGTCAACACCAGACACTGGGCAGAGATATTAAGGAAAAATATATGTGTCCAGTTTGCCCAGATATAATCCATCTATTCTTGGCATTTCTCTCTTGTTACTGGAGGGATTTGTCACTTTCCTCTAAGAATAAATGCAGAAATATTGTGTTTAAAAATATTAAAAGTTAAATCTACATAAAACTTTTGCCTGCTTGGGCCTTGTGCATCCAGCTTCCCCTTAACCTAACCTTTTGTGTCTTGTCATGATGTTATCCTCCATTCAGCCTTCTCTGTGCTAATGAGCCACAGAAGATATTTCATTTACCCGTTTGGCTTTTCAAGTTTTACCTGTAAAATAGGCTTCTGGTCAGCCCTGGGAACTGAAATGATCTCTTTAACCAAGGAACAGGGACAGCAAACAGGCTTTCTTATGTTGTTCCACCAATTTGCCTTAACCTTCTCTTCGCTCACTGCCCAGCCTTGTGCAAATTATGCACATCACGCCTGGCAGACTCTGCAGGGAAGAATCTTTAAAATCAATTCCCAACACTCCTGCAATGCCTCCCTCAAGACCTCCTGCTGCGGATGCTGGAAGAAATCAGTCAATGATGTTTAGGCGGTGCCGCCTAAGGGAGAACTTAATTTTTTTATACTAATGTATTTATTTACCTGATAAATGATTTTCTAATTAAAACTGAAGGCAGCTTTTGATGGTACAAAAATCATGCATCAGCTAATTGATGTAACCACTTGATCTGGCTTTTGCTGTCCATCGTTCCTCTCATTCTGTCAATATTGCATGACGAGATGACTACCACCGCACCAAAACCTAAAGTCTTCATTCAAAACTCTCACTAATATCATTTGTATTATATCGTTCGTATTATTTGGGCAAAGTCCATTGTTTGAAAGTGACCCATTAAGATGTAGCTTTGTGAACGTTCAAGGAACAGAAGAGTTTTCCTATGTGGCGCGTTGTACCTTACCTCACAGGTATACAGAATTGCTGTTCAGTAAGGAGCTACAACCATTAGTTTGCTTTTGTTTTCATTGGTTGCAGCAAGTAAAAGACTCGGGAGCTGTACTAGTCAGAGACAGTTTTATGGCACCATGTCTCTGAGTTCATCATGTTTTTTACAGCTTCCCCATGAGCTGGTTTGAATTTTGCACACATCAAATTTAAAAGTTTACTCCTATTAAAATATTGGTTGCATTTTGGGGTCAGTTTTGCTACCAATTTTATTACTTGCACTAATCAATGCAAAAAGAGAGTGAAAACACTGATATTTTCACTCTGGGTGTGCATCCCAGCACCCAACACAGAGTCCTTGATAGCAAGGGTCAAGCCAAAGCAGGATTTTAACAAGCTCCTGAGCTACACTGCACCTAGTAGGTTTATGGAATAAATGTATCCAGCCTGTTGCTGTTATGTGCTGTCAAATACCACAGACATTAAAGATAAGCCTGAACAAATACCCTTGATCTGAACCACAGGGTTTCCCCTGAGGGAGGTTTTAGGATCTAGATACTGAATCAGATCCAAATCTCCAGTTATCAATATCCATGAAAGTTGGAAACAGATATGAAATCCTAAAATAATCAAGAATCCTGGCATGGTGCCATTTCTAGTGGGCATATCTGTCCATCACGTTTGTATTCTTTTGAATTAATTTAGTACTGGTGAAAGGTTTTCAGAGAAAGAGTGCTAAAAAATGAAGGTCTCCCTTCATAAACCAGGAAAAGCACAAGCGGCAGCAGTGCAGTATTCCCACACTGTCCTGAAGATATGGCTCAACCTGGTCACAAAAAAGAGCACCTTTAAAGATGAGAAGGAAATCCAGGCTTCTGTTATTTCTTCAGTTTCTGCCCCTTTGCTAGTGCAGCTAAAAATGGCCTGATCATAAAATAAGTTTTTGTAAAGAGAGAGATGTCTTTCAGGAACAAAACTGAGATCGTGCATCACTCTGAATACAACCCTTTTGCCCTTTATTTGAAGTAAATGGCTCCAGTGTGAATCCCCTATCTGACTGCTCTGCATGCTCTTGTTGCTGGTAAATAGTCAACACTTATCAGCAGTTACAACATTTTGCTATCTGTGATACCACAGTTGTTCCCCATTCATGTGTAGGGTGATTGGATGTTAATTCAGGTGTCCTATGGGAGGAAACTTGGAAAATTTGATTTAAAAAATAATTGAGAGGAAAAAATAATTTCTGCATACAATAGATACCTCTTAATTGCCATAGCCACAGTCAAGTATCTCAAAAGAAATGGCCACTGCTGTCTCAGAAAGTATTTTCTGCTGGTAGAGATTCACCTTTATTTAATCAACTGTTGTAAAAAGTAGCATTAAGGTATTTAAAAATGGTGTTTCAGGCAGATTGGCTCATTTAAGATCCATAAAAGAGCAGTAAACAAAGGGTAAGCACGGAAAATATAGCAGACGCTAATTCACAACTCTAAACTGCTGTGATTCAGCTTGCAGACGTACAGGTGTGTCATTTACACGCGCAGCATGAGCTCTTCAGTCATTATTTAGAGCCTTTTGAAATGCTTTATAGAGAACATTCCCAGGCAGTTATCACAATTAAAGTAGCCATGCCACTTATCACAAGAGAGATTAAATGGGCTGTCTAATAGTAATAGCAAACCCATATTTGAAACCCACAGAGCATCATTAAAATCCACTGGATTAGTAATTCTTTTTGGAAGATCCTTGTCATCATTAATACCATTAGCAAAGTAAATCCGCATACCGTATCCTAGAACGTACAGCTGTGCTTCTGCTAAAATGGTATTAACTGATGACTTTCAAATACCTCCTTTGCCGGCTAGAGCTGTAGGCAACAAGCACTTGCACACAAAAGATAACCTGCTCTCGATGAAATTTGTTCCTGAGCGGAAGAGCCCAGTTTAATGAGTAACAAAGGAATGAAGACTGAACCATGCCTTTGGTCCTTGCATCTAGGACAAATAGACAGAAACCCCTGTGCCCACAGGAGGCTGGCTCACCGTAGGGCTGATGTCACGGAGACCAAATTGCTGCCAGGCTCAGTTGCTGCCATTTATAATCACAATATAACTAAATAAGAAACAACAACAAATGATAACAAATAAAGAAACAATATAATTACCAGAAATCTTAATCCGGATGTACCACCTTATTGAATCCAAAACCTGAAGTAGGTTTTAAAGTCTACCTCTGACGTGTTCAGCTTCTATTTAGAAGACACTGAAAAAAGAAGAAATTCAGTGAGAATGGTTAATAGAATAGAAGGGAAAATTTCTCATGAAAAATATTATTTTAACACACAGGCAGATACAGGCTACCTGTTAGCTAGAAAATTATGTCCTTTAACAACTGAAACATCCTTGAAGGAGGACACATGAGTAAATTTTTTTTTAAATGTATGGGCTCAGACTAGTTTAGCAACCCTAAAATGTAAATTGGGCAGATCAAAGACAAGCAGTTCAGGAATGGGTGATCAAAATTCCTGTTTATTCTTCTTTTTTATTTATTAGAGTCTTAGAGTGAATCCATTGTCCTAGGTATTTAGCTATGAAAATGCAGACAAATATGTTGAGCCTATGAAATGGGCAGGTAATTATTATCATTCCCACTGCACTGATGGGTAAAATAAAGCACAGAAATGATGGTGGCAGTCATGAATAGAGCCCCTTGTCTAACCTGTGGTGCAAATTGCCTAAAATTTGTGACATAAAAGAAAACAGTTTCTTTTTGGTATCAGAAAAGTGCTGGCCAACTCTCATAGGGGGAAAATGACCTCATTTTACATAAGGGTATGATGAAGTGATGCAGAAATAGCAGGAGACCATTTACAAAGGTCCTTTCCACGTGTGTGATTCAAGGCTTTGTTTCTTTTGTTCTCACTTAGGGATCTACAAAGGACATTGCTTCCGAATCAACCACTTCCCTGAAGACAACGACTATGACCATGACAGCTCGGAGTACCTTCTCCGTAAGTGGAAAGTTCTGTCTCCTTAACAGAATTGAAGGATTAGGCTAAGCAACCCTATAGGTATCTGTTTTGTAAATCTAAATCCAAGGAGTTTACTCATCCCAAGACATCATCCCAAAGCAGCACCCTGGATCCCAAGAACCCCAAACTTTAGACATGTTTGACCAAACCAAAACCCGATAGCCACTCTGCTTAGAATGGACCTCTGATCCAACATGAGGCCATGGCAGCATACCCCAGAGACCCAAGGCAGCTATTTACTGCTCCATAATCTTCATGCACATGCAAGTGCAAGCTCTCCAAGCCTGAATTAAACATGAGAAAGATGCTTGAGGGAAGCCAGTCCCCTGCCTTCCTTTCCCAAAATCTTCAGTGTCAGCACATCTCACCAGACCCCTTGGAAGCACTTAAGACCTCTGGATATAGATGATAAAGGGGAAATGAGGGAGGATCAATTTGACGCAAATTATGGAAGAGCCAATCAAATTGTCAGCCAGCAGTGACCAGCTCATGAGAACAGACAAGACGGCAGTAGGGGATGGAGACGCTGGGGGCAGGCAGAGTTTAGGAGTTCGTGAACTTAGTCTAGGATTTACTCCTGGGGAAAGACTCAGAGGAGGGTGATTTTTCACACAACTTTACTCCCTCCATTTTGTCATGGCTCAGAGTGTAACACAAAAATAAATGTGCTGTTCCCAATGAATGGCGGTAACCCAGCGCTAGGAATGGCAGCTTGAGTGTGTCCTCTCCTACTCCTGCCCTCCATGCACCAGGTTGGCAGATCTCATGGGAGCTGCCGTAGACTATTGGAGCAGTCAGCAGGGGCTTAAGAGTATCTGTTGCAGTGAGAGTGGTACCCTACCCACCAAGGGAAATAAGGGTGGGAGGGATGTTTTCTAGACCTGCGTGAAGCAGCTAGTATTCGCTTTGGATTCAGCTGATTTGAGGGACAGTGATTCGATTCACTGATTTGAATCACTGCCCCGAATCCATTCGGTCGAATCTCCAAATCTCCATATCAGCCAGGCCCATGCCCCACAGCCCCGAGGCCGCTGCAGGAGCGGTGAGTCCTGGGGGGTTTTTCTTAGAGCCAGTGCCGTGGTGGGTGGTGCAGCCTTGGGGGGGGCTCATGCAGAGCCCCCCATGCAGTGTGCAGCAGTGGGGGAGAGCAGGGATTGCCCCCCTGCCTAGCAGCACCCAGTGAGTGAGGACTTTTTCTTAAAGGGCTGGGAGCTGGGGCAGGCAGGGCAGCCATGGAGGGGCTGGGGGAGCAGACGGAGGTCAGGCGGAGCTGGCAGGGGTCCCCCCCATGGTCCCCTCTTCCCTCCCCCAGTGTCCCCCTCCTCTGCCCCTAGTACTTACCAGCTCAAAGTCAGATACAGCTCTCTGCTGCAGCCACCAGGGACTGCCCGAATCATCAAAGCTCTCCAAATCTTTTCCAGAGATTCAGAGAGCTTTAAATCGATTCAGACCTTTTAATTGGTCCCCTGATTCAATTCGGATTTGGAGATTTGGCCACCGAATCGGGCCAAATTTCCTCCGAATCAAATCATCACCCGAAGCTTCACACAGCCCTAATGTTTCCTTTGTTCCATAATAACACTCCTCCTGTCAGTTATCTTCCAATAGAAGATTAAGCCTTACATAATAGCCCCTTCAGGTAGCCTGGGAGAAAGGATGCAAGACCAGTTCTCCACGTTTCAAAGGTCTAGTCCCGGTAAACATGATAAGCAATCCTTAAACATAGGACTTGCTTGAGTTAGCACTGCCAACACAACTAGGCATGCACTGGTGTTTACATCTAACATTGCAAGGATGCCGGTGTTTTTACCGCTGTTTTGTCTAAACCTGCTCAGAGCAGGGCTAAGAAAAGTGGTGGTTGAAAGATGTGAGCCCTGTCGACACAAGACCCTGCCTCTGGAGTAGAACAACTGCAGCTTGTGAGGAAGAGGAACTCTCTGTGAAAGACACTCGTGGCTCAGCCTGAAAGCAGAGGATGGCCCCAAAGGTCTTCAATGAACAATCCCTGCTCTGCGGGCAGTGCACAAAGCTTTACACAGGCTGGTGCAGATGTTGGGAAGAAGCTGCAAATCATGAGTGTTTGTTTCCTCTCTTCTTCTGAAGCCCACTCTCCCAACAGACACAGGGCCCTGGAACAGGACCCTATCCTTCAAGCAAGTCTACAGGGTTAGCACGATATGCACCTGCTCTCCAACAAAGTGTTTCCTTTGTGCAAAACAAATTTCTGTCCTGAGCAGGTAGCAGCAGCTCTGAAACACTGGAATTGAGTGTTGTGGGTGAGGGTTTCAGCTCAATGAACAGAATCTACTGGTTGATACATACAGCTGGCAAAGATGCTGTATTATTACACTACCACTAATGACCTGAACATTCACTTAAAGACCCCATGCTTATTTCTAGGAAGAAACTTCTATTTTCGAAGGCAAAAAAAAAGGAAAAATGAACCTTTTAGAAAATTACAGTTACCAGAAGACGCAAATATTTTTCTTCATTCATGTCAGTTTACATCAGCCACAGTGATTGTGTGACATGATTTCAAGACTCAAGCTGAGACAGACTGGATGTGTATATGCAAGGCTACATTTATCTTTCATACTTAATCTTGAAACTAATGTTTTTAATGAAACTGATGCCAAGTCACCTTTAAAAAAGGTGTCATTAGAAAAAGGAAGAGGTGTAATAGCCATTACAGAGGATTTTGATAAGTGCATATTATGTCATACCTATTTGAAGAAGATTACTGACTGCTCTATGTTGAAAACAGGGTCTAGGTCCTCATTGCGTGCATCTGCTCCCATATAACTTCTATAGGACTGCCGGAGTGACTCAGGAGCATAAGTCACATTTTCAAAAGTGGCTTAGGCACTTGGATCCAGACCTTTAATGATATCTAGGCAACTAAAGATGCACAGAAGGGTCTAATGTATGCAACAGAGATGTTAGCTGCCACCTGCCTAATCATACTTACCCTGCCTTGATGATTTTCTGCGTGGAAGAGTCTCCCACAGAGACATGAGCAGGGCACTTGTCAGCTGTGGCCCACCTGCCACATTGTCCAGTCTCTCTGCGTGGGCTGAGCTTAGTGTAGGCAACCACCATGCGTGCCAGGGTCCTCATCTGTTCTCAGGTGAAATAACACAATCTCCGACTCCTTTTGCAGCCACCCTATGGCTTGCAGGTTTTAGCAGTCCAAGCCCTTCCATGGCTCATCATTTCTGGCACTCAGGAAATGGAGACAGGAGGATCCAGGCCCTCCCAACTCAACCAGGCCTAGCACCCTGTCTGGCTTCATGCTTGTACCCTGCAGACTGTGCTCTGCCAGTGCAATTCCTTGGCCTTCTTTCAGATTTGGACGTGGACACCTCCTGCCATGCTTCCTGCACATAGTCACCACTATACTGACTTGCCTGTTCAGATCATTGACCCTCTCCACTTTGTCCCCTGCTCTTTCTCCATGCAGCCATCAGGCTTGCGGCTCCAGCTTGCTGCTCCGCTCCACCCTCTCCTGGGATGCGCTCTGGAGCTGCCCAGCACCAGCCCAGATGCTCCTTTACCCTGTGCTGGTTTGGAGCCAAGTGTCTTGGCTGTTTTACCCTGCTCCTCTAAAGTTGATGAAGCTGATTTCCCTTAAAGGGCCAACCTCCCCACTGTTACTTTCCTCCTAAGCAATAGGGAAAGGGGACCCCATTATGCTGGCAATTACACGGGTGCCTCTGCAGTTTAGGTACAGAGTTTCCAGCAGACTTGGAACTGAACACTTCTGTAAATCCTGGTAGGCATCTGTTTGCATTTTCAGGTATGTACACACAGGCGGTTAATCTGGCCTTTGACAATCTAAATTCTATTTAAAGTCAGTGAAGCTACAGCTCCTACAGCCCAAATATTAAAGTGATTTAGGACCCTAATATGCATTCAAACCAATTTTGAAAATGGGACTTAGGAGCCAAAGGCTCCTGACTCATTCACTTTAAAATATAATGGGAATCTGTGATCCCAACAACCACACCTCCTGCCACATCACATGTGCATGGCAGTACATGTGATTCTGGGATCAGGGATTATCTCCCAACTGTGCCTTATTTGCTGGTGTAGGGGGAACCCAGGGTCATAAGTTCAGGCACCCCTTGTACTGGCAAAATGAAACTGGGAGGTGTACAATCAGCTGATCTCCAGTTAAGATTGGGAACCAAACTCATCCCTAGCCCCCACTGCCGATCAGCTGATTGTCAAAACCCCAGCTGGGAGGCACAGGGACCCTGGGAACTGGGGCGCACATGTGCTTTTAAGTCTTGGCACATGGGCTCTCTAGGCACCAGGAGCCTTATAAACCCTATTGCTGCCCAGCTGGGCTGCACATGGGATTTTTACTCATCCCCAGGCCCAGGGGTCCCTAGGAATGGGTTGAAGCAGCAGTCTCTGGATTCCCCTGCTCCAAGACCCAAAAAGCCATATGTGTTGCCCAGCTGGGTGGGACACAGTGTTTTGAAAGTTATGGGGCACAAATGACCACACATTCAGTTTAAGGCATAATACAAACAAGCCTCAAAGTTAATCTGCATCATTATATATTATATGTGGAATAAGTGTATGGCTTCTTATCGTGCTTTAAATTGACTTGCACATGGGGCCAGGTTACTATTTAAGGCATGATTAACTTGTAACATGTGTCAGGGGCCTAAGTGACCAATATATTTTTGAAAATGTTATCCTATATTTGTCTAAAGATATTTCCAGCTCAGACCTTTGGCAGAATTAGCTATTTGACTGCAATATCTGGCATATACAACAGGCAACTGTATGGCTGGATTACTAAGACGTGCAGAAGCAAGTATCTTTCCCAGTATTTAAAAGGAAACATTGACTCTAACTTAACATCTTTGTCCCTTTCTGAAACCACTTCCTGCTCCATAATGCCCATATAATTAAACCGTTTTTTCTCCTCAATTTCTTCTCATTACAACATAAGCACTTTTCAGTAACGATGGAGGCAGGAAGTGCTTTGTAGATTTTGTGTTCCTCAATTACAGAGCGGAGGAGTCACCCTAATCTGAGCGTATTAAACTCTGAAGGGTTCACAGGATTTTTGAGGGTTCAGACATTGGCAAAAGCTGGTGCACAGCCTGCTTCACTATGACCAGCACACTGTAAGCAGGCAAAAGGCAAAATAAAGGTTTCAGATTCTTATGAGTGTAAGGCCTTGATCCGAAGCTCACTGCAGTCAACAGAAAGACTAACCCGTTCGCATCAGGCCTATGGGGATGTATGTGACAGGAAAAAATCCTGTGCAATAAAGAGATTTATATATACTTCAATTTTCCTATTTTATCACTTAGGCTTTCCACTGACTAACAAACAAATGACAGGTGCAATTACCGCAGATATATGCACAGAAGCATAAATACAAGTCACATTCAATCTTTCATGGAGAAAGTATACTCCATTCTGTATGTGTATTAAAATAGCCCCTTCCCATGGCTACAGAGAAACTGCACAAGCAGCAAAGACTTACTGCTGTGCTGCACTTGTACCAAGTAGAACATAACACAATTCCTGGCCCTGCCACTGCGCATCACCTGAACAGCACGGGCCCTGGACACTACAGCTTTATCTTGCCAGTCGTGTCTGGTGAAACCACACTGAAATCAATGGAGTTGCATCTGTGGAAGAACTGAATTTTATTTTGCTCTTTGGACAATCTGCACTTGCACCTTGTCCTTTAAGCTAGCTTTAAAGGTTAAATGTGGTCAAACAGATTTCCCTGTTGCTGTTTTGTGACATGCATATTTACAAAAGGAATCCTGAAAAGTTTGTAATTTTAACCTCACATATGGCGATTAGGATAAACCAAAGAGACATATCACCTGGTTTAAGACTTGAGAACTGTTAAATATATTCAATCCTGGATCATTTTTATAAGCCCAATACTTGACAAACCATCAGATTTACGAAAAATAATGTCAAATACCAATGGAGCCCAAGAAAAACAGGGATTTTTCTCATTCCGCTATATAAGGCATTAATGAAAGTTTGCGAATGATGTCACTCAGAAATCAAATCTAGTGTACAATGTTTCTGTGTTTGATAAATGTATTAGTTCTGGTTTTCTGTCCCACTATGGTTCTTTTTGAGTGGGATTCCTTTAGTTATTGTGCCTACAGCTTAGGAAGGCAAGCTGAAGAAGTAAGGTGTTATGAAACTGGGACCAATTATTTCAGCCAAAACACTGTAAACATTAACAGAAACTTTTCCTCAGAGCCCATGCCATGAACAAACCATGTGCCCACGCAGCAGAACAAGGAGATTTTGTTGGCATAGACTGATTGTATTGCTCATAGGCGCTGACTTTTATTTTTGCCGGATGGGGACTAAGATGATGGACACATGGAAACCACATGCAGGATGCTTTCTTCCACACCCTGTAATTACAGCACATTGGAGCAGACTCAATTAATATGCAATTAATACGAACTCGATTAATCAAGTCTGCTGAAGCATGCTAATTAGCATGCTCCCGCAGCCTTGGCATCTCATGTATTCAGCATCCCCGCAGTTCAAAGTCCTTTAACTAAAGCTCCTCAGCTTGGGCCCTGACACCCTCTTCCTGAGGTGGGGCCAGGACCCTCAGGCCCCATGTACTCAGAGCCGATGGTATTGCTCATTCATATAATTTATGCCTCATTATTTCAGCAGTTTGGCCAGAATAACTCAGAAAAGCAAGTAAGTGAAAAGGAAGTGCCCACCTTTCCCAAAAAGAAGGTCCAGAATCTCAAAAGTGCATCTGCAGCTCATGTGAAGTTACTGCAATTGCTGGCATGCATCAGGAAGGTATACATGTTAGTGATAAGTTAGGCATTTAGAGGAGCTGATTTACAAAGGTCCTTTGGCACCTACAGATGCAGATAGGGACCTAACATAATTTGCAGAAGTGCCTAAATTAGGCAGGCACATCTCCTCTCAATGGACATTGAATGCCAAGTCTGCTTAGGTACCTATTTGAATCTTTAGATGCAGAAATATTGTTTGAAACTATGGCCTCTAGGCTTTGACATTGCAAACTGCACCAGGCAGGTACACCCCAGTGCTTGGCCACCTGCATTCATTAAACCAACCCCCTTGAGGACTATATATGAGCAGATGCTTAATTTTAATTGAAGTCAAAGGGACTTGAGTATGTGCTTAATTGCTGTGTTAAACTGGAAATCCTTTGGGCTCCACTGAAGCTCTCATGCAGCTCCATAGTGGCACAGAAGTGCATCCGTATGAAGCAGCTCGCAGCAGTGGACCCTTGAGCAATTGTACAAATACTTTCTTACTTTATCAGCACAGCAATGAGAGTGGCCTGAGCAACCAGAGAAGCATTTTCCACAAGGCTTTGTAAATTCTGTTTTTGAAAATACAGCTCCCACTGTTTGCCCAGCTTTAGCCTTTGAGACGTCATAGATTTCATAGACATTAGGGCTGGAAGGGACCTCGGAAGATCATCAAGTCCAGCCACCTGCCCGAGGGGCAGGAAGTCAGCAGGGTTCATAGGATCCCAGCAAGATAAACATCCAAATGTCTCTTGAAGGTGTTCAAAGTAGGTGCTTGAACCACCTTCGGTGGCAGTCTATTCCAGACCTTGGGGGCTCAGACAGTAAAGAAATTTTTCCTTATGTCCAGCCTGAAATGGTCACGGAGGAGTTTGTGACCATTCGACCATGTCATCCCTTGGGGCACTGTGGTGAACAGACGTTCCCGCAGATCCTGGTGAACACCCCTTATGTACTTATAGGTGGCCACCAGATCACCCCTGAGCCTGCACTTTTCCAGGCTGAAGAGTCCCATGGCTCTCAGCCTCTCATCATATGGTCTGTTTTCCTGACCTCTGACCATGCGCGTGGCTCTTCTCTGGACTCTCTCGAGCTTCTCCACATCCTTTATGAATTGTGGAGCCCAAAACTGGACGCAGTACTCCAGCTGCGGCCTCACCAAGGCTGAGTACAAGGGGAGAAGGATGTCCTGGGATTTTCTTGAGAAGCATCTATGGATGCAAGCCAGTGTTTTGGTCGCTTTACTAGCTGCAGCATCACATTGCAGGCTCATGTTCATCTTGTGGTCAATGATGACCCCCAAGTCTCTTTCTTCCATAGTGCTAGCCAGCATAGCACTGCCGAGCCTATAAGGATGCTGCAGGTTTTTCCTCCCAAGGTGGAGAACCTTGCATTTTTCAGTGTTAACACCATCAGGTTTTTGTCCGCCCATTTGCTGAGCCTGTCCAGGTCAGCCTGGATCATCCTCCTGTCCTCAGGTGTGGGTGCTTTACCGCAAAGTTTGGTGTCATTGGTGAACTTGGCCAGTCCACTCCTGACTCCAGTGTCCACATCATTAATGATGATGTTGAACAATACAGGTGCAAGAACAGAGCCTTGGGGGACCCCACTGGTCACAGGGCACCACGATGATTGACTTCCATCAACTACCACCCTCTGGGTCCGACCACAGAGCCAATTCCCCAGCCAGTGGATCATGGTGTGGCCGAGGCCACAATTGGCCAATTTTGCCAAGAGGTGATCATGGGATACCAGATCGAAGGCTTTTTTGAAGTCAAGATATATGACATCTTCTCCCTTGTCCAGGTGATAGGTCACCTGGTCGTAGAAGGAAATGAGACTGGTCAAGCAAGACCTACCCACAACAAACCCGTGATGGCTATCCCTTAGGATGTTGGCATCAGCCAGTCCATTAAGGATGGCCTCTTTAATAAACTTTTCTAAGAGCTTCCCCGGGATAGAAGTCAGGCTGATGGGCCTGTAGTTTGCAGGATCCACTTTCCTCCCTTTCTTGAAGATCAGCACCATATTGGCCTTCTTCCAGTCTTTGGGCACTTCACCAGAGCGCCAGGAGTTCTCAAAGACCCGTGCCAGGGGCTGGGCTATGATGCTCGCCAGCCCCTTGAGTACCCTGGGGTGCAGACTGTCAGGGCCGGCTGACTTGAAGGTGTCCAGCCTCGCAAGGTGTTCCTTCACGAGGTCAGCATTGATCTGACTTTCAGGGAAAGTAAAGCCCAAAATAAAAAGCTTCTTTACCACTAGGGGTGTCATAATGGGTAGTGGTGCAGAAAATTGTATGCAGACAGGAGAGTAAAGGGAAAAGTATATGTATGAGGGAAGGCAAGGGGAACCCAAGCTGGATTTCCTTCATGTTGATGCACTGACATTTTATTACCAGTAGGGGCAGGCTGTGCATAATATACAGAAGCTGCTTTTAAATTTCAAACCAAAAATACACACAGTAGAAGCAGAACTCTGTAAGTATTATGTGGAAAGAAATTACATATCCTTGCATTAATTAATAAAAATATTATCTCCAGAGCTGCTTGCTAGGAGAACAGCCAGCTCTTTTTATTTGCTATGTCTAGCATGCTCCTCCAAGTAAAACCATTGCAGCATTACAAAGAAAGGCTTTTAGTTTAGGTGTAATTAATATGAAAGACAAACAAAAAGCCTACCTAATCAGAATTTGCTGTCTTTGTCCAAGATATTGATGAGTAAGGAATTATTCTTGGTGATTTTTTGTTACCCAGTCTTAAGAACTTTAAAGGATTTGCTGGTCCAAGGATGCGTGCTTAGGACTTCTGAATAAGCGGTCTCTTTGAGGACCACCCAAAAGTGATGTACCTGAAGTCAATCCCTGCTTTTGAAAATCCTGGCCCTTAATCATTATATTGTATGCTTTATTATAGTACAAGGAAATGTCAGTAGAGTGGAATCCCAGCATTCAGGATGTCCTGCTGAATGGCCTTATGTCTCCATTAAAGGACTTGCTGTTTAACAAAAGACACCGTCTGAATAGTAATGCCTCTGTCTGGACAGCTGCGGAGTTTACCATCTGACCCGTAGAGTTGAGCAGAGACCCCGTCTGTGATACCAACAGAGCTTGCTTGTCTGCTTGAGCAGCAAGGACTGCTCTGAGACTCAAGGAATGAGAGCAGAGAAAGTGCAGCGGTCGTGTGAGCAGCAAACGAAGTCAGCAGCAGGCTGTGATGAAGCAGCCCATACATTTTCTGCACAGATCCCAGCTAGAGCTGTGCAAATAGTGGAGAAATATTTTCCACGCACATTCATCCTGAGACAGGTTCTGGCTGCCTTTAGCTGCTTAAACCACCATGTTGCAAATGTGGCCAGTTTGAAAAGAAGTTGATCTGAACTCATTCTCTAATGGGTTAGGAAAATACCCCAGACAGCAGGTCTGATAGGAAGTAAAATGCCTTGTATGTCAGACTAGGTGCTTTTCACACTACTACAATTCAGAACAGTTGTAAGCTGTTTGGGCACAAACTGTGTTTATACAGCATCAGTAGGGTCTGGCTCTGTAATTGGGGCTTGAAGAAACAACTGCAGTGCAAATATAATAATAAGGGTGGCGTGAAGTGCCCAGTCGTGTTCCTTTGGCAATCAGAGCACATTTGGTATTAATTGCCAGGATGGGGCTCTGCCTGGTAAACAGCCAGGTTCGAGTGTGGTTTGCTAAATTGGGAAAACCGCTGTCCTCAAAAACAAAACAAGAAACATCAGAGATGACATCTGGCAATTTCTCCTAGAGAAATGGGCATTGCTCATTCAGATTTCACCCAAGAGAAAACACATCGCGGATAGCACCATATTGTCGAACCAGAGAATTGGAACGCATCCCTGTCAGCATGTTTAACCCCCTGCCTCCCCAATACCAACAGTTAGCCAAGTCCTGTCGTGTCCTCAGCCCTCTCTGGATCCTCTTTGGGAGGTGGCACTAACCCACTACTAATGCCATTCCTAGTATCCTTAAGACTTTTTGTTTTCATGATGGTTTCTCTTTCTCCCTTCAGTTCCTTTACTTTGGTACGCCTGTTAAAAAAACACTTGCCCCTTTATCTTTGTTAAACAATTCTCAGTTTTGGCATGAGTTTAAAGTGCATTTTTCTACCCTAATCTCCAGGTTCCTATTTTTTTAATTTTTGGTCTGGATCACCCCTTGCAGGTCTTCCTGCCATACTTCTTCCCCCTCCATTCTCACTTGTACCCTGCATTTTTCCCCACCCCATTTATTCTTTGTTCCCACTCATTTAATTTCTTCCTCTTCTCATTCCTTTCTGTTCCTGTCTCACCTAACTCTGCCTTGGTTTTGAAAGCTGGCTAATGTTTTATTTATTCTCCCGGGGTATCAGACAGGCCATGTTGATGAGTAATCTGAAAGCACTTAAAATATTCCCCAAAACAGAGCGATAACTGGCCTGACTTACCCTTCACTAATATTTCAGACACTCTGTTCTAAATTTCTGCATTTGTAAAAGTCAGAGAACGAACTCCAACTCTGTTCCTATTCCACAGGAGACAGGGATGCAGGAAGCGTTGTCATGAGGCAGTGGATTAAATTATCTAAAGGCTGTTGACATCACGCATGGGCATCTCATAAAGCCGTAGACCTGGCATTATACAGTTAATAGTCTATGGATAATAAATACAGTTAATAAATCTATGGATTTTTTCAATGGTTTTCCCTTTGGGAGTTATTCTCTATCCTCCTTGGCTGGTGGATTGTCACAAATGTTCCCCATGCAGTTGCATCACAAGGCAGATTATGATAACAACCCCAAACTTTCCAGTGAAAATTTCAAACATTTAGAAAAAGCAGATGGCAAGTACACGCAGTCACAATCGCTTGGTGCCAGTCACATCCGCTGTCTGTCCATGACCTTGGGTCTAAAAAACCTGCATCCAAATACCACCTCAGTTATGATTCTAGTAGAAGTTGAGGGTCACCCTATGGAAATGTGTCTTGTAATCTCCATGCTAGCACTGGAAAAGGCATCTGGACTAATTACTGTCTGTCATGTTTTTTTCTCTTATCTTTCCCCCAGGCATTGTCCGTGCCTCCAGCGTGTTTCCCATCCTAAGCACTGTATTACTACTGCTGGGAGGACTCTGTGTTGGAGCAGGAAGGATTTACAGCAGCAAAAACAACATTATTCTCAGTGCTGGGATTCTTTTTGTTGCAGCAGGTATGTTCTTGCCTGAAATTTAGTTATTTAGTAGCATTTCCTTTCTAAATTGGAAATGCAAAAGCACAGACAAGGCTCAGCCGATAAGAAACTCCTACAGCTACAAGTCTACATGAAATACGCATCTATGATGTGCTGAGAAGATAGGGGCAGGTTTGCTGAAAGAGTCCATGTTCGCAGATGAACTTGAACTCCTCTCCGCTGCATTCACTCTCCACTGACCGTGAAAGAGGAGGAAAGACAGGCCAGCAGCTACAGTGCTAAACGACAGTGCTAAATTGAGTCTTTAGTAATGTGTGGCTCAATTCCCTGTTGATCACACTCTTGCTGTAACTTGGGCCCAGATTCTTAAAGATATTCAGGTTTCAATAAACTTATGAAACTGGATCCAAATTTTGTAGCCTCAGATCATCTCTGAAGATGACTGGGCGAGAGATTTTAGAAGTAAAATGCACACAAGTAGCTGAAACAAGTTATTGGGAGCAGCCCTGAATAACCCAGTTGTGCATTTTACAAACAATGCTAGTGGATTTCTAAGAGGACAGCAGCGATATGAACATGCTGTGGGCGGGTGTGAATGTCCTCTCAGACAGCCGGGGACTTGAGAAAGCTCCCTAGATACTTACATAACTTCCAGATCTTTGCTGCAGTTGCTGACACACATAAAGGAGTGCATTGATCTTCATCATCCCCGGCAAGGTGTCTGCATTTCGGTTTGCCGTTCCCCCTGTGGTTTGGTTTACTGTAGTTTCCAAACAGAGCAGATGGCAAGCTTCACATCAGTCTCTTTGGTCTGTTGCATGGATTTTCTTCCAATATATTAGGCTCTTTTGACTCCTTCTACATGGGGAAGGGCATCTCTGAACCTTTCCTGAAAATATTCCATGGGATTAAATCACACTCGCCTTTCTTGCCCCCGACGTAAACTGAAAACAGGTGAGGAAAGTTTACCAGGATCTAGCTCCCAAGCAGCGCACAGACTTTCAGGGGTCCTGTCAGAAGACCCACAGGGCCTATCTTACTGCTCCAATGCCTAGCATTTGAAAGGAATCAGAAACTCCCTCTTAGGCAAATATTATGCAACCAAGTATTTCCTAGACATGCTACAATATCAAAATTCTGGAAAGGCATTTAGCTAATGAGTTTTTCTGGAAAGGTTTCTATGTCCTTCAGCAAAGGCCAGAAATCCCAATGTTTTATACTTTTTAAAGACATTAAAATGAGATGACAGTATGAAATCTGAAATAGGTGTCTTTCATAGATAAGGCCTTGTTCCCCCTCTCCCCCCAAGTATTGTGACTTGAAAAAGCTGCCTGGGATATGCTAGCACATTTTTCATGCTAGAAATATCACAGAGCATTAGGCACATTGCTAGTATCTTTCCACAAACCCACAGATTAAGCATGCAGCATTTAGATGAAAGTTTAGCAAAGTGGAAAGCATCTTATCTTGCTCAAAGTGAACCGAGATCAAAATGTATTTTTATTACCAGGTCTGAATGTTAGCTATCTACTAAATAGAAACTAAATTCCTGAATACCACCGTTCTCTGTCGCTAAACAAAGAATTACAGCCTGGTCTTGCCAGCTGCGTAAGCAATGTGTAAGTCAGCGTGACTCGGTGGGTAAGGGCTCTGCTGGTGTCCAGAGGCCTGGGTTCCTGTCCTAGGCTTCCTAGTATCCTGCAGTGAGATCTTGAGGAAGCCACATAACTTCTTTATAGCCGTTTTCTCCACTGGTAAAACAATGCTCGTCTCCTTTCGTGAAGAATTGTGAGATCCATGTCTGAAAAGTACATCATATCCCTGGATCCAACTTACACTGAAGCAGGTCCAAATATTTCCACCAACTTCAAAGAAAGTTGTCTCAGGCCTTTTAAGAGCAAACTAATATAAATTATTCAATGAGATCAGGCCTTTAGTTTCCAATATGCACTTTTATTTCATCCCCCAGACAAGGCACCATATTTGGCTTTGCTCTTGTGATTTGTTAATGCTGTTTTAAGGCAAATACATTAAATCTTGCATGGTAATAACTAAGTTGTTTTGGATCTAGAGCAGGGGTTGGCAACCTATAGCCTATGGGCCAGATCCAGCCTGCAAAATGATTGGATCTGGCTTGTGGCAGCATGGGATCTGCAGCATGCAGCTCAGCCTGGTGTGTACCTCTTCTCTGCACTACACCAGGCCACTGATCCTGACCCCTTCGCAGTGTCCCCCACCCCCGAGCCTTCCCAGCTGCTCTCTTTTACCCTCTGCTTACAACTGCTTGTGCATTTGCTCCCCCCGCACTGCTGTTGGGGATAGACATTGGCAGCAATGGCAAATGGGGGAAGCAGCAGCAGGCAGCTTGGGTGCTGCAGAGGGGAGAGCTGAGGAGAGGAACAATGCCCCCCAGCAGAATCGGTGGCCGCAATGCTAGCTGGGTCTCAAGCGGTGGCTCACCGCTCTAAAAGGTTGATGACTACCCCTAATCTAGAGGATGGTACGGTGTGAGATTTTTGTCTTCCCACCACCATAAAGACTAATTTTTAGTTTTTCTTTCTAGGATTAAGTAATATCATAGGAATCATTGTCTACATATCAAGCAATGCTGGTGACCCAAGTGACAAGCGAGATGAGGACAAAAAGAACCATTACAGCTATGGCTGGTCTTTCTATTTTGGAGCTTTGTCTTTTATTGTGGCTGAAACCATAGGAGTGCTGGCTGTGAACATTTACATTGAAAAAAATAAAG
This sequence comes from Crocodylus siamensis, assembly GCF_052110815.1. Taxonomy (NCBI): domain Eukaryota; kingdom Metazoa; phylum Chordata; order Crocodylia; family Crocodylidae; genus Crocodylus; species Crocodylus siamensis. Next base: position 74,293,766 of record NC_143402.1, on the reverse strand, counting down.
AGCTGAGGTTTAAGACCAGGAGGGAATTCCTTAAGACTTCTTCTTCTCCATATGCCAGGATGCCAAGCTATAGGTACAGGAGGAGGAGGTCCAGATCAAGTTCTAGATCGACAGAGCCTTCTCCGTCTAGGGATGTTTCCCCAGTTGGCCTGAAGATTGCAAGCTCCATCCCCATGAATGAAATTTCCATGTACACTTTATCCAGAGAGCCCCTGAAGGTTACAACTGCAGCCAGTTACAATGCAGAACAAGAAGCCAGTTTTCTGCAGGTCCACAACTTCCTTCAGAAGGAATTTAAAGAAGGACTACATGTCAGCATGGTCAACAGAAGAACAACACCTGTTTGAAGGGTTTTTCCTCCCCCCTCTCTTTTTTAAAATGTGAAACCAGAATGGATCTTAATAGAAGGAGAAGTTTTAAAACCCTCTTTTACTTCTTGAAATAACATGTGCTGGGGCTGGTAAATGAAGACCTTGGAATACTGGAATGACTTAAAGATATTATACATTCATAGTTTGGTTGTTTTTTTTAACACCGTTTCATTCTGGTGTCAAAAAGGTAAAAATTGTTCACGGCCCTGCACTTTGGTTATGCGTACCATGTAGCAGTGAGACTTGAAAAGTTGAGCTGCCATTGTGTTTTAAAGAGATGCATAACAATCTCAGTATGATTTTTAAAAAGTATAATCCCTTAAAATAAACTAAACACATCTCATTTCCAAGCCTGAGGCTGATCACCAATGGAGCCTAATGCTGTCCTTCAAAACTTAACTACCATATGATCCAGTTTCCTTTGACACAGGAAAAAAAGGGAGCTAAGCTCTGTCTCAGAAGCAGCTGCCTGCTGAAGAAAATGAAATACAGGAGGGAAAAGTATTTGCAGCCAGCTTGTGTTACTGGACTGTAGCATGCCAAATGCTGCAGGATGCAAAGGCAGGGTAATTTGCAACAATAAGCCCTGCCTCCCCTCTTAGTCATAGTCTTGTGCAATACAGCCAAGGAGTCTATGGAGGAGGTGCAGAGGCAGGTGTGGAGACAGGATGGATGCATTCTATAATAAGTAAATGGTACAGAATTAAAGTAGAAAGTAGCTCAAGTATATTTGCAAAAATCCTTTCTTGCCTAAAGTTTTAAAAAACTTGAATTGCCTTGCTGCTAACAGCCTAGTGCCTGATCCAGCAAGGGGCTGAGCACTGTGTGTCAGGAGATGGTGTGCCAGACCTCTCAGAATTTGGCCCCGATACCGTCTACATGTTGCAAGAAATGGAAATGGGGCTGGGCCCAATGCAAGTCAAACCAGTGATTCCATAAGGGTCACACTATTATTTTTTCTTACTGTTTCGCAAGTGTGACACTAATGTTAGTGTAATTTAAGGTATCAAAGCTATTTGTATATGAAAACGGAAAGCAAATATATTGATCCATTATTCAGAACAGCAAATATTTCTGCAACAACATGGAGTGCTAGTTGGATGCTGACTGTTTTTTAAAACAGAACAAAAGTGCTCATGGTTTACTAAATATTTATTAAACTTTTTATTATTAATAAGTGCCACATGGCACAATTATAGTTGGTTTGTTTTTGGTTTTTTTTTGCTGAAACAGTGGTTCAAAGCAATTTAATTTATTCCTTAATAATGAAATGCAGAGAGCCCACAGTAGACCCCATGTATCACCTAAGGTGGGGGAAAAAACAGATGTGTCCTTTTTACTTCTTTATGAGGTTTCTGAAAAGGTTTGAAATATTTTCTGAGATTCCTACTCAGCTTTTTATACTAGAAATTTAGGCTGGGATTTTCAGAGTTGCTTAAGGGTTTGGTGGAACAGTAATAGGAGTCAATGGAAGTCTCTTCATCAGCTTCAGTGGATTTTGGACCTGGGCATGTGGGAGTTGGCTAGCCAATTCCTGTTGAATTCCAGCAAGACGTGGACATCAAATGCCTTTAGGCTCCAAGGTTTTATCTGCCCTGGAACTTGAAGGTGACTAAAAAGTACTAATGAAGTGATGATATCACAACAGCCAAGGCAGTGAATGCGAAGTGACTCAGGCCAGGAATCTTTATCTCACTTGTTTTAAATTCTTTGGGGTTTTATTTCCTTCTGTAATACCTATTTCACATAAATGACTGAGTAATTTTTTTGATAAAGGATGTCGCTGTATCCTTCAACCTTACTTACAGTGCAAAATTTTTCCTGTACCTATAAGCAGAGTCTTGCAGTCAAACCTAGGAAGACATACCTTCATATGCCAAAAAGAGCTCGGTAAAATCCTGACTGTCCAGGCCTTCTGTCTCCACCAGCCAAAAAACCCCCAACTGAGAGAAAATCCTGATTTTTTAAATACTGTTTTCTTGTAACCTTTACACCCTGCCAGTGCATATCTACACAGATATTTTTGCAGGAAGTCCAGTTCAATTAAACCAAGGCCTTCATCCCTGTATGAGCTACAGCCAGGTTAAAATTTTGATAGCAACCTTGTCCAAACCTTTTGTACTGAGGTATATTTTATTCTGATGGCTAATTAGTATAAAATGGACACACTTATAAAAAGCACCACTGCCATGCTTTTATTTTTACATAAGGGCACTAAGGAAAAGATACTGACAATTTTTTTTGAACTATGGAAGAGAAAAATATCTTACCTGCTTTCCAACAGTGAACTTTCCAGCATGTAAAATAAAAGGAAGGAGGGGCATATGACTAAATTTATTAAATCTCTTGAAGAATTGTTTTTACATATGTCTTTATGCTTTCAAACAATAAATTATTTCCTACTTTTTGAGATTTCTTAATTAAAATAAATTGATTAGTTACAATAGAGGTAGAAAAATACATTTAAAAAAGCATTCTGTCTCAGTGGGTTATACTAAGTGCTTATTAATTTACATCTATGTATTGTATTACACCTATGTATTTCAGGTACAGCTCCCTAGAATTATTGCTTCCTGGTGTGTGTTACTAAAGTAATCATTAGAAATAAGTCCTCGTTTGTGTTTACTGTAATTACAAAACCATTCCCTTTCAAAGCAGGAGCTAGATGTAGGTTGTCTTTCTAAACTTGCCTGTGTTGAAATGAAAGTGGAGAATGTGTGGTTCGGGTTGGGTTGGGTTTTTTTCATCATCATCTTCCAGTGACCGTGTTTAGCCTGGTTCCGGTTAAAAGTGAGCCTTTTTCTAAAGCGTGACTCAAACCTGTGGTTCTGCACGTGTGTATTGTACAGTATGTGTACACTGTGTCCACAGGACTTCTTGGCTAAGTGTTTCAGGATGAGCTGGCCATCCTGAAAAAAGCTAGCAGTTTGTATGTGGATCTTCTCCCCCTAGGACTTAAACCATCGTGCTGACTTTGGTGTTTCATGTGATCTCCATTCTGTGAGTGCAGGGGCAAGGCATCGGTAGGCCTGGTTTATTTGGAGCCACACTCCAGCACGTTTACTCATGTTGAGTAGAAATGCTTAAAAAACTGAGAAGACCGTAGTGCGTCATGGGCTATGCAGTCTGACAAGGAAGCCAGGCTCGTGAAGGAGAACAAGGCCATAAGGGGCAGAGGATCATCTGAAGTGAAATGCACTGTTTTGGGCTGGCAACCTGGAACAAAGCATTTCAGTTCAATTTGATTTTTCCAACGAAAAAATAGTGCCAAAGTCTCTTTTCCTGTGGAAAATAAAATATTTTGACAAAACCCCCAAACTGTCCACCAACCCTATGTGTTGAGTATTTTCTTAGTCCATGGGTCATGACTCTGAAATCATTGTGATTATTCCAGGATTGAGATACTGACTCAACAGCAGAGAGGGTAAGAGGGACGTATGCGCTCTTTTCATCTGTATACAGCACCTGGCATAATGGCGCCCCACTTTCTGAGTTGGTGCTAAAATAATAGTAATAATCTGTCTGTCTGATATTCTCCTATCTGGAAAAGACAACTTCCAAGAATAAAAGCTATAAAAAGAAGCCTCACTGGTATCAGATTTGATTTTCTGAGAAACACAGCTACATATACATTGTCAACCATCTCCTCCTGTTTCTTATACCGAACAGAATAGGGGTAAAACTAGCAGTCATCCATATGCTCGTGCTTTTAGCAACAGAGTAGTCTTGTATTGGTTTTTCTCTCTGTATAGGACATATATCCACAAGGGCTAATCTACCATGTCCCTTGAGGTCACATTTCTGTTTGCAGTCCTCAAAATGTTATTTCCAATGTGCTTCAGTACTGCCCATATAATCACAAGCATGTATATTGTACTCACTCTTCTTTTTTAAATAAACCATTTTAAATGTATTCTTTTGTGTGTGGGGGGGAAGAATATAGATTTTAATTTTTCAGTTTCATGAATTCTTGCAAAGAATGTGAGTTTCTGGCAAAGCTGGGTTTTGTTTTTTAATCCTATCAATGTCCCTTTAAGTATAAAGAGTCTAAAATAGGAGACTATTTCTCAGTGTAATGACACATACCCTTATCAGTTCCAGTCCAAACGGCCACCCAGAACTAATCAAATGTTCAACCTGTCAGAACAGGGAAATTGAGACAAGATTTCTCATATCCCTTCACAGAAAACGATGATTATATTGTTTCTACAGAAAAAATGCCAGATGAATTTCTGTACAACGTGCAATTGTGGATGACTCCCTTCTGGGAAAAAAAAAAAAGAACAGATTTTAAATTTTCCAAATCTGTATTATTTTGCAGATGGGAATTTTACCAGAAGCCGATATAATGAAAGAAAAATGGACAGAGTACCGTGAGAATAAAGTTATATTAATCACAGGACAAACTCAATCCTCACAAGATTTCCAGTCTCTTGCCTGGGCTGCATTTGGATAAGATTTCTAATTTCTCAAAGCTTTTCCAAGTCAAAACCAACCGCAGTGAAATTCAGCTAATGTTTAGTTGGACTTTCACTGAAAAACAGAGCAGCCATGCTGCAAGTCTTAATCTTAGGGTGTACCATCACACCAACCCCACAAGGTTTAAATGTGACCTCTCCACACTCTTGTGTGGTTTTGTCTGCAGGAACACCCCCTTTGCCAGCCCTGCATGTTGGATTTCTGCAAATCTGACATGACCCCCGGCTATACAAACTGCACTGAACAAAGGTTGGAAGTCCAACTGCCTCTCTATTCAGTCTAAAACACTCTGAACCAGGCATTATCTCAGACATTATTTCTTCTCCAAATGGCACTTTTAACTTCATCTTTACATTTAGTAAGATTTCTGATCCTCTGTAAAGATGAAGAATGTGTGTGCGCATCTATATCTATATATATAGATATGATCAAAAGACACATCTGCAGGTCAGGAAAGGATTCATCTTTTCAAATATCTCCTCTCCCAGGGAACGAGCTACTTATAGCTCAAGCCCTGATGCTTTTCAGCTTAACCTTGGCACTTTGGCCAAGAATGAAGTGGGACCAGAAGGATGATCCCATCCATTTTCACGCTTCATGGAAATGAAAGATATAGATATAGGATGTAAAAATGAGTTTGGGAATAGGGAGGCAATCTTGATGGCACTTTTTGGAAGCAATAAAGAGTCCAGGTAGCATGATGTGCTGTTTCCCCAGGAAGAAGACAATTCCTTAGGAATAGAGTTGAACTTAGAAAGGAAGGAAATGCCCTCCGCAACAGTCCAATGCAAACAGGTCTTTTCACTGCAGCGGTTGCTTTGCTACCTACCAGAAGAGCATGCTGAGAAAGTTTAAAGAGAGTGAACCCGCTGAGAGTTGTTCAGCACTAAGCAGGCAGTGATGGGAACTGCAGCTCCTAGGAAAGTAATCGGATTACTACTTTTAGAAAGGCTAGGTAGGAACAAGAGCCTGGTTATACTGAAACCAGCCAGAAGCAATTATGTCTTATTTGTTACTGACTTTACAATTCTATTATAAAAACTTACAGTAAAATCCCATACCTTCATTAAAGTCAGCGGCAGTTTTGCCATTGCTTTGAGTAAAGTTAGGATTTCACTCCTAAAGTTAAAGACAGATTGTTTTGTTTTGGAGGGGGCATTTGCTGTATCAAAGGTTTGGACAGCAGCAGTCTGATCTCAGGCGCAGAAGTAGGATAGGTAAAGGCCCTGGGGTTTGAATATAGCCAAAGGTACCATTTTAACAAGTGTCTTTGTATAATTAATCTGCTGAAAACAAACTGTAAGTGAAAGGAGCCAGGCAAAACCCCTGATTCCAAAACACCGTTGATATTTAGGAAACTTCAGGACCAAACTTTACAGCTTAGGTCCATCTCTGAATTTGAGCAAAAGCAGTTTAAAAATACAAGAGAAAAACACCACACTGAGAACTCAACACAAGTGCCCTGAATTCCATATACCATGGGGGGCTTCGCTTACATCCTGGAGCGTTAGTTATTCTCTTTCACATCCTCACACACACTCAGTATGAATTTCACTCTGTGGCAGCAAGGAACTTAAGAGATATCTGAACAGGAGTCAAGTCCAGCAGCTGGAATAAGTTAGAACAGAGAAATTATTTTCATGATTGAAAGGGATTGGGGAAAAAAATCATGAAAAGTAATTAGCGAAAGGGCTTATGCAGATGTATAGAACTAGTAAGACTGATCCTGAAAACCCCTTACAAGAGGGAGCAGCTCTTAGCCATCTGAGTGGTCCAGTAGTCGTTTTGGACTGCTTTTGCAAGAAGAGGACCACACAGTAAGGCCACAGGGCCTGGCTTGTAATGACACAGGAAAACGGGTTGAATCAGAACCACAATCACTTGCAAAAAAACACCAATATGAATGCTAGCGGAACACAGTCAAGCCAGTGACTTTTTCAGGGACAAAAACATGTGGTATTTGGTTCTGAAACATCTCATTTAGCATTTCCTCCAGGAGAGAAATGTAGTTGTGTCTCCCTGACACACATAGCTGCTAAAGTGCAACTAATTATAACTCCCTATGGTTTCCCAACAGGTTCTCATTAATAGCGTGTTTGTATTTATGTGATATTGATTTTTAAATGCAGATGCCTGCCATTGGGAGCAAGGAGATTGCTAAAAACGATTTCATGATGGATTATATACCACTGACTTCTAAGAGACGTGCTGTTGCTTTTTATTTTCCTTTTTGTTTTTTGCTCCCCTGGAAATTGGCTGCTGCCTCTGGGTTTATAAGAGTCTCCCTCCTCCCAGAACTCAAGATAGACTGGAGAAGAAGCATCTGGGAGCCCATCTGAACTGGTGGGATACAATGCACCCCACAGGATTTTAAACAAGACTCTAAGGAAAAGGGTTTGTCAAACCTGTGGTCCATGTCTCCGCTTAAGATCTGAGGGTCTGAGTTTCAAAAGCACCTTGAGGATCTAGAAGCACTAGTCTCAGTGATATCTGCTCCTTAATCCATCAGCAATCAGGTTGTCAAGTGCTCGTTAAATTCGTATTCAAATTTAGCCCACAAGTAATTAGTAAGTGTAGAGGTTTCTCTCAGTGAAGTGTTTTCCTGGATAACTACATACAGCAAATTCCACAGCTAGAAATATATCAGTGGGAAGGCATTACCTACCACTGCCAAAAATACACACTGAGGGTATGACAGAAACATAAAAAAACAGCATCTGTGCAATGCAAGTATGGCAGCCAGTATAAACTCCCAAAAACTCACCCAGAACCAAGGATGTTGAAGTAGAGCCATACAGGGCATTTTAATTTCCGCATGCACCGATTTCTTTGAGTAGTGACTCTAAATCACACTCTCAAGCAGAAGACTTTTAAATCACACTCTCAGCAAGGGACTTTTAGCTCAAGAGGGCTCATTTTTCAGTCTCTATGAAGGCCTTTCAAAGGGATGAATCTGGCCTAAAAGACCCCACTTCAACCCTTGCATAAGTCCCACTTGGGGGTGGATTTCTCCTCTCTCTTTTTACTTGACCTGTTTCCTGTTAATTATATAGAATAAACCTTTCCAGTTTATCAAGCTAGCAGCAGCTGAATGGAAACAACCAGGGAGCTCCTTGCCAGTAAACACCAACTGGGGGAACACTAATGGGTTAACACCACCGCTGTCCTCGCCCGGCGCAGTTAGCCTGAAGCTCACCCACAGCAGCTTCCTCACCCAAAAACCTGTCCTGAGTGCAAGTGCTGTGCCTGCCTTGCAAATACATAATATTAACTTTTGCACACTTGATTTGCAGAGGACCTGTGGAGTCCCGTGTCAAAATGCAGCTCACAAAATTGACTGATATCTGGTGAAATTTAACAAGAAACTACTTCAAAAGAAAAGGCATTAAATTTTTAATGCATTCTTTTTCTGTTTTAAAGTCTGTTCCCTTTAGGGTTTTCTGCTTTCATGAAAACTCTTGGCTGTCGTTACAAAAACAGAAATGTAAGCCACTGTAATATTTCCATGTGCGTGTGACATGATTCCATTTATATGCCTCAAAAGATATGGTGTTGTTCAGCCATTTGAATCATAATTCCTTTAGCTAAGGGGTAATGTATTGTGCATGCATGGTCATCCCTGGAAATGTCTGCATTTGGAAGAATGAAAGCTTCCCTAGCTCTGGTGAAGCTGACAGCTTCATTACCATTGATACGGATACATCAGTAGCTAATGGGGATCGGACAACATAACGCCAGTACCTGTTTGCGGTTGGCATATCTGTTCCACATGCTTTGCAGACACTAATTCACCCCTCTTGTGAGGCAAGGACATTTTATTATCTCAGTTCCACAGGTGAGGGAGCAGGTACAGCAGTCCTTAAAGTGTTATGCCTGCCTAATTCTCCTTACTTATATTGGGAGTCAGGTACCTAAGTAGCTTTGGGAACCTAGACTCAGGTGTCATAGGTCAGATTCAACACTGCAATAACTGACTGCCACAGTCACCTGCTGCTTAGAGAAATCCTTAGTCCTCGCATGCAATCCACATCCTGGGGAGAGTTAAGCACAGACTTAGGAGATCCTCAGAAACCAGTCAGCGGAGCATATTTATCACCTTCAGATCAGGTGCAAGGCCCTTTGGTGAGGCAGCTTACAGCACCTCGTCCCAGGCTATATCTGCTCTAGCTCCAGAAGGGGTACACAGTAACTCCAGTCCTCTGGGTCAACAAGAAATTCAGCCTGGGAAGATGGGACTGAGTATCACATTCAAATGACCACCCATCCCATCCTGATGTAACACGAGGAGCTGGCATTTCCCCTCCCTCTGAAAGACTCACTCTCTACCCTACCCTGTGCAGAAATGAGGGTTCTTTGCCAAACTCAGCTGGCGACTTCCAAAGCAGCAGGTTTGGTTTTCTGACACCTTCCTTAGGCATCTGGACTGATCGGTATCATACTTCCCTTTGAAGCAGGTGGCAAATGAGCTGTAGCTTTGTTCCCACAACAATCTTGGCTTGTTGAACGCTATTCCCCTTTGCATTCAGGGGGTTTTAGCCACATGTCAGCTGGGTCTCTGGAGAGACTTTTAAAGATTCTTTATAGGAAAAGCAAATGTTTCTAGTAAACAGCCTATTTGACATTAAAGCTGGAGCAGAGAGACAACATTTCACCATCACTACATCTGGGCATCCCCCTTACACCCACTCCAGAAGAAGGCAGGGAGACATCCCCTCAGATGCAGTTTTAAGTTTCCTAGGGAGTTTTTTTTGAACTAATTGGAGCCCAAGAGAGTGAAGGTGCTGAATCAGTATAAAACCTTGCATATGCTGCTTACGCCCACTTCTAGACCAGCACCGCTTCTGTCAGGCAAAGGAAGGGAACTTGGACCTATTGGTATCACAACTACATCTTCTTGTCTCTAAGGCTTTACCCAAACATAATGCTAAAGGGACAGCACAGGAGCTACTGCAGTGCTTCTCAACCTTTTCAGCCTCAAAGCACCCCCTCCATAACATTTCTGAATTTCTTGACACCCGAAGTGAGAATCCCTGAGCTAGAATCTAAGTTCAGAAAAGAAACGGGGGTGCCTTGGGGTTAAAGTTAAGAACCACTAATTTAGCTGGTGCCAGGTGAGGGCAGCAGGGAAGGACCTAACCTTGCGCTGCCCTGCTCTTTCCACTGCCTTCTGCCTCCTCCCAGCCCCTGGCCTGTAACCGAGGGGGCAAGGGCAGCCCCCACCACCAAGGCTGCTTCTGCAGGGTCTCACATGGCAAGGACCTCCCTGCCAGCTGCTGTCACTGGTCCCAGCAGTATGGGAGGAGCTGGGCATGTCTACACGAGATGCTTTACCGTGCAGTTGACTAACTGACTGCATGGTAAAGCATCACTGTCTACACATGCCGACGCTTACTGCACAGCCAACTAGTCAACTGCACGGTTAATTTGCTACCTGAAAATGCAGGTAGCACATCAACTGTGCAATAGTGACTGTGCAGTAGCCCATGTGTAGACAGCCAGCCTGGAGCAAATTTGGTTCCAGTCAGCCTGGACAGCAGAGGGCAAGAGAGCAATCCCTTTCCCCAGGAGCTGCCTGCTGCCAGGGACTGGGCTCTGAGTTTGGAGCTGGGCAGGGACAATGTCGCCCTGCCCTGGCAGCAGGTAGGTCCTGGGTCGTGGAGCTGATGCCAGGAGCTGCCTACTACCGGGGCAGGAGGACATTGTCCCAGGTGGGCTCTGAGCTTGGAGCCCACCCTGGCAGCTCCCAGGGACAGGGAGCAATCTCCCGGCCCATGCTCCAATTGCAGAGCCGGGGCCAGGAGTTCCCTGCACCAGAAGAGCTCCCTGCCCAGCCTGGGGCTGGCTGGGATCTGCCCCAAAGCAGGACAGGTTGCGGCCAGCCTCAGGCTGTGTGGGCATAGGGCTTGTCCCCACGTGCACGGGGTAGGAGAGGTCTGCAGCAGCAGCTCTCCCACCCTGTGCACATCAGGACCCCACTACGCAATGCGTAGTTGTCTCCTGGCCCTGTGCTCCCTGCTAGCACCCAGGGGGAGCAGGGGGGGAGAGCAGGGTGGGAGCAAATCTTTTCCCAAGAGGGAGCATGTCTAGATGTGCTCCCCATGTAGGTTTACTGTGCAGTATTTTTACTGAGCTACTTCAAATTAATAGCACATATAGATGTATCCGCTGGGCTGCAAAGCACTGCTCTGGCCTCACTCCCACCAGCAGCAAAGCATGCTACTGGGAGCATAGAGGCAGCCAGCACAGGGGCTGCTGAGGACAAGGAGAAGGTGGTGGAGGGCAGCAGTGGCCACAGTCCCCAAAGGAACAGCTGTGGGCATCATGTAGTAACTGGGGCAGGCACTGGACAGGGGGAGGAGACCATTTAACTCCTCTCACAGGGGCCAGATGGCCTGATACCCTTACTGGGATCTTGGAAACCCTAGCTGAGAATCACTTCATTAGAGGATTCAAATAACTACTTTTACCAAACAAATATGATACACAAAACTTGCTTAGCTCCAAACTAAAAAGCAAACCCATACAAACAAGAATGCAGATATAGGAGTTAGAGATCGAAAAGACCTACCAGATTACTGCATCTGTCAGCCAGCAAGGAACAGGTCGGTTTTTCACCTGCATTCCCTATATATCACAAATAACAATGATCATTTCCTTCAGTCATCTGCACGTGGATTAAATGCTCAAACACCAAGAGAGACCAGAAAGTTCTTCACTTGACCTGGAGATATAACTTCAGGGAGTTTACTAAGTCATTTGCACAACAGTCCTGCTTTGTGGACCGCTTGAGCTCTGTCCTTTCTGAACATGCTTTGATATTTATTTAGGATAGTCTATCATACGTACTATACAGATCCATTTTACATTTCATTTCCATGCACAGTTTGGCCCTTGCTATGGAAGTGTGGCCACCATGTTAGTGCTGTTGTGTTTTGACAAAGGCAACACTGCAGAAACGCTAAGATTTAAAGCACCATTACATTAAGATGTGATAGTTGCATCCAAGCAACAGATGTTCTATGCATCTTTGTGTTCCACCTCATTGTGAAGGATGGTTCCTACAAATTAACGATAATGCAAATACCTAAGCAGATAAACCTTCTGAGGCACTGATCTGAATTTAACGAAGAAGGCCCCAAAATAAAGAACCAATATAGTACAACATGACTGGTTTGTTTTCAGAGAAGGAGGCAAGAATTGACATGAGGCTGTGGCACAGACACCCACTCTGAAATGCAGAACTGGGGCAATGTGTCTGCCAGGGCCCCATGCGGACACAGGCAGTACCATATGTTCAGCCCGTTATTGTTTTAGGCCTGTTTTCTCGGCAATGACTTTATCCTAAAATAAACAGTACTCTGCCCTGTGAAGACCAAGGGGAAGGTGATATGCTGAATGTGGGCCTGCCACGGATAGTGTCAGTATGCTGCAAAGGGGCTGCAGCCTTAACCCCTAACCTGAATTGATAGACACCTGGGCTCTTATCCCATGGCAAGTGGCAGCCAGAGGCCAGACCCATCTGCAGCACTGCAAATAGCATGCACCACACATGCAGGTGATTAATTTGCAGCACAGTGGGGTTTTTTGACACCGGGAGATCCCAGTGTCAAAAAAACTTGCGCCAAAATAAAGCAGGGCAGGGCATGTGACAACATCAGAGCCTGGCCAGTCAGAGCCACGCTCCAGCTGCCAGCCAGGCTCCATATGCCTGGATCACTGCTGATGGAGCCCCAGGAGGCCCCCAGAACCCCAGGTAAGGCTACTGGGGCCAGCCTAGGTGCTGGGCCCACCCAGGGCAACTTGCCGCATGCCAGAGTGTGCATGCAGGGCATTCCCTGGGGATAATGCAAGTTCCTGCTAGTGGGAACATGCTGGAAGTGCCCAAAGGGAGAGTTAACTCCAAAACAGGGAGTTTTCCTACTGCAAGATCTTCAGTCTTGTTTTTCACCGGCAGGTATTGCAATATTTTTTTTTATATTATTGGATCTCAAACTTTTAGGTTTCACAGCTGATGGTAACACATACTGGGACTGAACACATTAAATTGCTCACCATCAAATCGCATGGTACTCAGAAGTTTGCCAATAACGTAGCTTGGAAGTTTAGGTCAGGAGATCGTCTGGTGCAAAATCTCTCATTTGATGAGGCGCAGGTCTCACAGCGTGTAACGCTGGCTTCCTAGATCCCCCTCCTAAAATTTGACCTGCTGCTGCCTTAATTATGCTCAAGGAACTATCCCCCCAACTTTTCTTCTGATCAAACTCCCCCGAGAACCTGATAGCAGAGTTCAAACAGTCTTCCCTTTCTTCTAGAGTTTCTGTTCCCAGCCAAATCCCAAATGCTTTCATTTGCCTGTCTCTAAGAGATACTAATTCCCTCCACAACCTCTCCTGAAGAAAGGAGCAGCTTCAATAGCCTACCTTTCTCCCAGAACTCCTTGCAAGGCTGACCTAAAAATCCCAGAGTCCTGGGATGACAATTCCCACCAGTGTATCATATTAGGAGAGGGGCATGTTGGTCTGAAAAAGATCCCTGTCAATCACTGCTTCCAGTCTGGAAAGGCGCTTGCCCTACCCTATTTTAAACTTGGAGTCTTTAACGTGGAGTAGCCATCTAAAGATCCCTACAATGTCTGCCAGTTCTGTAAATGAATCACTGTGTTCTTCAAGTAGGAAGATATTATTCCTACTTACATGCACATCAGCAGCACCAAGAAACCTCAGTCTGGGATCGGGACCACCTTGTGCCAGGTGCCACAGAGGCAAAGAGCAAAAATAGTCCCAGCCGCAAAGTGTTTCCAATAATATTCCTGTCCACCTTGCCGGGGTGTTGTGTTGAATCAATTAATGCCCAGAAGGCATCTGAAATTTGGACCATGGTGGTCTAACTAATGTGGGAAATATTAATTACCTAATTAATTAGATAGTACCATAATAGTACCATCACCTAATTTGGTGGTCTTCAAGAGGAGGCTTGACCGTCACCTGGCTGGGGTCATCTGACTTCGGTCCTCTTTCCTGCCAGAGGCAGGGGGTCAGACACGATGATCCATTATGGTCCCTTTCAACTCTCCAATCTATGAATCTATGAATTAATTATTATTTTTCATTTCCCATATAACAGATATTTATATTATCATTCCTTTGCCCTATATTTTTTTAATGTATTGTTTATTTTCTTTTTCCCCCTCAATTTGCTTCATTTCTCCAAATCCATCACTCCTGACTTGAACTGATACTGCTTTACCTTTACTTTGACATTATAACATGGTGTTCCTAAAATGGCACTGAAGTAGTGTTGACATCACCTTGACATGATAACATGACTTTTGCATATTTCCACTGACATTTTTTTTAACCATCGTTTTGACATTCAGGCATCATCACCGACATCAGCTTGACATTGTAACTGTAATGTCATCTCCGCACTGGCCTCTCTAGATTTATGTTGACATCATCATGAAATTATTTTTGTGATCGGCCAAACTCTCAAAAGGAAAGGAAATGGAGCCTCATATGGGGACATTTATAGCCACTCTTGCCATGGTTTCTGAGTACGTCACTGAAGTATTTATCCACAAAACAAGTCAGAGAGGTGGCGAAGAACTATTATCCCCATTTTACAAAGGAATGGGGGCACATAGAGACAAGATGATTTGCTCAAGGCCACATAAGAAGTCTATATTCTTTCAAGCCCCAGAATAAAGCCTTAACCACTGAATAGGCCTTCCTCTCTGTTTGAACACAAAGTCCCAATCCTGATTGGGACTTCCCAATGCTTCTTTCCTATTAATACTCTAAAACATTTTAACTATTGATTTAATTTACTTTTCATTACTTATACTTTTTGTTTCAAGTCACTTCAGATAGTGAAACTAAATTTGCCTATTTATTTAATTTCACGTTCCAGTGAAGGTCATTTTGCCAGATCATTTTCATGTATTAGCACAAGCTGGAGGGTTTTTGGTCATGTGGGTTTCTAGCAATGCAAAGGAAAGTTTAAATCCTAGAAATCTGTTTGCCTGTAACATGCTTGTAAACATTTCTATCTCTGTAAAGTTTTGTAAAATGTAAAATGTGGGGGCTAAGGGCTGGATCCAAAGGCACTGAAGTCAAACAATAATGCAACCACTGACTGCAGGGGAATCCTGACAAAACCCTAAACCACTGGAAACTCTCTTCAAAAACCTTTTTCTTTATCTAGGGAAAAAAAAAGAAAATGGGTGAAATTAATTTAACAGGTCTATGGGTTTAAAATATTAAACAAAACTGCTCAAGCCAGGCAGGCAACAAGAAAATTTTATCTGAGCCTGATGTGATTTGAAACACCTGAAATATTAAAGCCCTTGAAATTAGGCTTGGTGAGAGATTTGCCCACTCACCCTTAGCAACAGAACACTGCTGGAATCAGTGTCATGAAACCAAATAGTTCATTCATTGGAAAGGACATGGATGAGCAAAGGTTGTGTCCATCAGAAACTGGGGTGCCGCTTTATGCCAATCCACACGAGCCCTCTCAGAACATAGCATCACCAAAAATGAGGGTTGGGAGGGACTTTGGGAGGTCACATCTAGTGCAACCCCCTGCTCCAAGCAGGACCAGCCCCAACTCCATCATCCCAGTCAAAGCTTTGTCTAGCTGGGTTTTGAAAGCCTCCAAGGATGGAGCTTCCACCACCTCTCTGGGTCACCTGTTCCAGTGTTTTACTACCCGGCCTCCTATATATTTAACCTAAACTTCCCTTGCTGCAACTTGAGCCCATTGCTCTTTGTTCTGTCATCTACTGCTGAGGACAGTCCAGCTCCATCCTCTTTCGAACCCTCCTTCAGGTAGTTGAAGGCTGCTATTAAATCTCCTCTCAGCCTCCTCTTCTCTAGACTAAATGAGCCCAGTTCCCTTAGTCTTTCCTCACAAGCCATGTCCCCCAGTCCCTGAACCATTTTTGTTGCTCTCTGCTGAACTCTCTCCAATTTGTCCACATCCTTTCTGCAGTGCGGAGCCCAAAACTGGACATAGGACTCCAGATGTGGCCTCACCATTACTGAATAGAGGGGAAGAATAGCTTCCCTTGACCTGTTAGTAACACACCTATCAATGCAGCCCAGGATGCCATTAGCTTTCTTGCAACAGGGGCACACTGCTGGCTCGTATTCAGCTTATTGTCCACCGTCACCCCCAGGTCCTTTTCTGCAGAGCTGCTGCCCAGCCCATCAGCCCCCAGCCTGCACCGGTGCAAGGGATTGCTCCGTCCTAAGTGCAGGACTTTGCACTTGTCCTTCTTGAACCCCATGAGATTTCTTTTGGCACAATGCTCTAATTCCTCTCATGTGTGCCATGCTGTAACTGCTTTGATCTCAACTTTTTTTTACCGATCTTTACTAGTTTGGCTACTCAACCCTCTTACACATCACAGAGGTCTGGACTGATGGCTGTAAGATGGGAAGCCCTGGGAGCTTCCACTGGAAGATTTTCCCTGTGCTGTTCTATCAGGGAGCAGGCTACATGCCCCACCACTCACACTGTCCACAGACCCAGTGGAAACTTCATGAAGCTGGGGTTGCTTTCACAGAAACCCCAGACCTCCAAATTCTCACTCGGCTGCCTCGGCTCCACGGTATCCCCATTCTAGAGACTCACACTAGGTCCTCCACTCCTTTCCACAGAGGCAGGTATCTCACAACATTTATCAAAAGTACAACCATGCAGCTACTATTGACTCTAGCAGTGTCAGCTGAGGTGCTGAAGTCCAGTAGGGTTGCAACAATAAGGAGAGAGTCCCATTCACTATGTATTTCTGTATTTCACCGTGTTACAATTTGGACACAGCGATATCCTTTATTTTTCTGTGTGAGGGAGAGCACTCTGATAGCAGGGCTTCTCTCCCTAATTTTCTGTGGCCTGGTCCATGCATTGTATGGGAGAAGATGTTTTCTGTGACTCTTCTCTGTTCTGCACACGTTGCGAGGCTTTTTCTGACCAAAGAGTCCACCTCCCAACTGAAAGTCCCTGCTTTGTGTAAGGAAACCAGCTGCTTTCTAACCAAAGGAAATGTGTAGATTCAGGGCCACAGACCTCTGGAACTTGGAAGGATTGCCCCAAACACTTTTGTTTGCATGGGTAAAATCCTGTTCTTGTTGATCTGTTCGTTTCCCTCTATTACTGGGAAGGCTCCATTACCTCTAGAGACACCCTCATGGCCAGAAGACTTGGAAGAAAAGGAGCACAAGCCACTGTGCCTGTTGAATGTGTTAAGGCACTGTTAGGTACAAACTCAGAAGCAGGCACCAGTGACATGATGCAAACAGTACCACAACAGCAACTTCTGATTCTAGGGAATGAAAAGTACTAGGGCTTTAGGAAGTTTTGAAGACAAAGAAATTTTTAAAGCCACAAAAAATATTCATGGAAAATTTCATATTTTTGAATGAACAATCTGGGTTTTAATAAGACTGTTTTTTGAAGGGAAAAAAAATATTTAAAAACTTTGGTAGTGTTAGACCAGAGGTGGGTAATTATTTCAGCTGGAGGGCTGCTTTACTAGTTTTGGTGAGCTGTCAAGGGCCACATGGGTAGCCCACTTCTTGATGCTTGTCCTGCCCCCTGGTCGCCATCTTCAGATGGAAGTCCTGCCCCTAACCCCTGACCTTTGGCACCAGAAGTCCCTCCCCCTGCCTGCGATGTGCAGCGCTGGACACAGTCACGTGCCTCCGGGTGCTGGCACCTGCGCTGGGCACAGGCATCCTGAGAGCCCCCGCCTGCTGCTGCTGCTGCTGCTGCTGCCGCCAGTGGGGGCTATGCACCATGGTGGCTATCCCACCCTCCCTCACACTTCACAAGTGCCACACACCCACACCCAGCCCTTACAACCCCCCCACATATGCACCCCTCCAACATACCCTATTCCCCCCCACACATACAGCCACACCGCCTCACAAACCCCCCCACCATACACACACCCCACATCTTATCTTACACACACACACACCTCCCACACTCCACCATACACACACCCTCCACCCCACCTTACACACCCCCCAACACCCCTCCATACATATACATCCCACCCCACCTTATACACATACACACACCCCACACTCCACCATACATTCCCCCCCACACACACACATGCCCCACACCCAACCATACATACACACACCATACACACACACACAATATGCAAGACTAAGAAACGGCTGCCCTGAACTTTGTCCTGCAGGATTGGGCCCCACATGCTCCCAGGAGTGGCAGGGGCCCGATCCTGTGGGATGTCCATTTCACCCAGTGAAGCCAAGGAGCTGTGCCAAGACAAATCCAAGCACAACTGATCCACTTCATTTGCTGGTGCCTGTTTACACCTTAATAAAAATCTACTGCAGAAGAGCATCAATGTAAGACAAAGTGTGATAGAACAGAACAACACACCAGGCTAAAATCCTGCATAAAACAAGTGCTGCTGGCTAGCTGACAAGCACAGACTCAGTCACCTGCATGCCAGATATGTACAGCAGCATGCCAACAACTACTGAGCAGGCTCCCTGCCAGCTACAGTATTTAGGGTCAATTGAGAGGCAAGCCTGAAAGAAAAAAATATCTCCTGCACTGCTGAAAAGCATTTCAACCTCGCATTGTTTCGTCTATATCCCTCCCCGCTCCAACCCCACTTAGACTCTTGCTGAGAGGGTTCTCTTTCAGTCTGTGACAATAAAAACTAATGCCGATGAGACAATGCTTAGCCAAATTTCTGTCCTTTCCACTCATGGCTAAATGTTTTTCTGGATAGCAAGCGCCTTAATACATATTTTCCAGTTAATGGGCATGTTTTCTGTGGGCAAGATGGACAGCAGGGCAGAACAGTTTTGACAACCAGCAAATTTGCCTAAAAAGAAATTTTGGAAGAACCAAAACTATTTGTGAAATGAACTTTGGCAGGTAGTTTTGGCCAAAAATAGAGAAAAGACTTTTAAAAGTGTCAGACATTTTGTTTTAGCATTTCCAAAATGAAATGTTTCGTTTTGGAAATGCTGTAATATTTCATTTTCCCATTTTTTAAAAAAATCATTTCAAAATGGCATTTTCCATTTAATAACTGACCTAAATTTTAAAAGAAAAGAAGGGCTCAAACAGAATGGTCTGGGCTAGATTTCAAAAAAAAAAAAAAAAGAAAAGAAAAGAAAAACCTTACTTCTTTTGTTTCATCAAAAAGAATTTTTTAAAGTTTCTATTGTGATTTCAACCAAAACATTTTTTCCAGTACTTGTTTTAACCACCAAATTGAAAAATCCATTATTTATCCAATCCTATCACAGTGGAGATATACCTGGATTACAAAGTAAAACTTCGGTTCCATAATTAGATCCAAACCCTGACTTCTACAAAGTTTTGAGGTGTTTGGATACATTTGCGCAATTTGTGTTGTACATTCTCCCAGGATTGAGAATGCCTGCAGACAAGGAGGAGATTGATTTTGTATCCAATATTGATTTTTTTTAAATAAAAGTGAGCTCATGCCTATCTCAGTTACAATAAGATATTTTTACATACTAACTGGGAAGTTAAAAATTTACACCATTGACTGTTCCTGGTCACATTGTGAGTCAGGCGGCCTTGGTCTTACAACCATGGATTTAATTATACAGATCAAGTTTTGCTTCCAGTTGGCATATGGAACTGCAGAACAAACCAAGGAGGAATGAACCAGTAACCTGAGCTGCAGCAGCAGTTACTTCACTTATTACGTGCATTAAAAGAATCCTCACTCACAAGTCCAGTCATCCAGTCTCCTGATATATCTCAACAGCTGTACTTGTGGCCATATCCATCCCAGCCCACAGTCTGTTCTTCTTTTTTGCATCACAGGGCTGACATTTGAAAATGCTTAGACATGCCAAGACTTTGGGAGACCATCTGAATAACTTGCAATGATCTTCCATGCAAGCAGATCAAGGCAGACTCAGCAGTAATCACCAGGCAGAGGCTGCTCTATGTGTTCCAACCCAGTCCAGCCATGGAGGAAGGCAAAACACTGAAAATCCGGCTAACTTTCTCCATTATTTTGGTTGGTGTTGCTTTATTGTTTGCAGCTGTGGTGACTGATCATTGGGCAGTGCTGAGCCCTGAAGTGCTACAGTACAATGCCACCTGTGAGGCTGCTCATTTTGGGCTATGGCGGCTTTGCACAAAACGGATTTACGTGCAGGATACCAAAGAGAAGGGCTGTGGACCGATCAGTCTGCCAGGAGGTACGTGTCAATGCTCATTTCACATCCCTTCCCAGAAACGCCTGAGAGAAAATGTCACGTTATTGCTATTCGTGTCTTTTAGGAACCTACAAGACATATTGAAAAGGAGATATGGTTCTTTGTTCGCATTGCACTTAGTCTTACAAGATTTCCTGAGTGAATTTGGTTTCATATTAGCATGAAAATACACCTTATTTTCATATTTCCTTGAGGCTTATCTTAACTACATGATGTACTGCCACAGTATATATCTTCAAGTATATTCAGTACACTACCTTTCAGTAGCTTCTGTGCAGAAAAAAAAAGAATATAGTTTGTATAACAGATAGGAGATGGCAGAAAGCATAGACTGAAATCAGGGAAATGGGACGTTTTCTCACTGGTGTTTTGATGAAATCTTCAATAGGCCCAGCCCCAAAACACCTACACAAGTCCTTATTCAAGGAAAATGTATATAATTTTCACAGTGAGGTTTGCCTGTATGAGGATTTTAAGACAAAATCTAGTATCTGCAGTTAGCTCAGAAGAAGAACTTCCTGGTTCAGATAACTTCAAAGGGACAACTTGTGCAGGAAAGATATTAACATATCCCCAAGCTACCCTGAATAATTATCATTGCTTCAGACAATGTGCAACTTTGGACAATCATACAATTTTTAATATATCATGCTAATGTAATGTCCTCCCTGGAAACCAGCTCCCTCATTTAAATGCCAAAAATCCCGCAGACTGAATTAGAAATAATATATCATCCAGTTATTGGGTTTCCTTAAACTTCAGTGACTACAAGCAAATATATTCCAAAATTATTGCTAAATGAAGTTTAATCGGATGCCTTTCTTCATGATAAGTAGTAACATATATTGTAGGTAGTCCTTAGTGCAACTAATAGGCATGGTGGTCAAGTAGCTGGTTTCCAGGGAGAACATTACATTAGCATGATATATTAAAAAGTTGTATTGTATTTTGGCTGATTGCAAAGTCAGCAAGATCATGCAACATGTGCTAATACCCTACTCACAACTTCACTAAGCTGTGTTTTAAAGAGGCTTGCCATGAATTGGATTATTTCCCAAGCAGAAGTAACAGGCTGCTTTGCTTGTTAGAAATACTATTTGAAGCTAAGGTTAGATTTTAATATATTTGTAAATATGCTATAAAATTGCGTAATGATAAATCTCAATTCATGTGATTAATTAATTTATTATTAGAGATCTGATCCACAGCTTTCAGATCCAGCCTTCCACCAAATTTGGAGATGTTTGAATCCAGACAACTGGCTGTAGGCCATATCTAATATGCATAATAAATGTGTTGTAATATACCTGTATGTGCAATCCTAGTTTTGCAAACATTAGAACTTCTATGTTTAACATAAAAATAAGGATTCATGGAAACACCAATACTGCATGTTGCTGGATAAATTTATAACTTATAAATACCCAGCTGTCTCAATAAAACAGATTCTGAGTCACTGCAGCAGCGAAATGACTGCTGGTTTTGATGGACATCACCATGTGCTTGCATGGTTGTCACATAGCTGAGCTATCCACACCCTCTGCACTGCCTTCCTAATGTATCCAGTAAACAAATAGGTAATTATGGAAGTAGTGAGCCAGTCCTCTGCAAAGCAACTTGAAAAAACTAGACATAATCTTTGTACGCTGCACAGGTCAGCACTTGGCAGATATTCATGAGATTCGATTAAATTTAATCCCAACCCCATAACAATTAATTTTCTAGCACCTGTCATCCTATTACTGGAGGCTTTGAAAGAGCCTGTCCCCCACATACTTTTTTTTTTTTTTTATAACTGTTAATAAAATTCTCATATCTCCACTATAAGGTAAATATTACTGTACCCATTGTCCATATAAGGAATCTGAAGTAGGGAGGGGTGGACTAAAACTAGCCACACATATGGTCCATGGCAGAGTTTGAAAAGAAGCCCAAGAATACTGCTTTTCAGGATTCCCCCTTATATTGTAGGTAATATTGCCATTATTGTAATGGCATCACACTCTTGAAAAAGAGGCATTCCAGTTGTCAAGCTTGGGTTCGTCAAGAAAGTTTAGTGGAACAAACAGACAAGCAGGGATTTTGCTTGCGACCATATCAGTAGATCTTTTTT
The DNA here is from genome assembly GCF_052110815.1 of Crocodylus siamensis. NCBI lineage: Eukaryota > Metazoa > Chordata > Crocodylia > Crocodylidae > Crocodylus > Crocodylus siamensis. The sequence continues at coordinate 74,271,546 of NC_143402.1, read as the reverse complement.
TCCCCTTAAATGTCATGAGTTATTAAATCCTACACCATCATCATCATTTGAAAAATGACAAGTATTTACTACTTCATTAATAGCCACTTACCCGGTCATACTTGTGGAAAAGATGGATGGCATTGCTACTATTATTTATTTGTTGAGCTCAGCACAGTATGGCATGAAAAGGAAGGGCTTGGGGATTGTAAGCTAAGAAAAGGTCTTGTGATTCAGGCAAAGAGAATTAAAATTACTTTCAGAAATATGTTAATAAACTAGAAAGGGTTCATAAATTTATCCAAGGAATGACAAGATTTAGTAGTTGGAAGTTTAGGTTAGACATCAGGTTTTAAACGTGTGAGCCTTAACTGTAACAGACCTTTGGAATAACTTACTTGAGGATGGGGTAGATTTTCTATCACGACAAATCTTTAAATCAAAATGGGATGGCTTTTTAAAAGGTAAATCTTATTCCTTATCCCCCAGAAGATATGGGCATGATGTAGAATGTCACCAAGTGACTTTTATAGCCTGTAGATGCTGGAAGCAGATGGATAAATGAACACTATTCTTATAAAAAAATCTACAAATCTATGAAATTGCAACATGAATGGTGCCGACACAGTACTGCTGACTGAATCTGACCAAGTGACTTGACCTGCTTCCAGCATCTCTCTTGTCTTATCTATATAGTTGGGATAGTAAAACGTACCTGAGAGGTGACCCTGAGTCCAACCCCACCGGTTTCAGATAATAGCACAAAAAGGTAAAAAGTGTGGTGTCGACTTCAGGAAGCACCAGGTGGAAATTCCCCTGCTCTGCCACACATTTTCTGTGTGACTTTGGGCAAGTCACATAGGCTATCTGTGCCTCAGTTCCCAGCTATAGCATGGGGATAACAGGACTGCTGTACTGCACATGGTTGTTGTGAGGATACATTGAGAAATTATCAGGTTCTCAGATACTAAAAAAAATGGGACCATAGAAGTAGAGATTCATAGTTTCATAGTTAGTAGGGTCGGAAGGGACCTGAGCAGATCAAGTCCAACCCCCTGCCATGGCAGGAAAGAGTACTGGGGTCCAACAACCCCAGCAAGGTGTTCGTCTAGGTCTTGTCTTCAAGACCCCCAGGGTAGGAGCCAGCACCACTTCGCTTGGAAGTTGGTCCCAGATCCTAGCTGCCCTGACCGTGAAGTTGCGCCTCCTGATGTCTAGTCTGAATTTACCCTCTGCCAGCTTGTGACCGTTATTTCTAGTCACTCCTGGTCATGCTTGGGGGAACATGGACTCCCCCAGTGCCTGCTGGTCCTCTCGGACTAGTTTGTAACAGGCCACTAGATCCCCTCTCAGCCTTCTCTTTTGGAGGCTGAACAGGTTCAGGTCCAGCAGCCTGTCCTCATAGGGCCTGCCCTGCTGCCCCCTGATCGTGCGAGTGGCCTCCTCTGGACCCTCTCCATGTTGTCCACATCCCTCTTGAAGTGCGGCGCCCAGAACTGGATGCAGTACTCCAGCTGCGGCCTGACCAGTGCCGCATAGAGGGGGAGGATCACCTCCTTGGACCTGTTTGAGATGCATCTGTGGATGCATGACAAGGTGCGGTTGGCCTTCCTGACTGTGTCCCCACACTGCCGGCCCATGTTCATCTTGGCATCAATGATGACTTCAAGATCCTTTTCTGCCTCTGCACTGATGAGAAGGGAGTTCCCCAGCCTGTAGGTATGGTGGTGGCTCTTCCTCCCCAGGTGCAGCACCTTGCACTTGTCAGTGTCAAATCCCATCCTGTTCTCTTCCGCCCACCCCTGTAACCTGCCCAGGTCTGATTGTAGCCTATTCCTCCCTTCTAGTGTGCCCACACCCCCCCACATCTTAGTGTCATCAGCAAATTTGAACAGGGTGCTTTTTACCTCCTCGTCCAAGTCACTGAGGAAGATGTTGAACAGTGCGGGCCCGAGGACCGAGCCCTGGGGGACCCCACTGCCCACGTCCCTCCAGGTTGAGAAGGACCCATCCACTACCACCCTCTGGGTGCGGCCCTCCAGCCAGTTGGCGACCCATTTGACTGTGTGGGTGTCGACACCACAGTCCCCCAGTTTCTTAATGAAAACAGGGTGAGAGACAGTGTTGAAGGCCTTCCGAAAGTCCAGGAAGACTATGTCCACCGCTACCCCTGCATCTAAGGATTTGATGACCTGGTTGTAGAAGGCCACCAGGTTGGTCTGACAGGATCTGCCGCTAATGAACCCGTGTTGGTTGCCCCCAAGCATAACATCCCCCTCTGGCCCCTCACGGACATGCACCAGGATAATTCTCTCAAAAAGCTTGCCCAAGATCGAGGTAAGACTAACTGGCCTATAGTACCCTGTCAAAAAGCCTGATCTAAGTATCTAAGTTAAAAGACCTGATGTTCACAGGAAACTGACCCTTCTTGGGCCCATCTGAACTGAGTCACTGAGTCACTTTTTCTTAAGTCCTCTGTTGAAAGGTCCAGCCTTTTATAATTTGATGCATCTACTCCTAAAGTCCAAAGGACTACACTAACAACATTAAAATCCACGCTTCCACGTGGCGTGGGTATTCCCAGCAAAGGCACTTCAACTGATGAGCTATCCCTCGAGGCCATCCCCGGTCCTCACCCACTGTGAGTCAAGCACTAGGTGTTGGCATACAAGCCTGATGGATCACATCAGGGTGAAGGGACATATCTGGGCACAGGGGCTTTGTTTTGTCCAGTGGGCAGAGTAAGCAATACTTCACTGGAGGGAAGGAGTCATTAATAGTACTAAGGCTTGATACAGTCTATTCTTTCCTTGAGCTCCAAATTCAAAGAAGTTAAGAGCCTGCTAGTTAGCTTAGATAGTAACTGCTTTTTTTGCAGACATGAAGAAGACCATTTTGTGCCAGAAAGCTTATCTAACATCTCTCCCAGCTATGAAGTTGGACCAAGACAGAGAAGATTTCACCTCACCAGTCTTGCTTCTTGCATATTTTTCCTGAATTACTGTGGCCACAACAACACTGTTACTGGCTCATTTATCATTTGCCTCCCACAGCTGGGCTGAGATGAAATAGACACTTACAAAGAAATATTCAGTGCTCACCAGGCCAAACCCATCTACGTTTCTAGGAGTGTGACAGATAATAAGGCAGCTGGAGGAAGTATCGAGTACAGGGTCCCTTGGATAGTGTACCTATTGAAACTCCCACACAGCATAGCGGGTAACTCTGAACACAGCAGCAATACAACATCTTCCATTGGAATCCTTTCAAACAACGCCGAGGTTCATGCTGGTTTAGGGATGAGGGTGAAAAGTAACCTGTGTTATTCTGTATGTAAAGGAGTTTAGTCAAATGACCTGTAAAACTGACTGGATCAAAAGGAGCTGCACTTTTCCATTTAGACTCAGAAAGTTTGGGTCCAACAGATTATCCCTCCTGCACTACTCTATAAGCCATTGATTTGCATGCAGGCACCCTATATCAAGCCCAAAACACCTGTTGAACTGAAGGTGTCCTCATTTCAGTCCTCAGGAGGCTAAGCTTTGGGCCACAGGCTGGGAACGACACAAGCCCGAGACCCTTGCAATGGCAAGGAAATGATGAGATGAGGTGCAATGGCAAGGACATGATTAGATGACCTGAGGGAAAATCCCTGCTTCCAGAACTAATGATTGATATGACCCCAAGCACGTGGGTAAGACAACAGCCAGGCTTCCAAGAAAGAAGATTTTTTTATAGCACCTCAGAGCACTGCTTAAACCCATTTTATGTGCTGCCCCCAGCTGTGGCCAATCTCCACTATTTCAGGAAGTGGCCAGAAATTGAAAAAACAAAAAACAGAAAAGACATCTAGCCAATTGTGCTAGATGACAGTTCCTTCCTGGAGGCTACCAGATGAAGCCTGGAAACCCGAGACTGAATAGAGAGCTGCAAGTATTACGGATCTGTTGAGAGCAGGGCAGACTATCCCATTTTCCTCAATGCCCAAGAAGGGAGGGGATGAACAGATTGCAAGATTCACAAATTTCAAGGCCAGGAAGTGCTACTATTCCCATCTATCCATATTCCTCCCCCTATGCCTGCACCTTTCTTGGTGATTCTTGCAATTAGTTCGTATCTTTTAACAAGATTATTGTGTTGTGAACCATACTATGAATACTTTGAGAACCCTGCTTTACAAATGAAGATCTACAAAGCCCAAGGATTTTTTTCTCCTAGCATAGCTGCTGGGTAACATTATCACGAAGAGAATGCAATTAAGGGAGGTGAGAAAGCAAGAATGCCACAACGTTTTCATCCATTATGAAGTTTGTTTAAACCCTAGTCATTATGTAAATGTAATGTGACAGAAATGGGAGTTTTCTAATTCATGGTGGTGCTGGAAAGGGCTTGAAGTAGCTCAGCTCTGTTGAATAATGGGGGGTTTTGTTGATAAAGGTATTCCCAGCTCAGTGGCTCACTGAAGAATCACTGACATGAAGACAAGTATATCTCACCACCATCAATCTTAGAAAAAAATATCCAGCTTTATTCTCTGATAAATGTATGCTCTGTAATAGCCTTTTCCCCAAAGCTGGCACATTGACTTAATAACCTCTTGGCAGGATTATTATGAAGCTAAACCACAGTTTATTACATGGATAACCTGCACTCATTCCAGCAGTTCATCTCTAAAAAGACAACCCCAGGAACTGCCACAATATCCCCTCTGCCCCTTTTTTCTGATTAGAAAATGGGGTGGTGTTGGGGATACCTTTTTGAAAGAGTGATAAGTATTCAGAGTACCATGGTACTAAGTATTCAGGGTACTAGGATTAGGACTCCTAGGCATTAGGGTATTTCAAATAATTAATAATGTGCTGCTTTGCTCACTTGTTCTATTTGTAAAGCAACTGCAGTGAAAAAGGATGTCAAATGTGCTTGCTCCAGTATCAGGGGGATCATTCATCAGCCTGTTTGTCATCTATCAAAGAATCAGAATCCCAAGTTTGTATTGCAAACCCTCCTGGTAACTGATAAACGATGCAGCTGAAAAGTTAGAAGTTGGTGAGTATTAGTCATATGACAGAAAACTTTCTTGTGTTTCGCTGATGCAAAATGTATTTAATGGGTGTGGCAGCAGGGTAATGGAGAGTATTGACACCTGGTACTAAATGCAGTTTGGGGGTGAGAGGCCTTCCGTATTTCATATGCAAATAGCAGAGCTAAAAAAACTTCCCCCTGAACCATCCTAGGAGCATGTTTCATTGAACTGAGTGTTCGAACACAGGGCAGTTAGTTATCATTCATCAATGATACATGCACAGTTGTGGCCTTCATCCTTAGGCAAATCAGAGATGGTTGGGTGTTTGACCAGTGGCCTTCAAATACATCGACCTGAACTAGAATTCTTTTCTGTCAACACCTTACACTTCTGAAGAGCAATTAAAAACAAGACCAAAGGAATCAAGAAAATCTTTATATTTCATCATGCCAACTCTTGCCCACTATTATAGGGATGACAGGAATCCTACAACAGCCTCCAGGTCCCTGGTATGTAGCAGCACTGACCTACATTCGCAGCCACCATAAGATCACTGTCAAAGGGATGAAGCAGCCACAAACTAGTGGCCCAGGTCCTGTTTCCTTGGAGCCTCTTTGTTCTTTTTTGTGCTCTTCACTTGCAGTTTTTGCATCTTTAAGCAGTGGCTTAACAAACATAAAGCACCATCATATCTGTTTGAGATCAAACATGTTTGTTTCTGTCTTATTCAAGGATAAAAAGAGATTTGGGCACTGGATGCCAGAGCTGAACAACTATTAACCGAACGGTACATGAGAAGAAGCTGAAGGATGGAATAAAAATCAGTTTATATATATATATAAATAAAAAATACCTAACTCTCAAAAGAATCTTCAGCTAATGAGCTCCAAACATGTGGGTTACACATGCTTCTTTGTACTTGTCTGATTTCCTACCAGATAGAAAACATTATATTTGGAACAACAATTCTAGGATATGGCATTTATGTTGTAGGAGAAACTAAAGAATCTGGTTGATGATGTGCAGACCTATGGCACTTTATCACTATTGAAGGATAGCGCTGTCAATATACCATCACTCTGCAAGGGAATGTTTGTCTGCAGTGGGGCATCTTTTTAGTTGCAGTCGTTCACGTCCAGCCAGTGGCATACAAATCCCCAAGATAGAGACAAAGCCACGGCCTGCACCAGGAAAATTTACCGTGGATTCAGCCAGCACCAATGACTTATTATGGATTTGTGGGCCTGTACAAAGGCTGTGCACTGGTGCAGCTACATGCATGGCTGGACACCAGTGGCTGACATTTCTAGTGCAAGCAAGGCCTAAGTGTGCTGCAAAGAGGTGTGGAATCCTAAAGTCCCCTCTTCATGTATAGACATTTATTTCCACTATTTCAGGGCAGCTGTGCCAACTTCCTCCACTCCCTCTCCCCCTTCCTCCCTTATTTGTTCTACAAACAATGGGCATCATTAAAACAATCATGACCATTTGCCATCTGCCACAGTTACATTTCCTGCAGTCTTGGCAGCATTACATGCAGTTACTTTAGTGATTATGGTAAAGCAGAGTCAAACTCCGCAGTGCACCAAAGATGTGATTTTTAATAAGGCCCACAAATACAGAACGCTCTTCAAATAGGCTAGCCAATAGAAAAAAACACAATCAGACTATATACTGCTCCAGTTGGCAGCATCTTGTTAATGACACAATTCCCTCCAAACCCTTGGCAAGCAATTGTTCTCTCAACTATATGTATTCTTCAAGCCCTCAATTAAAAAGGTTATAAATAGATGATAAGTGTAAAGACACTCCTTCCTAATGCTACAGCTGGCAACACTGAAAGTCAATGACCATCTACTGAATGGACCTGCCCCTGTCTCACTCACACATTTATCCAGATTGAAAGCATGCTTCTTTTTTTTATTGCTAGCACAGATAGAAACTTTTCATCCTGTGGCTAAAGAGGGAATTTGAAGCCTTTGTTTGCAAGCGAGCGTCACACCACCAAATAACTTTAGACACAAGTCCGAAAACCCAGGAAAGACTGGTACAATTGGTCTATTCCACTAGAGTCAAATGCTGCACACTTAATTTCATTTTAATAGATTCCCCCTTACAGCAAAGTTTCAGTGACCTGTAAGAAAATTCCATGCTGCAAAGCCTTGTGGACTGAACTAGCACCAAGATAGCATCTTCTCCCTTCTAGTCCCTGTCAGGGAGTGACAGGAGACAGATGGGATATTCATTACCAGTGGTTAAAGCAGAGTGAAGCAGAAGAGGGAAGTCTGATTCCCCCAGCCACATCAAGCGGGCAACCATGCATGCATAGGGAAAAAATTTTGCTCACCTGAGCCAGGAAAGGGCCTCCGTTTCCAACAGAGGAGAGGAATACGCAATTTTATTATGCTCCCTTACTTTAACCCCTGCTCATTAGGGCTGTGCAAAGCTTCAGGTGCTGATTCAATTCGGAGGAGATTCACCCTGATTCAGTGTCAGAATCTCTGAATCCGAATTGAATCAGGACCAATTAAAAGGTCCAAATCGATTCAACAATTCGGGCAGTCCCCGGTAGCTGCAGCATGGAGCTGGAGCTGGACTTGGAGCTGGTAAGTAAGAGGCAGGGGAGAGGGGACAATGAGGGGACCCCTGCCAGCCCTGTGACCCCGCCTGCTCCCCCAGACCCCCCATGGCTGCCCTGCCCACTCCGGCTCCCAGCCCTTTAAAAAAAAGGCCCAACTCACTGGGTGCTGCCAGGTAGGGGGCAATCTCTGCTGCTCTCCACCGGATGGAGGGCTCTGCATGAGCCCCTGGACCCCCCCCTTCCCCAGCCCCCACCCCTATGGCTGCCCTGCCCACCCCACCTCTGGCCCATTAAGAAAAAAAAAAGAGAAAAACCCCGCGATTCACCACTTCTGCAGCAGCCTCAGGCATGGGAAAGTGGGGTAGGCAGTGGGGATCACCCCCCCTACCAGGCAGGAACGGTGAGTCCAGGGGTTTTAGGGTGTTTTTTACTTAAAAGGCTGGAGCTGGGGCCTTGGTAGAAATGCCATTGTGGAGCAAGGATGGGTTGGCAATGTGACTTGTGCACGAGACGGGAGGGCAGAGGAGCCAGGGGATGCCAAACCAGGTTCTGGAGGCTGTCGTTATCAGGAAATGGAGTACAGGTTTCCCTCGCTTTATGCAGTATATGCGTTCCTAGGAAACAGTGCATAACTTGAATTCAAGTAAAAGGAACCCACTTTACAATGTAACAAATAGGATTACATTCCAAGACCTCAACTGCACTGACTCCCAGACCCATTTCTACCGCTTTTTGGTAGAATTTTGGTAGTCACAATTTTGGCAAAGACAATTTTGGAAGTCACTGACAGCAGACAGCACACCCAAGCACAGGGCACTATCATAAAGGGGATAGCAACTACAGAAATATGTGTCTCAGACAACGAGCAAGGAGCACAGAGCCACACAGGAGACTATATATTTCGGTGCGTGTCACTCCCACAATGTACTGCACAAAGCAGCTGACTACGGGCTTCGACCACATCGATCAAATAAGAGTGAATTTACCTTGCGTATAACGAATTTTTGGTATCAAAATGGTCATCGCATGAGAGCAAATTTGCACAAATGGAACCGAGGGAAACCTGTAGCGTGTAGCAAGAATCTGTAGTAGCAGCAGGTGGAAGGAAGGAGTTAGCTTTAATTCATGCTTAAAATAGACAAAGCAGTGAGTGGGCACAGCTCTCTTTGAGAACAGCCTATAAAAGGTGTCATAGGTTGTTTCCAATGATAGCCTTCTGGCAGCTTATATCTGTTGACAGAGTCTAATGCCTTTCATGCAACTTTCATTTATCTGCTTGGAAATAAAATATATCAGTATAAAAATCGGTGCATCAGTTTCTTGTCCCATCTACATCTGAGCAACCGCCAGGAACTAGCAAAGCCACCCTGCATTTTACGGGGCTTGACTAAAGGGAGAGTTCACATGAATTTGAAACAACCATAGGAAGTTTCTGGGTAGCCTGCTTGTTCTACCAGGTTGTTTGTTTTTTGGGCTGTTGTTTTTTTTTTGTCTGGGCTGGGCAAGAAATATTCTGCAGTACTAGGGTTTCAGAACCATATGTTGTCTGCCTGAAGTCACATTAAGCACCTGTGTAAGTGTTTTCCTAGATTGGGATTTGATTTCATTTCCCAATTTGTTTTTAGATGAACGGCATATCCGATATCACTGTAGCTTGATCAAAATTCTGGTCCTGTTAATATTGACTCCAAAACCACACTGTTTTAACAATTTGATTCAATTAATACTGCTATTACTTATGATTTTTAATTATACTTGTCAACTACATTTTCCTTTGTTTTTCCTCAGAACATAACTGTTCCTACTTCAAACATTTCACACCAGGACAGAGTGCAGAGATATTTGAAGTAAGCACTCAAAGAGGTAAGGATTTGCTAGGAGGAGGAAGTTTTTGCTGACTTTACTGGGTGAATTGGATGCAATGTAAATAGCTTTTCCAATTCAGGCCAAGCCCTGCTTCTGTTCAAGTCAATAGTGAAACTCTTGTTAACTACAGCTAGAATTGAAGTAGCATCTTTGGCCTTGAAATGAAGGTTTTTATATGCCATAAATCAATTATCTGAACCAGGAAAAGTACAAGCCTTTTGAGGAAACTAATTTTCAAGCCTCCAAATGATATCAGGTTGTCCCTGTCCCATATATGAGGCTGCTTAAATTGCCTATTAGGCACTGACATTACAAGTGTAACAACAAATTAAAAACTCGTGGAAAGTCTTTCCACTAGAAGAATGATATTCAAGTCCTATCGAGTCAGTGTTCTACAGTGGAAAAGAAAAAAAAGATGCTAACCTAGAAATTTGGTAGAAATTCTTGGAATTTGCTAAGAAAAGAATTTTCTCCAGTGTCCAAACCATGAATTTTTAGAAACTTTTTTTGATATGGAAGGAGAGTGCCAATTCTATGAGCTTATGCTTAAGAAAACATTGGAAAATAAATATAAAATTTTAAAGCAGAGATGAGTAGAAGATTGTGAGATTTGTATTATACAGAGTACGGAGGCAAAAAAGAAGGTGAATCATTATATAGAGATGAAGAAACACAAAAGCTAAACATCGACTGAAACATAAAGAGACTGTCACCGACTGAAAGGAAGATAAGAAAAGAACACAAACCCGTGGACACTGGTTTGGGTTAGAGAAGCACTGTTGATGGGTGGTGAATATCTGTCCTTCTGTATATTTTATAGGATTGGATGCATCTTTTAATGATAAATGTGTTATTTTTTTATATATTGGACTGGTTAATAAAGTTTAAAAAATGATGTTTACAGCATTCATGCTATCTTCTACCTATGTCAACAAAAAGAGAGAACATGAATAAAATCTAAATTGATGACTCCTACTCTAGGCAGTTTTGACTCTGAAAAGAGTGAAGCACAGAAAGCCACTAAAATTGCTAATGTTACTGATTTCACATGAAAGATATCCAAATATTACAATAATGAGTAGAAGAAAGAAAAGAAAAGATGAATAGATGGGATGGAGGTGTCTGATGTATGCATTCACATTTGAAATGTACCCAGATAACATTTATTCTGCCTGGAAATAGAAAACTACCTGCCCCTTACAGACACTTCAAGTTGTTTATAATCAATCCTTGCTAAAAGCCTAATAATTTTAGTGCTGGTCTAAAGTGCCTGCCTCTCTCTCTCATTAAGGATAAATTCCTTTATATTTTTGCTGTACCACATATTTTAGTGTGGAATAAATGAGATGATGATTGCATTACACATATTAAACAATCTGCTTTGCTTCCACTGAAATAATAATGATGGAAAACCCTGCAGCACAGCTTTTCTAAAGAACCAATTTTCCCTAGACAGGGAAGACTGTGAATTTTAAATGATACACTGTGTGGATAAAAGAACAAATATCTGAGCTACCTGCTTTTGTTATCCATTAATACACTATTAGATCTAGCCATCTGAACTCAAAATTGTATCCATTACATTATTAGTCACTTCAGATGAAAATTATGGAGCACTTCTTTTCTTTGAAAAGAAAAAGCCAAAACCACAGCAAAAGATTCTCAAATTGAAACTAACTCTTTCGGGCAGTTCTACCATAAAGCAGAGAAAACTCAGAAGAAATGAAATAGCATGAAAATGTTACTTGAACAAGTAGCATGAAAAGACAAGGAGAACAAACAGTAATATGCTTTACTCTCCTACAAAAATAGCTGCATTTCTGTGGAAGTCATTTAGTACCAGAGAGAAGGATTCTTCATGGCTTTGCCAGAAGATTTTTTTTTTTCAATAATGGCTTGGGAAGCAAACCGCACAAGGCACTGTGATGTCCATGAGTGGCTACATGTGTTAAATATTAAACCAGTCTGGAAATGAATGCAAAATGTAAAAGGAAGTCTAAATTATTTAATTAGCAATTTTCCTCTTCCATTCAGACTTCTTTATCTGGGTGAAGCATATAATGCTTACACATCGCTTAACTGGATAGAGGAGCTTTCTGGAGAGCCTTTTCCCTTGTCCTTGAAAAAACCTAGGTTTTCACATGGCTGAGAAATGCTGTTTTGATTCAAAGAGAGGATGTGCTTTGTAACCACTGACAATTGAACAAGCCGCTTTACCTCTTGGAGCCTCTGTACCACTTTGTCAGTCTTGTCTAGTTCGAGGTTGAACTCTCTGGGGCAGAAACCTGTCTCCAAAGGTACGTTTGTATGGTACCTGGCACAATGGCTCCTTGTGGCAGGGGCCTTGAGGAGTACAAGGGCCTTTCTGTCTAGCTAGATGGAATAATGAAGTGGAGCACTTGACGCATTGAAGACCAGCTCTTCACCCCCTCTGATAAAACCTGATAAAACTTGGGTGCAAAGGAATCTAATAAACATGCTGAACATTTTGCTGGGTAATTGTATGAAGAGATGAAAATAAGCCTACCACAAAGGGGGGATGGACCCTGCCTGGAGTTACTAGACATTGCAGAAATACAAATGAATCAGAATATAATAATAATGAAGCCATATGGTGGGCTGTCTTGCACTGTCCTGCAGGGAATGCTGGGCCATTCTGTTCTCTGCAGTCCTGGGCCTTGCTCCTACTGCCCCACAAATCAGCAGCTACACAAGCAAGACTTGTGTATGTTTGCCATACCTTTTCTGTACCAGGAACACAGGGTTCACTGGGGCCTCCTATCTACAGCAAGGAAAAACTGTCTACTTCTGTTTTAAAACGGTTCTTTCTTTAGTTCCTGGCACTACAGTGATTTTGCAATGGGATCAGTCCAGCATACTGGAAACTTGTTCATAATTTTTCCCCTTCTGTTTGGCTTTGACAGAATATAGTATTTCAGCTGCAGCCATTGCAATCTTCAGTGTCGGTTTTGCAATCATTGGAACGATCTGCGTCCTCTTATCCTTTAGGAAAAAAATGGATTATCTCCTGAGGCCAGCCTCCATGTTCTACACTTTTGCAGGTAAGATATTTAGTGCGACTTAGAAGTGTGTGTGTGTGTGTGTGTGTGTGCGCGCGCGCATGCTTGCACTGCAAACCTAGGACAATGGGAGCAGTAGAAAATCTCATTTGCCAGGAAGACCACTCTTGGAGAAAGAACACATTAAACAACTGAATTCCATTTAATACACCCCATGTTGTGGTCTGGGGAACTGTATCGAAACTGTGTTTGAAGTCTTTAGGATTTTCTAAACAAAATGAGATATTTCTGAAATATTCAGTGTTGGACCTTCCAGAAGAGAAGGGACGTGCAAGGGCCTCAAGGGGTACAGGGATCAACTACATCATAAACCAAAGGATCAGCTCATATAGGCCTCAGCTGATGAAGGTGTTCCTTAATATCTTGAGGAGTAAATTTTCGGAAAACCATCAGTACTTTTGCACCCCAACCTCCTCTTGTGCCTTAGCTACCACTATGGTACATAAATGCCACAAGGAGAGGGGCTTTATAAAGAGTAATGTAGATTAGGTAGATAGTTTTCCAGTAGTCCACATCTCTCCAATAGCACTCTGGTAATCTTAGGACCATTTTTAATTCTCTTGTTTTACCTAGTATTAGGATGCAGTTCAGAAGGAACAAATTATACCGTGTGTTCTTTGCTTTTCAAGTTCTGTTTTGCATTGATGGATGTATGCAGGGTATTTAATGATTCCTAGTCACATCCAGTCCTAGCTAACACCTGCCCATAAGACTTTCATTTCTTCCCCCCTCTTAAAAAAGTGTCTGGGATTTTCAAAGCTGAAATGAAATGCTGTTGCTAACTGTGCTGTAAATCCATGTCTGAGGCAGGGGTGCCAAACTGCAAAGACTATGGCATTTTCTAGGCTGTATAGTTTAAAGGATGATTCCAGTCTACAGTTGAGCAGGGGGAAGACACTTAGAAATCTTTGGACTAGCAGACAAAGGCATATCAATCTCCACTGTGAATGAAAGAAGCATGTTCAAATTTTTCTTGTGAGGACATGAAATCCTTGGAAGAACTTTGTGATGGAAGTGGTAAGTTATCTATCACTCGGACTTCTCCAAAGTACGTTTTTAAAGGATCTGCTCTACCTCCACAGTCACTAAGACAAGTATATCACTGGGTGAAGTGTTCAGTGTTACTCAAGCAGTAAGAGGAGATGATCATATTGGTATCTACTAATGTTTAACCTATGAAGCATGTACGAACTTCACTGCATGCTCTTGTGACCAGAAAGGTGGGAGAGGGGGGAGGTTCATTAACAAATGAAAGCAACATGGACTGAATACAAATGGAAACCCTGCCTTTCCAACTCACACCTCCCTCCTTTCTGCAGGTCTCTGCATTATCATCTCTGTTGAAGTCATGAGACAGTCTGTGAAAAGGATGATTGACAGTGACGAGACATCCTGGATTCAGTACTATTATTCATGGTCTTTTGCCTGTGCCTGTGCCTCTTTTGTCCTGCTCTTCGTCTGTGGAATTGCTCTTCTCCTAATCGCCTTGCCTCGCTTCCCCCAGAACCCATGGGAGACCTGTATGGATGCAGAACCAGAGCACTAAACATGTTCATCGCAGATCACTGGCTCTGCTCTGCCAGAGAGTATTGTAAAAGAGGTTTATTTAATGTCTGGATGGCAGTGTACGAAGACAAAAGTACCTTTATATAAAACCTGATCATTGAACCAAAGGAAAGTTCAATCCTAATTATAGTTTTAAAAAAGCATTAAGATCAACAGGTTGGGTTATATGTAAAATAACTGTGCTCTACTACACCTAAAATTTCTGCCTTCAACCTATTAAAGGCTGAGAGAGGTAATTTGCAGTCTGGGAATACTTTGTGCAAATGAAATGGAGGGAAAATGTGAGGGAGGTTGTTTAATGAGAAGCTATATATTCTAGTGGTTAAAGCACAGGACTGGAAGCTGGGATAGCTAAGCCAAGCAATCCTGGCTTGGCAGCAAACACCCCGTGCAAGTCGAGCTTCTCAGTGAGTCAGTTTCCCCATCTGTATAATGGGAATAATGTTTCTCTACCTCACAAGTGGTGAGGCTTAATCTACCAATGTCTGTAAATAATATAGAGCTCTTCACATTGTAAGGGTTATATTGTAGTTACAGTAAAAGAGGTTTTTGCTTACTTTAGGGATAAAAATTGACCTTCCAGTTGTACCTCCGAAAGGTCCGCAAATCATTTTCACTAGGAATGTAAAAGTCATATAATTCCTATTCGATTTGAACTCCGATGGCAAAGCCACACAAGTATTGAACAACAAGGATAATATCTTCCTTTAATAAAGAGGCGTAATCTTCCACTGAGATATAATTTCTGCTTTCTGGACAGTGGTTTGGATGGATGAGCCACATGAGTGTCTGCTATGCTGTAGCTCTGAGTGGAACTGACTGTATGTAGTTTCACAGTCATTTCTTGTTATTGAACTTTTGTTGGAATATTGCACTCTTCTAGATGACTGTTTTGCAAAAGAAAATGTACAGTCTTTTGCTAAATGCAGTATTTGGAACAACTACACAAGAAACATAATTCCAGACCGTAACAAGATGGGGACAGCCATATTTCTTGTCTTGGCCCAATAAATTAATCTGGGTAAGGGATTCAGAATGAGGGAAGGGATTTGCATTCACCAAACATCAGTGACCCGACCTCATTTTGAACTGATGGACATTTGGGATAAGTTAGATCTGGTGACATGGTTACTGTGCCTTAACCCCCCGGGTAGGGGCAGATTTCCACTGAATGACATTAAACTCATCTAGCAAAGGTTTACACTCCCATGGCAGGACAAGTGGAATATCCTCTGCTGTGATGGAAAGACATGACCACAGTCTGCCTCCATGGTTCACCCAATAATTTAAGTCCATCTTATATTCTTCAGTAAAAAAAATAGTTTTTCTTTTTTTCAATTCAGTCAGACAAGTGCTATCCAGTGGCCAGCATACTCTTTACTGCTGCATGTGATGTGTTCAGGTATGCTTTGTATTAATTAGCAAGAATAATGTGTGTATTAGATAAACAGCACAACACATGGGGCTCCAAGTCCCTGGCTGCATGCTCCCATGCTTGTGTTATTAAGAAAGGGTCTGCTTCAAATCTGCAGAAAGCCCATGGACAAATGCCTGCTAACTTGAGTGGGCCATGTACAAAATGGGGTAGGAAATGTTGCCCAGGTACATGTCCACTTTGTGCAGGTATAAAAGAGAGCACAGTGCAAGGCAAACCCACTGTACTTTCAGTTAAAAGCTGAGCTAGATCCTTTCCCAAAGCTCTTGAACTCTCTGTGCTTTATTTTCTATCTGCTGCATTTGAAGGGGCTTCTGGGTGCATAATTTGCTATTTAAAAACATAACCTGTAAGGCTGAGAAGCGTGTGTATGACTTCATTTTGCTTTTCCAGATATTAATAAAAACTGCTGAGGGATTTGTCCATTAAATCAGTTGTTGGTATTCACAGTGGGGAAGCAGCTGCTCTTACTGCAAGCCTATTCTGCCATCTCCAAATCTCCCTGTCAGGGAGCTGATAATGTGTTGTGAGAAAAGTTAATAAAAGTAATTGGCTTCTATGCGGGCAAAACAAAGCATAAAGTCTGGGGAAAACAAAATCTGTAAACAGCTTGAGCTGTCATGCTCTCAGCTGAGCAGCAGGTAGGCTATGACCCACCATGATTATTATTTTTGTAGCATGATGTACCGGAAATGTTTGTGTTGGTGGAATTAGAAAATCAAGGGAAATTAGGGCTGGAAGGGCCCTCAACAGGTCATCTAGCCCAACCCCCTGCTCCAGGCAGAGTCATTAAGGTAGGAAATTATCATCAAAAGAAAGGAGGGGGAATCCTTGTGCAGAAGAGTAGAAACAGATGTTGCTTTTTGTCACCTTTGTGCAATGAAATTTTTGTGGCAGCACAAAACAACAGCATATAGACGTTCATACCTTTTGTCATCCCACATTATGGCTACGATAAAAGGTAGCAATAAATTCTGCCGCTTTATTATTGCGGTGGATGTCTACTTGCTTTGTGGTGGGACAGTGCACATGGTTGGAGCTGCATGCACTCTCCCACTGCCCCAGGGGGAGAGGGGCCTGGTCCTGCACACCCTGGGAATCCCTCCACAGGATCAGGCCCCTCAAGCCTAGAAAGTACTTGCCAGCTTTCCCCACTTTTGAGATGCACCCCCAGGATCTCCAGCGCGTGTCTCTGGAAGCAGGGAAAGTTGGGCTTCCTCCTCGCAGAAGCACACTTCTGGCAACATCTGGGGTTCCCAGAGATTGCTGGGCTGCATGTCTGGAAGTTGGGAACATGTTGCCCATCGTCCCCCAAGATCAATAGGCAGAACGATGGGAGACGTGTTTTGCCCAACGAAGCAGATGAGCTGGGACATATCCTGGCACAGCTGATCTGCTTCATTTGTCGACACCACGTTGAAGCCAAAGCAGTCATAAACTATCAGGGTTCAGCATGCATAGAGCAAAACGGACAGTTAGCAAAATGAGTGACATGTGGATATTTTAAGGGGAGAAGTTTAAAAATGCTTGTATTTTTGAGCAGCACAAGTCTTTTATTGGAGCTTATGCTCCCGAGTCAATCTGTCTTGCTTGAAAAATTTGCAGCAGAGCAGGGATAGAATAGGAGTAGAATAGCAGGAGTAGAGGAATCAAGTCAAGTGATTTTACCAGTAGGGACCAGGAAATCGTTACTTTTGGTCATGCCTGTATGAAAACTCACCGGATAGCCTAGATCTCAGGTCCAGATCACTTACATTCTTCAGAGCTTCTGGCAATTTGGGTTCTAGTTTGCTAAAGCTTGCCAAGCACCTTGAAATGACAAAATGCTATCTATACAAGTGCTAAGGGAAAGCGAAGAAGATTGACACAACAGAAGACATCATACATTTTTCTGCAAGGACAAGATTTGCTGTTAGGCCTAAGACTTGGAGAGATTTTGCTTCCTTTATTTTTAAATGTTGTTTTGTGTGAATTTGTTGTACGTAAAAGGTGCCAGACTAACAGCCTTGAAGAATGAAGTTGTCTGTTGAGGTACTATCCAGCTAAGTCCTTAGAACAATATTTATCACCACAGTATCTGAGTGCCTCTCAACACACAACAGCAACTGAACTCAAGCAAGACAGTGGCCTACTTTCCCAAGATATCTTGTCTCTCTTATATATATATAAAAAAAAGCTAAGTTTTGCATTCTATGCCTCCTTTCTATTCCTCCCCCTTCTCCTGCTCTTTATGTTGGCCTTCACCTCTGTTTCCTCCGCTCATTGCTGTTTTCAGTTGCAGCTGTGGAAAGCCGAGTCCCAGAAGGGAGTTTCACACTGTTCTGCAGACTGTGGGATCTGTGGTCAATCTTATCTCCCCATGTGTTTCAAAACCTTGGCACTGCTGCTAAAAATGCTCTATCTGCTGCTCTCACCAGCTTCATAGCTGTAGAGGAACATAGCTATCCAGAGAGGTTGTCATTGCAAAGAGGGTTGCTCTCAGAGGCATGCATCCCCAGCTCCAGGGAGGGCCTTCAAGATTAACACTGAGACCTTGACGTTGACCTCGGTAGGCTATAGAGACCCATGCAGTGTGCCAGCTGTAGGCGTTGTGGTGATTTCTGTGATGGGCGCTTTGCACCCTGGGAAACGGATCAAGGTGCAGAGCCTCTGATGACGACATAAGCCCCAGTTCAAAAACTCTAGCCTTTTCAAGTGAGACCTTTAAAATAGTATTTGGGGGGGCATATAAATGTTCAACACTTAGAAAAAGGTGTCAGCAAATGCAATTTGAAATATAGGGTTATTTATACCACAATGCAGGTTCTGAAATGTAACTGTACATCACAGACATTTCAAAAAAGATCTGATTTTAATGCTTCCGGGCAAACTGCATACCCTTCTGCTATCACAAAGACAGGTGACAAGGGAGTCCCAATTAAAGGAAAACTGTACATCACATAAACTCAAAATGTATTCACTTGTCCATCACATGCATTTAAAAAATACCTGATTTTAGCACTTCTGATCAAACTGTTTCCCTTTCTTACCACAAGAGAGATGACAAGAAAGTCCCCAAAATGGAAAAAGAAAAAAGGGAAAAAATACCCCATTGCAAATGTCTTCTTTTCCATGCAAATATCCTGAGTAACAGAGGCACAAATAAGATCAAAAGAACCAGTTGCCGCCCACTACTGACAGTAATGCAGTACCCAGACAAACGAAGCAAAAAGCAAGGCATTAAAATGCACAAGGATGATGCACAAAAGATTCCCATTACACACCATCACAAAACCTCTTCCACCAGTGGCCTTTGCAGCCACAAGGTCTCTCTTATTATGGGTTCACATAGCATGGGGCCCAGTGGGAGCCCGTTCCTGGCGGACATGTCTGGATTTTCCTCAATACACATAACTAATAATGACACATGGCTGAGGCTCCGTCTTATTCTCTGCTGCTGAGAAATCAGGAACAAAACTCTGTGGAGATTTGGGAGGGCTGCACAAGTGCAGTTTGGACGCGCACAGAGTTGCAGGGGGGTTGGTTCTCATGGCTGAGAGTAACAAAAATGTCTCTCGCACACTTACCTGTGCACACTCGCGGCTAACCTGTGCTTTCTACTGGAGATGTAAAGGAAGAGGAGCAAGTGACGGCAGGACCCACAGGCTTTCCCTCAGCTGTTGTGCATCTCTCGCTGCTCCTGCCAATGTGCTCCATCCTTTTCCTCCTTCGGGCTCTTTCATGGATGCCCTGCCGGGGTCAGCCTGAGGCACAGAGGTCACATCTCCAGGAGAGCGGGACGCCTGCCCGACATGGCTCACCGTCGCTGAGGGTTTCATGGCAGGTCTCTCGTGAGGCGTCCCAGGCACAAGCATGAACGCTGTGGCGACAGGCGTGAGGCGTAAGCCCACAAGAAACGCATCCCAGAGCCCAGCAAAACTGCTCGCTTTCGCCCTTGCTGCTTCTCTCAGAGCACTTCTCTTTCTTCTGAGCATCTTCGAGCCTGTCCATGCAGCTGATGGAAACCTTCCAGCAGCCTGGCCCGAGGCAGCTGCCCTCTCACGCCGCGGCCACCGCTGAGGCGCAGCCCCGCGCTGTCCGGCCCTGCTCGTGACCCGAGTCAGGAGCGGGGCTGGCAGTCCCACAGGCCCTGCAGGGAGGGAGAGGCCGGCAGAGCTGGAAGGCCGCCGAGCGCAAGGTTTCACTCGAGGTCCCAACGCAGGCGCAGGCAGTGTCAGGTGAAAAGAGAAAGCCCCGACGTCCCTGCCGGGGAGTTTGAAAACAGAAGCCTTAAAAAGCAGCACGCCACAGTCAGGAGAGGCCTGGCAGACTGAGGCGGCTCCGGGGTCATCCCCTGGCAGCTGCGCAGGGTGAGGCGGAGCGGGCCCCGGGGACGAGCCCGGAGTGGCTGCACCTGTGATCCCAGGCCTGAGGTGAGCCGGCCGGCGTGGCTGGGACGCGCCATCACTGCTCTGAGGCCCGGGGACAATGCGTGCGTAGTGTGGCCATTCCTCCGGTTTTACAGAGGGCAGCCCGGTTTTCTGCTACTCGGTCCTATTGACACAAAACCCAGCACTTTTATGCCCTCTATTTTCCTCCTCAGACTTCCACCAGCCTGACATAAAGGCGTCCGGCTTTGGAGCAGTAGGGCAGAGTAGCAGAAAACCGGGTTGTCCTCTATAAAACCGGACAAATGGCCACCCTACGCGCGCTCCAGGAGATGGGAACCCTCCCGGCACGGAGCCGGCCTGGACCCCCATTACCTGGGCAGTTCAAACTTGGGCTTAGACCCAAACACTGCTGCAGCAGTCTTCCTCGTTAGACGTGTACAGCGTTACCCGCCTTTGATAAAACAAAACTCTGCAGCTTTTCTCAGGTTAAATTATCCCAAATCCAGACTTCAACAGACATGTTTACTCCATTTTTCCTAAGTCTTCTGCTTTGAAAGCAGATAACTTCTCAAGGGCTGTGATTGTCCTTTGCTTGCTGAGGCCGACAGTGAAAGAGAGTAGCATAAATACTGACATATTGAGGAGGGAATAGTCCACATTTCAACTCCAGCAAATTTTTATGGGCACCATAGATCCTCCCCAGGCTACTGGACAAGCTAATTGGTCACAATTTTTCTAGAAATTTTTTTAAACTAACAAAATAAATGAAAATGAGTCAAATGATTGATACTGGGAGAGCTCAGAGCATCCCTCACTTACTGCTTGAGAAATGTGCAGATTCTGACATGCTTGAATTAACTCAAAAAGGTAAATCTTCTGTCCAGTCAAATATGCTCTTATTTATGACTCTCCGCCCCACTTACAGTAGAGACACAGTAAATACATCAAAAACAGTATTTGTAGAGCAGCAATGCGTGCAGAAAACATAACAGCACTTGGGAAATCTGCAAGCAAACCATAAATTAATCAAAGGAATCAATGGTATGTAAAAGGTTAACAAGGATCAATTTCAAATAAAAACGTTCATACTTTCTTAAGAAAAAGTAAGTAATTCGACAGAGTATGTAATTAAACAAAGAAGGAAAAATGTGCTAGATGTCAATTAGGATGAAAAAATGGATAAAATGTTCTTTTTTTTAATGGCTGGCTTTTATTTTAGTATTATTTTTAATTATATTATGGAGTCACCTAGGGGCCCCAACTGACATCAGGTTCTATTTACTGAGCATTGCAAATGGTACATGGTGTTTTCCAACTGGTGAGGAGGTGCTGTGGATATAGTCTATCATTGACCACAAGATGAACATAAGCCTGCAATGCGATGCTGCAGCTAGTAAAGCGAACAAAACGCTGGCTTGCATCCATAGATGCTTCTCGAGCAAATCCCGGGACGTCATTCTCCCCTTGTACTCGGCCTTGGTGAGGCCGCAGCTGGAGTACCGTGTCCAGTTTTGGGCCCCACAATTCAAAAAGGATGTGGAGAAGCTTGAGAGAGTCCAGAGGAGAGCCACGCGCATGATCAGAGGTCAGGAAAACAGATCTTACGATGACAGGCTGAGAGCCATGGGACTCTTTAGTCTGGAAAAGTGCAGGCTCAGGGGTGATCTGATGGCCACCTATAAGTTTATCAGGGGTGACCACCAGGATCTGGGGGAACGCGTGTTCACCAGAGCGCCCCGAGGGATGACGAGGTCGAACGGTCACAAACTCCTCCAAGACCGTTTCAGGCTGGACATAAGGAAGAATTTCTTTCCTGTCCGAGCCCCCAAGGTCTGGAACAGTCTGCCAGCGGAGGTGGTTCAAGCACCTACATTGAACACCTTCAAGAGTAAATTGGATGCTTATCTTGCTGGGATCCTATGACCCCAGCTGACTTCCTGCCCTTTGGGCAGGGGGCTGGACTCGATGATCTCCTGAGGTCCCTTCCAGCCCTGATGTCTATGAAATCTATGAAATCTATTAAATGAAAAGCACAAAAGCAGCATAGAAGTGCCTACACTATAAAAATGTGTGCATTAGTGTCTTAGGAAATGGTTTCACTAAACTTCAGCATGATGTTGCTGGGCCTCTGAACTAGGGAAGAACATGTTGTCCAATTTCTCCACAATTTTTGCTGTTTTTCTGCAGAGGCAAAATCTTCATTTAACAAATGTTATCCTGACCCAACCAGCTAGTTTTTTCCATTGCAAAAAGAGTATCATAAGCCAAGTGATGCTTAGATAGCAGGAATCTCTCTTTCTGCAAGCTCTCCATGTTAGCAACTTCATATTTGATATTATAAAAGTCAGGTAAGTCCTTCAAGCCCATAGAAGGCAACTGTCCTGAGTCCAAGATGGCATACATGTAGGTGACTTCCCTCCTGGAGCGACCTGACAAAGGGTTCTGCCTCAGATACGTTAACATGCTTGTCCGATTGTTTGCAGAAAATGGTATCATCTTTACTGCCTTCTTCCAAATGGGCTCACGTAATCCTCTGAAGGGAAGGTGACTGATTGCCAGAGAAGAGACACACCATGGCACTGTGCTGCTGGGAGTCGGGTGATCTGGGTTCTACCCCTAGGTTTGCACCAGGGATGCTGCTTAACCCTGGACAAGCCCAGTGACTTGTGTTTTCCAGCTAAAACAGAGGTAATTCTTCCCTATGCCCTAGAGGTGCTGTGAGGCTTAATTAATGCTTGAAAAGGTGTGCCAGAGCATCGCCAAGAAGATGCCGGAGAGCACCAAATAGTTATGGTTGCTGCTAATACCGGTATGTTTATATGTATGGGTGCCAATGTATTATTTGTGCAATAACATAGGGCTGGAAAGGCTTTTACACAGCTCAGGCAGCTGCCTCAGCAGCTAAGCACCCATAATCTTGCACTGAGTCCCTTATCAGATTCCAGAAGATTACTCCGAGCTGCCTAGTAGATTAAAGCTGAAGCACCAGTCGTCAGTGCAGACAGACTAGTCAATAGCCTATGACTACAAAATAGTCTGCTGATGTGCAGGGGGCCCCGCTGCAGTCATTAACTTGTGAGGTCTTATTGCAGATATTCAATACCAGCTTCTAGGACTTATGACTCACAGGAAAGGAGGGAAACTCAAGAAGCAGAAAAAATTGTGGGGCAGTTTCAAATTTAAACTTTGGAGCATGTGTACAGCTGAATGCAAACCACTGGCTGGCACTCTGCTGCCTCTGTTTGTGCTGGGGGCCTTTGCCAGCTCTTACTGGTACACCTCAGCTCCCGAGTCATCTTTCATCATTACCTCCAGGGTGGACAACTCCAGTCCCCATCCCTTTCAACATGCTGTCCCACCATTAGCTCACAAAGGCAGGGAAGACCCAGAGTGCTCCAGTCCACCCTGAACCTGGATGCGGCAATAGTAAATGAGAGGGTGAGGAGAGTTTGAGGAAAAGGGGCTCAAAGAAAAAGGTAAACCCCAAGGTTAATGGGAAAAGTTAATACCAGCTAATGAGACAGCTACTGACAGAGGCATCAGATTGGAGCATCTGTCCCTGCCCCACAGCAGCAGGGCTTTCCTAACACTGCAGGACATTAGGCCCATCAGATAAGTTATTTAAAAGTTATTATGTCATTAAGTCCTGCTACTGCATTCTGTATCTCTTCAGAGTCTTTTTCATAAACGTTTGACATCTCCAGATCCATAAAAACCAGTGCATAACCACTTACCCTCAGTCCAGTTGTAGCACACCCCTTGGTGTTATGTTTCTACCTGAGTAGCAGATTCCCTTCTTCTAGCCACAGTCCCAGAAGCACTGGTAAACCTCTGCAATCCCTGACCCCACAAGGAGCTCAGAGCACTCCCCGTCAGACAGACAGATAGATGGGCAGCTTGTCAGAGGTAGGTGCCAGTGTAGAGCTGTTTACTAAAAATCTGTTATGGTCTTGTCTTGCTTTCACAGGGAGTTAATTGAAACTATTTTAAGTCTTGCCATCAACCAACAAAATTACAGGGCATTACACTCCAGCAACTGTTCTGACTTGACAGACAAACCCATCCGCTGCCTGCTTGGTAACTCAGACAGTCTCTAGCTACACAGGCAAGGGAAGCAGGCTATAATTAACTTTTTAATGGACATGGATGAAATCAGACATTCCTTACTTCATTTTAAACCCCTTGGACAATGAGGATTGGGAAGTCACTCTGGATTTCAGTTCTTTGGTGAAAGTAAAAAAAAAAATGCTGAAGAAAAACCAAATGTAACATGATACAAAAAAGAAAAGAAAAGTCTATGACTTCTCTTGGTATCCTGTATTCACGCCACACCTTCTGTGTCAGCTTAGCCTACGGGCATCTTCTCACCATCTGTCTGCTTGCCCTCCATCATGGCAGCATCAGAGAACTTCACAGTTAGTCAAGATTGATGTACAGATCCCCCTCAGAGGGGATGGGGATAAAAATCACAGGTTGCCCCTTAAGTAGGAAAAATGTAGAGCTAGATATGAAAGCACACTGGAATTTTAACATAGACAGTTATATTTTGTCAACTTAAGCAATAGTTCAGGAAGCTCATTTATGCCTGCTTTGACAGCAAGAGGACTGAAAGATGGAGCTGCAATGCTAACCCAGAGCAGATGGGAAGAAAAGTAGCACAAACCACAAATGCCTCAGAGAGGTTATTAAAAGAAGTCTGGGAGAAGGGGAGTAAGCAGGAACACACCACCTAAAAACAAGGTATTGAAACTGTCTTTAGGCAATGGACATAAATGGTGGCACCAACTGATGGAACATGGGGCAAACAAATAGTCTATTTTTAGTGGGACTTGCAGTTGCCTGGCTCTCCCTAGGATCAGGTTTTAAATCAACAAATGAGTAATAGGATAATGTTCATGGGCCTGTATTCAGACATAATGTTTGCAAACCTCAATGGCTCCATCAGCGCTTTCATTTTGTTTGCAGGTGGCATCAAAAATATCTTGGATCCAAAAACTATCTTGCGTGTAGTCTAAACTAAGGAAGACAACTCACTAATGCTCCTTTTGTCCAGCCTGGACAGAGTAGGAAAGTAAAATTTTGCTGCAGCTGCCTTCAATATCCGGTGATCCTTTCTGGGTGTTCCTTCTATTGCGGGGCGAAGGTGTTTTGTAGTATTATAAAATGTCCACAGAAGGGTTGTGTCTTCTTATGTCAGTGCTACTGCAAGTGCTACTTCCAGTCACTGGCAGATATGGTGCACTGCAACTACTGAGAGAAACAGGAGTTTTCACAACCTTAAATGTGAGATCTGATTTATGGTTAGATGCCCTGTAATTTTTCTGTTCATGTCATGCTGGCATTTAGGAGCCCTCCCCAATTAGTGTGAATGCTTGTCTAATTGAGCTTGTTCTATCAAAGCAGCAGGCCTTCCAAGAAATCCTGAGGAAGTCAAGGTCCCTGTGGGTTGACAACATAATAAGCCTTGTGTTACAATAAATTCATTACCTACCTAGTTTCTACTTCTCTGCATCCTGTGCAGACACTTTCACCAAGACAAGTGAGTGCAAACTGAGCTATCCTTCTAATGGGGGTGCACTTTATACCTTGTTTGCCCAACTGCAAATGACTGGCTGGACCTTCACATTATGTCATGTCTGTAGTACTGCATATATTTTTTCTTTGCAAAATTCTCTCAAGGATGAAATTCCCACCCCCTTCGCTTTAATCAGGTGGGGATTTCACTACTAAAACCCAGCCACCAGCACTGCCCCTTTCCTATGCATTGCTCATCATATGGAAGGCAGAAAGTCAGTTAGTTCCTTTGTTTATTTTTATATTTTAATACATGTTATTAGGCCAGGTTCTCAGCAGCTGGTGTGAAACTCCACTGTGCCTGATGAAGCTAGACCAGTTCCCATCAGCTGACGTTCTGGCTCGCCGTTCAAAAATAAAAGTTACCTTCTCTCTAATACCAACCACTGCAGCAGCTGCATACAAAACAAAACCTTCCTCTTCAGAATTGGTGTTGTCAGGATTCAAAAGAAATCATCATTTTTTTTCTGCACTTGTGTGTCACGATTCAGAAATGTCTATAAAGAAGTGGTGGTATATACCGTAAACATAATCCATTGGCAAATTTCAACATTATTTATTAAAAGGCATTTTTATTATAAATACATTTTAAATGTAGCAGTAAAATACATTTTGTGTTACCATTAATCTTTAAAAATAAAAAGAATGCACCAAGACAGTTATTACACGTCTAGATAGATACTGTAGACCCCAATCCTCAAAGCATTTTTACAAGGAATCACAGAGTGGCTGAGATAAATCAATCTGAAAAAAGCACCTTATGGATTAGCTTTGTCATGGTTACTGGTAGATGCCAAGAGTAATTTGAATTTTTAAAGATGTAAATCATTCTTGGTGCTTGACAGTCTTTCTGAACTTCTTAGGGGGCTGCCACTAATTGTTGAAAGAACCTGTTATTTATTCATACGCCATTTTTTCTAAATAATGCATAAATTTGTCTCACTGAAAACCTAGGAACACTTTTTTTCACTGAGAAAACTCTTGCATTTATGTTGTCTCTTAACAAGAGGGGATAAGTTATTTTACAGTTTTATACGTTCACTTGGGGTTAGAGATTGACTGTTTCCCTCACTTATGAACATATGTTAGTCAGGTCCTGGGACAGAGTGGTAGTATACGGTCTGTGTGCCAAGGACTTCATCCTATGCTCACTGTAGTCAATGCTAAATCTACCACTGGTGTAGAAAATCAGGACCTAAGTCTCATTTAAGTCTTCAAATGATACCTTATGGTAGCTCTTTGCACAGAGTTAACTTCTGCCCCGGTATTAAGAACACAAAGAAACCTTGCTATCCTAGTCTAAACCATGCTGGAGAGCTTACCTCCTGCTTAAAACAGATCTCGTAGTACAGAAGGGTGAATGTTATTCTTATTATGTACCGACTGCAGTAAAAAGGATACACAAAGGAGGCAAAACTGTCTGAAACCTTTGGCTTAGTATCTCCAAGCAGATTTATTTCTCTACCTGCCATCTCTGAAAGGATGATCCTATGGTTCTGTGCTGGCTTTGAGACTGGAACGATCGTCATCTTGGTGTAGAGGTTATAGATTAGCGGGAATTTTCAACAGCACTTCACTGACTTTCAGTGAGACTTGTGCTCCTGAATCCCTCACGTGCATTTAAAAATCTTCCCCTAAACTCATTAGAGATAGTGGGAGGGAGGTATCAAAATACTCAACCTACCTACATAGGCCTGGACCGAAATACTTGTGGATCATTTAGTACACCTGTCATGTGCCCAATGTGGAAGGCAGAGGCTGGTACCAAAAGCTAACAACACGAAGACACACGGTAAAATTAATATTCATTTCAATAGGCAATAAAAAACTTCCTTTTCCTAAACATGAATGTCAGTTTGATTGGGCTCATCTATTGTCTACCTTGTTCTTCATTTACTATGATATATACTTTTACTATCCTGCTGTTTTCATGGTCTTATTTCTAGGAGCTTTTCTAATCACTTCATCACTTGGGTCTCCACTGAATCCAGACATGGCCCTGACTGCAAACCATAAGGTGGATAAATACATGTACTGCTTAATTAGAGTGGTATAGTACTAAACAAAATAATTCCTCACCATGTAGGAGATGTACAGATGCAAGTTGTAATGAATATATTACAAGTTCTGAACCATCATCACACCTTTATAAGCACATTTTCACCTGCTCCAATAGTGTGCACCTGTGATGTGTTGACATTGCATCTGGCCAGGGTGTGAGACTGCAAGGTTGAAAGAAATACTCCCTCCCAAACTTTGCAAGTTTGCATCCAGTCTATAAACACAGGAAGAAACTGAAAGCGCCAACAGAATGGAAAATAAAACTTAGTTTGGTTTGTCTTCCTGCACTGCCTGGCATAGTGACACCACATCACACAAATGGGTGGGCAACGTGAACGCTAGCTAACTCTATGAACATTCAGCACCTATCTCAATTATATGCTCCTGTCCTGAACTCTACTACAGCTGCATTTGCTTGAAACAGGGTTGTACACCGGCTGACTCAATCCTCCTTTGCTCAAAAGTTAAATTCAAATGGGACTGGCACGGTCTTCGTTCCACTTGGGAGAAACTGAAAAAAAATATGAAATATATGTTGGAGGAGGAATGAAAACTCTCCAAAAGGCCAGAATGGGGGAATTCAATGCGCTTCTTAACCTAACTTTTCAATAGTGACTAGTGAATGCCCAACTTGTGACCCTTTAGGAGGCCTTGTTTTGAGAAAGTGCTGAGCACCCATCCTTTGAAAAGCAGGCCTCCTTTCTGGTCAGGGTCTTGAGCATTGACAAAGCAGGACACCCGAAAGCACTACTGACTTTTGACATTTTCCCCCAGCTATTTGTAGTGTAAGACATCCATATGGGCCTGCTTGAGACCGCTCTGTTATAAGGTGGCAGAATCTCAAAAGTGCAGTGGGACAGGATCGCAGCGAGCGGTAGAAAAGCACATCAGGCTCAGCTTAGGCTATAGGTACCTACCTACACCTCAGATGAGGTGCTGGGCACAAACAGCAGGCAGGGTGCACTGGGGGTAAACACCAGTTGTGCCTGATGCAACATTTCTGATCCTTCATCCACAGTGCGGTGAGGAAGTTCATAGTAGCCATTCACTTAGGGACCATTTTCTACTGCTACTGTGGCACCCCATCAAAATCATGGATAAGCCAACCTATAGGTCTGTGAACACTCCAAAGGTTCGCTGTGCCTTTATAACTGAAAGGCAGATAGATGAGCTACAAAAATGGGTACCTGCCACGTCTGTGCTGTGCCACCAATGATAGGAAGATTGGATGTTGAACTACAGCACTCTGAGAGATCAGTTATTCACTTGTCGTGGCTCATCCACCCTCATCCCCAAGCACGATCAAGCCTGATTTGGTGAATGATTATTCAGTACCATGAAAAGAGATATAATGCTGGATGTGGGGCTACTGCCAAAAGCCAATAACGAAGTATTTAGAAGTCTTTGCCTCCTGACTGCTGAGACGGGGGGCTGGCAGCTAGGGAGCCCGTACGGTCACAGGAAGGAATCCACTAATGAGATGGGATTCTAGTTCAAAGGTCTAATCCACAGCAAGAGTTTGTGGGGGGCTGGAAAAGCTGACCGACGGTTTTAGGAGTTAGGGCTGAATCAGGTGAAAGAGATGGAAAGCCATTTTTTTCCTGGAATTGGTTAGCAAGCAAACAGAATTTAAACGGGGGGTGTCTGCACAGAGCAGGTTGTGACTGTAACGCAGGAGAAATCAGGACAAGCATACCCATTATCCAGTACCTTATTGAAATGTACCACAGGCTGTGCGTTAAAGTACTGTAACATCAAAACCAAACTGATTCAAGGAACTATCCTGACTTCAAGTTATTTCTAGCCTCACATGTTTTGTGAACAGGATCACTCACTGTGTTTCTTTTTTCTGACCCACTAAGACCATGATTAAATACTCATAACTCCCTGTGAAATTACTCTTTAAAACTCAGAAGACAACTCTACCAATCACACTGTTAAACAATGTCTTTTTAAAGGCAGCAGCTCTGTCTTTTAAACAGAAAATCAGAAATTAAGTGATTTACCTTGGAGCTCCATTGTAAACCTCTCTCAATTCTCTGCTGTGCAACTAGCTCTTATTGTAGCAAAGACAAATTCCCATAAGACTATCGTATTTTCCATGAAAAGGAATGAATTAAAAGAAGCCAAAACCAGAACTTTTCCAAGATATTAAATATAGATTTTATTAATTAAAAATCCAGATCCTGTGATCCTTATTTAGTGAAAATAGCCAAGGCCCTCAGAAGAATTTCTCCTAAAAAAAGAGCGCAAGCTTTGGTCATAACTGCTATGTTGAGTTTGATCTCTAAGCTGCAGTGAAGAGTCAAGGAGCCAGATCTTCAGCTGGCCTAAGTCATCAAACCTCCACTGACTTCAACTGAGAGAGGACAGTACACACAAGCTGAGGACCTGGGCTTACTTTTCAAAATTAAGATTTGCATAATTATGTAATTGCCCCACATAAGCAGGTATGCACCACTACACACTGGAGCCAACGGAGAGACTTCATTTGACTTCCAGGAGCGTATGACTAGGCCCCAAACCAGAGCTTTTATAATCAAATACCAGCATTCCTCAGCTTTCTGATGCTCAAAACAGGGCATGGACTGGGCACATTCAGGGGTAGACTTTGTGGAAATTTTCTGAATTTAGAAATTCCATAAAAAGAATTTGAAATCTTGGTAAAAAATAATCAATTTCATGAAAATGTTTAGCTTTTCCCTTTCTTCAAAGCTGCTGACCTCAGTAACTCTATGTTCAAGTGACTGCAACTCGAACAGATTTGAAGAAAGTAAGATTAAAACTAAATGTTATAAACTCAGGACTATGTACATGCCAAAAGTGGCACTGCGAAACAAAACTGTTTTGCAAGAAAACACTTTAAACGTATCTTATGAGGGAACAACACAGTTCTCCTAAATAATAAAATCAGTTTTTATATTATATTTGCCAGAAGATCTCTCTCTTGGGATAAGAGCAACCATGAAACACTTTAGCCAGAAAGTACAAAAAATATTTTTTATAAAGAAAATTAAAAGTAACTGAAAGCGTAAGTTGAGTATGCAAATGCCACCTCATCCATGACATGCTACTGGAGCTACAATGCCAGTGTAAGACAGTTATAATAAAATGGGGGGAGAGGCGAGCATCTCCACCTTAACTAATTCACAGATAGCAGTAAATTAACAAGTGATGTTTATTATTTTAATATTCAAATATGGTGAACAGAATAAAAAGACTGCTCCATATAAACGAGTGATTTTGAAACCCCTGAAATTACAATGCCAACCTGGCGAAGTGAAGTGCATTTGAACCCTAGCTGACCTTTTGCCATAGACTTGCACGTCACCGAGCAAAATTCATAGACTATAACATTCAGACACACAGATTTTTCTCCTAGACCACTTTGGCCAGATTCTCAGTTGGTGTGAACTGGCATAGCTCTACTGAATTAATGGATGTCAGCTGATTTGTAACTATCTGAGGCTCTGGCCCCTGTTAACTGAATTTTCACAGACCTATTTCTGCAGTCCTCAAAGTAGCAAAAGCACACCAACTGAAGTCAACGGGAGTTTTGCTAGATTACAGGTTGCAGAATCTGGCCCCGCTCATTTTAGATCCTCCTGATCTGTGCCATGTATTGAAGTGCTAAGCAGTATTTGGCAGGGGCTTTCCCCACCCCAACAGCTTTTGTTTCATTTTATACACTAAGAAATAAATTAACCAGTTATGCATGTTTCAATTTATACAAAGAAAAGTTAGTTTTCTGCTAAGTATTTGAACCATGAACCCAGAAAAGATTGATAGCAACCATTCAAATCTCTGCAGCGTATTGAATTTAAATTAGCCTTATATAAAGACCCTTACCTTACAACATGAAGTCTAATGCAAACAAATTGATTGTAACCAGAGCAAAACTTTGATTGAATACAGCAGGAGGCACTGCTCATTAGTAAGGTCTCTCATTGACAGATTCACACAAAACTCTGAAATTTTAATTCTTACATCTAGTAAATGTGGGGGAGGCGGGATACTGTATACAAACCCAGCCCAGCCTTTGTAAAAAGCAATTATGACCCAGATTTAAAGAGATCTCTTAAACTATAAAGGAGGACTATAACCCCTGGAGAAGCTATACATACACACGCTCCTTAATTTCAAAAGTATGAACAGTGTGCAAGACCAACGTATTTTAAAGATAAAGATTATCTTTCAAGTTTTCATCTCAAGTTCTCTCTTAACATGTGTAGTAGAGTTCTCTTTCAATATGGAGTCCTGAAGGAACAGGTTTGTGGAGAACTTTAGCAAAACTCACATGGATAAAAAACCTGGAAGTTGTTTTTGCCCCAGTGAAGATTTAAATGGATTAATTTGGATACAGCTGTGACAAATATTAAACCTCTTCTTTAATGATGCTCCTCAAACAAAACAGTTAGCAAAATATTTGATTTTCCTTGTATAATGTCATATTTTAATGTAAACATCAAATAATGTACCAAAAATTTTACCGGAAAAAAAAACCAAAACCTTAAAGCGGCACTGTTCTTTATACCACTGAAGAAGGGGAAAAAAGCCAGATTACAAACATTTACACATGCATAGTGGGAAAAACAGAACAAAACAAAACAAAAAAAAGTATTTTACTAAATTCACACATTTTTTTAAAATAGTTATTAAATCTACTAAGCACCAACATACCTAAAAATTTATTTTCAGCTTCATGATTCATTTAAAAAACCTATCAAATTAACCTTTCAAACAAGCTTAAATTACTAGCTTGTCCAAAAAATAAAATGTAGAGTACTTTTTAAGTATACCAATGTTTTTTATCTGAATGTTTCCAAACAATGGCATATGTGTCTGCCTTTACTTTACCCTACAGTGGATGGAGAATACAATACCACATCATACAGAATCTAAAACTAGAAAAGTCTGAGAATGCAGCATCCTTTCACAAAAAAGCTGATAAAACTGAAAGTATTTAGAAGATGCTGCACCTTTATTAAAAAAAATTAAATGAATTTAAGCAGAAATAACATACATTTTTACATTAACTGGCCATTTCTGGTACAGAAACCCAGCATAGTTTGCTAATGTTATTGAATAAATGTAAATGCTACTTACAATTTTAAATACAATTTAGACAAACTTTTTTTTGTTTTTTGTTTTTTTTTTGAAGTTGCACAGTTAACCTCTCAGCTGCTAGCTTAATGCAACACATAGATAACATTACACAAATTATAAAATAATGTGTGTGTGGTGTTCTACATAAAAGCTTTCAAAATTCTGACCCACATCAAAAAAAAGAGCAAGATAATGGAATATAATTAAAAAATTAGTTGCAAGTCTAGCAGCAAAGCAATTAAGTGAGGATATATTTACTAATATAAACAAAGGGAATAGTTGCAACTACAGGTGAAGCCCCAACTATCTGATATCTACTGACACAAATAAAAATTAAATTCTCTCTAAAAAAAATAATCTGATTATTTAAAATAGGAGTAAAAGCCATTGCTACCTGATGAACTACCTAGGCTAAGTTCCTGAAACAAAGACAAAGGGTCGCTATTCTTTTTTGCCTGCTCAGGAGGGGGTTTGGGCTTTGGTGGAGCCCGCAGAGCACTTGCGTAGGACATGGCAGGCTTGTTCCCACCAGCATTCTGCTGGCTGTTGCTGTTTGATTCAACGATCTGCTTGTTGGGCATGAGGGGTGGGAACTGGCCAAGATGCTGCAGCACGTTGTAGTTGAAGGAATTGGACAGCTGTATGTTTTCGGCTTTCAGGGGATCCTCGGGAGGTTTGACCGTCTTCGGTGGAGCTAGAAAAAGAACGAATAAAACGCGTTTTACTGAATGGCTGCCACAAACGAGAGCTTTTAGATGATAACCTCAGATGCAAGGAGTGACTGGTATCTAGACCCTGCAGAACCTTGGTATTAGATTAAAGCAACAGGAAGCTTGAGATTAATACTAGTTTTCTCCAGAACCTCTTTTAAAATGACTCTATGAGCTTTAGGTTTTTTTTCTTCCTTTGTCCTGTCTTTTGGAAAGCCAGATGAGGATCTGTAGGAAACAAACCAAAGGACTAATCCTGAGGTCAAATGAAAAAGGACTGCAAATTTCAAGCCCAGGTGACTATGAATTGGAACTGAAAACATCTGGCCAACAAATGACTGCAGCACAAAGTGCAAAGCACTGCATGTCCTGTCTCCAACCCAGTTTCAACCTATGTCTAACTTTAATGCCAGCCAGTAGGCCTATCTGTGTGCTTCTATCTCTGCACATGCATAAGGCTCATGTTTTTAAACGCATTTAGGCATTTCTCCTCTCAAGTGTTGCAAGGCTTAATTGATTCAGATTTACACAACTTTAGGGCTCGAAGGGATGGCCATGTCCCATCTGCAAGAGAGACTTATGCCCTAATGACTTTCAACAAATCTCAGGCTCCTGAATGCCACTTTTGAAAATAGGATTTTTTTGCAATGCTGCGTGGAGCAACACTTAAGTACCTTTAAAAATCTGGGCGTAAATGATTGACTGGATAAAGCTCCCAGTACTCAGTATTCAGGACTAAGCACCAAAAGAACACTGCTTCAGTGGTTTCCCATAAGCATCCAATGAATTCAAGAGACCTCTATTAATTGCTGCATGCAATATTTTTCAGTGTTGTGCCAATTTCACAGTTTCTGTGCCAGTTCATATCCATATTGTGCCAGAAGCTAACTTTTTTTTCATATCCATATTGTGCCAAAGACTAAACGCATTTTTAATGTTTCTTAATGTTTAGAAATGTCTAAGCCCCCTACCCATGCAATACATTTGTGCCACAAGTAACACATTAACTGTGGCATAAATGGCCAGGGTGCTACATAGGCACCAGATTTAAGGCACCATAAAACGGCAAATTAACCATAAAAATGTAGAATAGTGTAGGGTGGCATAAACTTAACACAGGGCCAGGGCTGGCAATCAGCTGCCTGTTGGTCCAGGAGCTGAAGCCGCACCAGGCTCTGGAACTGGCTTCTCAATGGTTGCAGCCCCGAGACCGACACCCAGGTGACTGCTGGCACTGGAGGCCGTGGTGGGGGAAGGAGCCGAGGGGATTCCTCTGCTGGGGACTTTAAACCCTGTGCCTGGCAGCTCTGGACAGTCTGCCCGCTGTGAGGATCAGAGGCTCCCGAAGAGGTTCAGGGAGCCTCTGATCCGCTGTGCCTAGAACTGCTAGGTGCTGAGTTTTGACGATCAGCCGATTGTTGACCCCCCACCCAGACAGCACCCAGTCTGGTCTGAGACCTAGGGCTGTCCGGGCCGGGTGCAAAAACTGTTGGCTCTGGCCTGGGACTGCACTGGCGACTTGAACTGGCCCCAGTACACTGGAGACAACAATCAGCTGATTTTCAGTCCCACTTCAACTTGCCAGTGCAGGGGAAGCCTGGGATTACAAGGACTAGTAGTAATGGTGCAACTGGGATCCGACACCTGATCCCAAAATTGTGCTTCCTGCCATGCACGTGTGCCATCCCTGTGTTTCGTTAAACGAACATGGGCCTGGACTGATTACACTGATTTTCCTGTCGTATTCTGGCATTCCCTCTGTATAAGAACATAAAATCTGGGGTCAAATTCTGCTGTAGCTACACTACAGGCACTGAGATCTCAGGTGAAGAGACTCGATATTTTTCTTGAAGAACATTTTAAGACAAAAAAGTAAGTATAAATAAAAAATTAAAATAGAAACCAAGAGTGTTACCAGATGACCCAAGACCTGGAGTCCTACAAATATTCCTACAAATACATTTTGAGCATGTGAGTAATCCCACTGAGGTTTATTGGGATTACTTATCTGCTTAAATTTAATACACATGTAAGTATTTTGCAAGTTCATGGCCTAACCCTTTAATTCATTGGGGAAGGTCTAAGGAAATACAGATCTCATTTTCCTCCCACATTGCAAAATTATCCATCCCAGACAGTTAATGAGATATCACAGTCTTATACTGAATACTGAGTTAGTAAAAATGGGGAGGTGATAGTTTTAGTATAGTAAGTTAGATGCATTTTGTAGAGCCAGGAATATTTCACCAAACAATAGCATTTTGTTATAACTGAGATAAAATAATTGCTTTGAACATTCAGACTATGAACTAATATAAATAACAGGGTTTGTGTTTTTTTAAAGGAGTTAACAGGTTTGCTGTACTCGTGTATTAACTAGAATTAAATATTTGTTAAACCAAAGCAGGGTCCTTCATATTCCATCAAAACATTCATTCCCCAAGGAACAGAGAAATGTAGCGCCTCCCTGGCACAAACATCTTTAACAAGAGGGGGCTGAGTATCCATGAAAACACGTGTTCAAGATGACATATTCATGTTCACTCTTAAGCAGATAGGTCCGCCTTTGTCAAGTCCTGAAAGAAAAACCACCTGGCAAAAAAGAAATCAGGAAAGGAATATTTCACAGGGCTTTTTTGTTGACTTTCCAATGAGGCCAATATCACAGTTTCAGAAACACTCACCTAAATAGCTATCAGACCAAGGCACAGAGTACAGCACTTAAAACACTGCTAAAAGTGAGAACCAGAGGCAAAAACATGTTATTGGAACAAGGCAAAAAGGAAAGAAAGTACTGAAGGCTGCCCCATTTATATAAAGAGGTTAAGGCCAGAATGATTTAATAGGAGTCAATTCCAGTCAAAAAACTGTATTCTACCATTAATCTTTACCGTTTTTGACAATAGCCTCTTATATCCCATAGACCTTTATATATTTACATACTCTAAGCTACCTTGATATCAGACTGAAAAATGACAGGATGAAGGACTTAGTACTATTTTACATATTCTGGCATTAAAAAAAAAATCCTACCTCTTCCAAAGGATCAAGCAGGTTTTGTGGAGGGGGTGGTTTGCAATTACACTCCTAATTTTTCTCCCCAAAAATCAGTGGCCATGTATAGGGAAACAGTGAGTGCCTGTCACCCAGGGATGGTCGTGCTTCACTGACGAAGGAAACACTTCCTCTGTAAATTTATAAAACGGTTTGGGATCTTATGGCTTGGACACATGCTATCAAATAAAATATATCCATAACAACAACTTTTATTAAAATACCCATCAAGGTAGATACTATTGAGCTGGCACAGCTGATTTGACCTACTGTACACCACTACCATGACTTTGTTTTTGACTACCTGTAATTTTTAAACTTATTTTTATACCTCACCTAATTTTAACAAGTGCAGGATCTTTTTACCCAAATTATGCTGAAGGTGTTTCTCACTTTTAGGGGTGTTGTACGATAATGCATGTGCCACTATTCACTGACCTCTGTACTAGTGATTATAAAAAAAGACATTAATCTTACTTACAAAAATTCACGCAATGGTGAGTCCACCTCCCCTCGTTAGGAGACTGCATGTTCATTTGCAGGCCACTATCTCTAATTTCAGATTCCAGCTATGGGACCATGCATGCCTTTGTCAACAGGCCGAAATACCTCAAGCTGCCTTTTTTCCTTGTGTACGCAACTATAGAGTTTGTAACACTGATCCTGCCATGGTGCACAGGATGGGCTTGCGGACATATCAAAAGGTATAATTCTTCAGAACGGGATGTGCTAAATCAAACACTTTTCATAAACTGAGATTCAAGGTGTGTTCCACACTCCTTCTTTTATTGCTTAATAGGCTAAAAATTTAAATTGACAGCACCATACGTAACACATTCACAAAATGAAATTTGGACTGCTGAATGCAAGCCAACTAATTACTGATGTTTTATTCTGAATACACTCTTGCTAATTGATATGTTCTTGTTCCATATTCAATAACTCCTGTAACTGTGCTTTAAGCCATGAGTATGAAACTGCTTTCAAGTGAATTTTTCTGAATCCTAATGAAGTACCTTACTTTTAGCTGGGGAATTCTGCTGTCTTAAATAGCTAAGAAAATTCACTCTGCTGTTCTGAGAACATAGTTAAAAACCTAAACCTAAAGTAGTTCAGATGTTGGACATACAGATAGCCTTAAAATGTACAATGTTTCTTTTGCCCATCAATGGTTGTATAGGAAGATTGTGGAAGTACCAAGAGGTAAGTATCCAAACCAGCATCACATAGAAGAGGGGGCACTTAAGGATATTTTTATCAGAAAAGTCTAAAATAAATTGCTGGAAGAATTAATATGGAAAGAAATAAAGTTGTAAGAAGACACAGGATTAGGACGCTTGCACACAGACAGCAACATAAGAATCAAGAGAAGCCAGACAACCTCCACCAGTGCCGGGGGGTGAAGGAATACTGATGGATGCGTCTGTCCAGGGTAGAAAGAAAATACAACATAAATGCCACTGAGACCAACTTAACCCATGCTCAGTCTATAAATAAGAGACCACAGAGCAGAATGTATGTCAAGGCTCTCAAACAGCAGTTTAAGAAGAGCCTTTGTGAACATCTAATAACCCAGAACCATTTTATGGCAGCTCTCTTACTCTCCATAAATTCAAAGTCTGCATGACTGAATACACTTGCTGCTGCCATTTCCAATATCCTGGAAACATGAGCCACTACACCCTCTACTGTCAACAGCTGCTTACTCCCAGGCAGCGAGTCAAAGCCGCACAGGCCATAGCCTCATAAAATCAATAATAAGCGCTAACACTAAAGTTGCTGATGCTCCATCTATAAACATTAACTGTAAAAGTGGAGGGCGTTTCTTTGCACTACATGCCAGAAACATGATGAAATTTTGTATTTCTAGATGTGTGTGTGTATGTACGCATGTGCGCGCACACACACATTATTTCCTCAGAGTATTTTATTTAGAGCTGTACTTTCAACACTTACACTAAGGCAATGAAACATGGCACAGACTGATCCTAACATTATCTAGCAGGAGCTTCTGATCTTCCCTTGCATAAACTAACCAAAGAGCCTCCAGCAACATTAGAACTGGATGCCACTCTTGATGAGAGATAATATTCTGAAACGGGAGCCTCTTTCTCTCATGGAAAAGGAATATATTTTAAAGGTTGCACCTTAATTTGAAGTCTTGAATTGCATGCAGAGTACTATAACCAAGATTGTAATGATGTTCCAGTAAACACTGTTTAGGAAAAGCAAAATGTTAACATTCTGCAAATGTAACATGCATAAGAAAGTAATTTTGAAGCTCTGCAGTTAATAAGGATAAGGCTTTTTTCATCTAGCCTTTACTGCCTTGTCCTTAGCCCATAGCCTACTGAACAGTATAATATGAAACCCAAAGTAGAAACTACATGATTGTGTTTATTTTCAAAACGTTGCTCAAACACAAGCAAGTGTTATGAGGAAACTAAATCCAGGTTATTAATAGGTTGGACCATTAATTCATAAATGGGCAATTCACATGTTGGTAATAATGAATTAAAATGTTTTCAAACTGATATCATTGGTTTGTTTTTACAGGCCATCAGGGGAGAGAAAATGCCATTCTGGCAGTCTGATTCCTGCATTGTCACAACTCTGGAGAAACTACCCCTTCCAGTGAAAAGTGATCTTTGTTTCCAGGCTGAGTCGGTCTCCATTCAGACTGTCAACAAGGAAGCCAGTTTCAAGTGTGATTCATTTCTGATATACACACGTCTTTCTTGGACCTTACACCGGGATGCTTGAGCACCTGAGTTTAGCAGGGAACACACGGAGATCCCAAATGCAAGCCATACAGGCAACCATCAACATGTAAGATGGCAAAGGTAATAAGAACCAATCACCAATGTGAAATGACACATCTTATAACAAATCATTTTTACCAAGTCCCTCTAAGTATAATCAGTGGAACTGGAAACCTCTGAAATGATGTCTGCACTTAATGTGATTTCTGGAGGAAACAGATGAGTTCTGGAGGGACTGCTCCGCAGTGTTTACTTTTTCCGTACCAGCCTGCTGCAAAAAGAGTAGGTGGAAACAGGACCCCTGCGAGTAAATTATGAAAACAACAAATGCTTTAGAAATATTTTGCCCAAGTTGGCTTCAAACCTTTGCAGACAACAGACGTACTTTGTCAGGAACAGCTACGCTTTGCTTGCACGTGGTCGCTTCAGCCCGAACTGCTCACGCCAGTAAAGCAAGCAGAGAGATTGCAAAGGGGGAAATCCCCGTGACTTACCCAATAACTCTCGGGGCGGTACTGCTCTGTTGGCTCCGTTGCATGGAATGTTCTGGTAGGGGGTAGATGAGGTGGCGTTTACCCACAACTCAGGCGATGAATAGTTGAAAGAAGATTGGTTACTATGGTCCTGAAGCTCTTTACACTGACCAAGACTGTCTTGAGGAGTGTTTAAATCTTCAGAACAAGCCTGGACTGAACTAGAGGAAATTCTTCTTTGGTACAACGGCCTGCCTGGTCCTCTGGGTTCATACTGTGTGTTGGGGGAGGGGGTGGAAAAAAGAGAGAGTCCTTTCATTTACTTGCATATTTGGGTGGCATTTTCCCCCCTTTAACTCTTTCTTATAAAACCACTGCCTTATAAGCACCCTTACTGAAAGGCCTTTAATACCACAAATGTTATAAAATTACAGCTTGTATGTTATATACTGCTTTTTTGATAGAAAAAGTATTTTAAAGCAGGGACAAAGCAGAATCACATGAGATTTCTTAATTTCTAAAGGTAGGTATCTCAAACGTAATGCATGAGAGCCACTGATCACAGAGAAACGTCGTTTCCATAACATTAAATAAGGGGTATAAAGATTAAGGCACAGAAGAAGGGAACATACAAGAACAGGTGAAAATGTACAGTTACAATGAACTGAAAATAATTGGTATGTCTGACTTCTGATTTCCAAAGGACTCTAACACACAAATGACTCGCATACCAGGATTTGGGCAAGCGTGAGGTCACATTTGTATAGTGGCCTTTGCACGCAGATATGCACACACAGAGAAGATGCTTTGGAGCACTGTGTCTTTTCCTGACGAATAATGCAAAGAATCTTATCTGAAACCTTGGAAATGACTTGCTTCCATTTATCTTGCAGGCAGCATAGATGAAAAAAGCAAGAGTTGCCTTAACCCCTCAGCACTCACAGCTAGGATTTAAGGAAAACTCTAAATATTTTGGCAATTAAGGGTAAACTCCCTTTTTAAAGATATAATTAAAAATGGAGCAACAAAAAAAATGATGCTCCCAACCAGGTGAAAAGATGAGTGGGCACCTTATTTTGCTTTAAGGTGGCTTCTAATAACCAGCGGGGGGAAGAAAGCAGTCCCCACATTTGTTTCATTCCTCTCCTGCTGGTGTGAACTTATCTAATAAGGCAGAGATAAAGCTACCGCTAATTAAGGGCCAAGCAGAAAGAGTGTTTTACAAAATGAATATGAAATTTCTATAGGGGAGTAAACATATTGTAATCTTTCATTTCTGATATTAATGTGTAGTATAAGGAAACCCCATCTTCTTTGGTGGAGAGAGGTGGCAGGGCTGGGAGAGAGAGCAAGCAGGCAAGAACTGGAGCGGGAATGCAGCACATGGATATGAAACAGGCTCCTGTGACGGCATTTTACATGTAATGATCACTACTAGAGAACCAGTGAGACCAATGAGAAAAAATGTTGTTCACTAAAACAATAACATCATGATTAGAATAGAAAGGCATGAAAGTGCTAATAATTTTATGTATAAGGCTAAAATTATATAAAAATAACAGGCTGCAAGCAATTTAGGACAGGGACATCATTTCCTATACGTCTGTACAGTGCCTACTCCAGTGGAGAATAACTGATCAGCCTCCAGGCTCTACCACAACATAAATGTCAAATAAAGATAAAATAAAAACAATTAAGGAGGTTGTTCTGGAAAGGGGAAAGATAATAAATTTAAGAATCAGTGATGGTGAATAGGGATATACATTTTAGGAGTGATTTTAGCAGACCTGCCTTTATATAGTATAAGTGTGTTTGCAATTTTGCAGGCATTATGGAGGTCATTTCAATTTAGCTACTGAATGTGATTTGCTGGAAAGAGTGGCTGTGTTTTAAAATTCAAGCTCTATGCCTGAAATATGTTTGGAAAAAACAGTTCTCAGAACCTTTTTATTTGGGGGGAATGTATAAGTAGAGATGAGTTTGGCAAAATTATTTGATTGTTAAAAAGAATAAGATGGTACCGAAGGAAAGTTTCCTACCACAACCTCCTGCTACTACAGCTTTGACTTCTGAGAGAAAGGATCCTCTCTGACTGCTTTGCTTAAAACAACAAAGACCTATAAAATTAGACTGACTTTTTAGATTTTTCCTCACGTTCATACTTTTATTCCAAAAAATGTTGCACTGCAGTGCACCAAAGGGAAATGCATTACTGCAATATTTCTCTTTGTTTTTAGACACAATAAGACTGACCAAAGAATAAAATTCTAGCAAAAATGCCAAACGTATTTGTAGAGTCTTGCTGCTCCTCAAGTCAGTGGGAGGTCTGATGTCAGTGTCAGATAGACTGAGCCCATTGATATTTCCAGAGTATAATTTCAATTAGAAAATGATGACCTAGAACAAGGTAAAGCCACCCCCTCCTCTCCACTCCAGTTTTTTTGGTGTTTTAAACCAGGGGAATCTAGAGAGGTGTTTCCAAAAAATGCAGACAGGTACCCAACAAGGACACATAAGCAGGCAAGGTGCCTAACTCCCACTGACTTTCAAAAAAGAAAATCCTATCAAAATAGCTGGAGCCTGAATTTCTATCCCAGTGTATAATTCTGTGTTAGTATTGTACCTCAATCGCACTAATAGGTAGAAAACATGGTAAATGGTAAAATGGTAAACTAAAAATGTAAACGGAGGCAATATTGAAGGAGTGGTGCATGAGAAAATATGCAAAATCAATGTCTTTTTTAATTTACCCAGTCTGCCTTGTAACTTAACAAATACTGCATGAAGTGTTAGGGGTAAGGAATTTATTTGAAGTGGGTTTGGAAAAAAGAAAAGAATGGAAAAACCACGGAAGTCCAAAATAAATGAATATATGGAAGCAATTCTTAAGACCAGTTCTGGTTCTGCAAGTAAATGGGCATGCAAACAGACTGTGGTCCCGCACAGATCTGCAGGTGTTGTGCAATCAGCAGGAGCCCACAAAGTACTGGGAGTCACGAATGCTTAGCACCTCGCGGGACTCGACTGTTTCTTTGTGGCGTTCACTGTAAATAACGGTGAACTTAAAAAGGCTGTTTGTCACAAACTAAAAGCATGAGAAACTGTGTCAGAGTATGAAGGATTTCCGTTAACGCTACAGAGTTCAAGGCGTGTATTATATCCAAGGGAAAAATGTCAGACACCGAGCTGTGACATTTTGAGCTATTGTGAATATACCTGTTCTAGCATTTTCCTCCTCAATACAGAGCACTTAAGTTTCCAATTATAGGCCATGTCAAAAAGGTACCTTTAGAAAAAAGGGAAAATGCCATTTTGGATAGATAAAAATAGCTGAATAATTGTTTTCATTTATTCCCTAACCATGTCATTAGAGTCTGAGTGTAATATAACTTGAATTTTCCCAACACGAACGCTTCTTTTGATAAATCTGTTTTAGGATACCATTGTCAGAGCACCTGTGATATATAACGTAGTTAATATCCCGCCACAGTAGCATATTCAAGAGCTCTAGATGTCTATCTTAAATCAATCATTAATGCAGGCAGCTACAAACCTTCCCAAGAGCCTGGATCCTACAACTCTCATGCAAGTAGCCCCACTGATCGAACATTAGACGTCTGTGTTTGTACAAACATTCAGGGAGAGATCTTTATTTAGTATAAACAGACCAGGCCCCTTTAAAGAACAACACCAATTTTCAGGAGCTAAGAATCTGGCTTTACTTTTTGAAGCTCTTTTTGGTTCTATACAAGGCAGGCCTGAATGTTAGCCGTGACACTATGTCTGCACATGGGTAGGCGATGGCTCCCAAAAGTATCAAACGCCCCTCTGCGTTATCACCCAATTCGGAGATTTCCGGGAAGCGATCAACCACAGCAGAATCAGGGCAGTGTGGTGTGTCACTCAACCCCTCATTAGGAGATAGCACTGTAGAGGAACATACAGCATTTCATATCAAACTCAGTATCGTGTATACGAACTTAGAATTCATTGCATTTATGACCCCATTCAGGAACAGTGGCCTCAAAAACAGAGTCCACATATAGCGTAAAGCCAAAATTGGCCCCCTACTAGCAATTTACCTTTATTGAAGACAAGATATTATCAGCTTGACTATTCTTGGGCTCCTATTTCAGGACTGCTCTTTTACAAGACAGCCACTCCTAGCTCCTTGTTCCTGAGGGGAGTTACTTGCCCCCCTGAGTCAGCAGGACTCATTTAAAACCGTTCCTAGAAACACCAATACGTCCCAAAGAGCAGAGGGTTTTAAGGCAAACGGTCTCAGCTTTTACGTCCCCCTTGATCATAAAATATTCCTTGCAGCTTTTGAATGCAAAATAATCAAAATTCTTCTGCTTCTCCAAAATCTGGTGATTTTAAGCTTTCATCTCCAAGTCATTTGCTCCATTTGCACCTGCCATTAGCCTGAACCCTTCCTTTTCATACCCACTTCCTTCCTGTTCTGCTTATCCAAGGTGGAGCAATACAGCTGTGATATTCTCCCATCTCTAATCTCATCTTTTTGCTTCTGTCCTAAGGATGTCTGCTAGGTCTTTAAAAACAACCCAAAGAGAACCACCAGCTCTTAACAGGGATACCGCTATAAGCAAAAGCACAGGTCATTTAGACTCCCAGAAACCCACGTCAGATTGTTCTCTCCCATACAAATTAATAAACCGAGTTTGAAAGTTTTATGCCCCCTGTCTCAAAGACCTGAACACCAAAGTTTGGGGAAATGGGTGCATGCAAACTGGTTAAGGCTATAAGGGAGAGGGGGCCACAGGAAGACAAGGAGACACCACCCGAGCAAGACAGGTGACAAATGCAAGGAGTGCCCAGGTAAGAAATAGGGGTCTAGATAGTCTCCCAGATTGGGGGGGTGGCACACGCAGCTAGGCAAGGCCTTAAATGCCTATATACCAATGCTCATAGCATGGGGAACAAACAGGAGGAACTTGCCCTCAGAATAGCCGGTTCAGACCCAGACATAATAGGGCTACAGAAATCTGGTGGGATTCATCCCACGACTGGACAGTTAGCATTAGGGGCTATGGGCTTTACAGGCGGG
This sequence comes from Crocodylus siamensis, assembly GCF_052110815.1. NCBI lineage: Eukaryota > Metazoa > Chordata > Crocodylia > Crocodylidae > Crocodylus > Crocodylus siamensis. Next base: position 74,226,838 of record NC_143402.1, on the reverse strand, counting down.
ATAGAGAAGGAAGGAAAGGTGGGGGTGTGGCGCTCTATGTCAAGGAGCACTACACATCCTCTGCCAGCAAAACGGGGTCAGAGAAGGGGCAAGCGGAAGTGCTCTGGGTCAAGATACAAGGGGGCCATGGGGAGAGGGATCTAATGGTGGGGGTCTACTACAGACTCCCCAGCCAAGGGGAGGAGCCGGACTGGGAATTTTCGGGCCAGCTTGCAGAGGCACTTAAGGCAAGGGATGCAGTTGTCATGGGTGATTTAAATTACCGGGACATCTGCTGGGAGGAACAGTCAGCCAGGTCAGACCATTCCAGGAGGTTCCTGGCCGAGATACAGGACCTCCACTTAATTCAGGAGGTGCACAGTCCCACCAGAGGAAATGCCCTGTTGGACCTGGTCCTGGCCACAGGCGATGACCTGGTAAGGGGTCTCCAGGTCCTCGACCACCTGGTGATAGCGATCATCGCTTGCTGGAATTCCCCATCCAGCGCAGGGTGTCAAGGGCCTGCAGCAAGGTGGTAGCCCTAGACTTCAAGAGGGCCAACTTCAACAAGTTGAGGAGATTAGTGGGAGAGGTGCTGGGGTTCCCAAGAGCAGGGGAACTCAGTGCCCAAGATGAGTGGTTGTTCCTTAAGGAGACGATACTCAGGGCCCAAGGGGTGACCATCCCAACACAATGCAAGGCGGGCAAGAGTGCCTGAAAGACCCCCTGGCTCACCAAAGGCGTCCAGGAATGCTTGATTGCCAAAAAGGTGGCGTACAACCAGTGGAAGGGGGGTGCTATCTCCAAAAAGGAGTATACCTCCTCTGCTCAGGCCTGTAGGGGGGCTGTCAGGAAAGCTAAGGCAGACATAGTGCTAGGACTAGCGTCCAAGATCAAAGATAATAAAAAGTCATTTTTCAAATATATAGAGAGGATGAAGAAAGTACCAGAAAATCTGGGGCCCCTGCAAGATCCTCTGGGCAATCTGGTTGTTGCGCCAGAGGAGAAAGCAGACCTCTTTAACCAATTCTTCACCTCCGTTTTCTTGTGCAGGGACCGGGACTTCCCCACCGTGACACAAGACAGACTCGAGGGGAACGCCTCCAGACTTCAGGTTGGGGAGGACCAGGTTAGAGAGCTTCTGGAGGGGCTGGATGTGTTCAAATCAGCGGGTCCAGATGCTTTCCACCTCAGGGTGTTAAGGGAGCTTGGCACGGCTTTATGAGCACTTGTGGTGCTCGGGCCAGGTGCCAGATGATTGGAAGATAGCCAACGTGGTCCCCATCTTTAAAAAAGGGAGGAGGGAGGATCCGGGCAACTACAAGCCCGTCAGTCTTACCTCAATCCTAGGGAAACTCTTTGAGAAGAACATCAAGGAGCACATCTGTGATGGGTGGGCTTCAGGGATGGTGCTCAAGGGCAACCAGCACGGTTTCATTAGGGGCAGGTCATGTCAGACCAACCTGATTGCCTTTTATGATCAGGTCACAAAAACCTTGGATGCAGGTGTCGCCGTGGACATAGTCTTTCTGGACTTCAGCAAGGCCTTTGACACCGTCTCCCACCCCACCCTCATTAAAAACCTAGGCGACTGTGGCATTGATGCCTACATGGTCAGATGGATTGCAGATTGGCTGAAGGGTTGCACTCAGAGGGTGATTGGTGTACAGGGCATAGTCAACCTGGGGAGAAGTGGGCAGCAGAGTCCCCCAGGGCTCGGTCCTTGGGCCCGTGCTGTTCAATTTCTTTAGCAGTGATTTGGACGACGGGGTGAAAAGCAACCTGTTTAAATTTGCTGATGATACCAAAATTTGGGGTGAGGTGAGCACACTAGTAGGGAGGGAAAGACTGCAGCAAGACCTGGATAGGTTACAGGGGTGGGCTAACAAAAACAGGTTGTGTTTCAATACTGAAAAGTGCAGGGCGCTGCACTTGGGCAGTAGTAACCAGCAGCACACTTATAAGATGGGAAACTCCCTTCTTGAGAGCACAGAGGCAGAAAGGGATCTTGGAGTCATTACTGACTCCAAGATGGACATAGGCCGACAATGCGAGGTCACGGTTGGCAGGGCTAACCAGACCCTGTCGTGCATCCACAGATGCATCTCAAGCAGGGGCCAAGGAGGTGATCCTCCCCGTCTACGCGACACTGGTCAGGCCACAGCTGGAGTACTGTGTCCAGTTCTGTGCGCCCCACTTCAGAAGGGATGTGGACAACATGGAGAGGGTCCAGAGGAGGCCACTCACATGATCCGGGGACAACAGGGCAGACCCTACAATGAGAGACTGCAGGACCTGAACCTGTTCAGCCTTCACAAGAGAAGGCTGAGGGGGGACCTGGTGACGGTCTGTAAACTCACGAGGGGGGACCAGAAGGGTTTGGGAAAGACCTTGTTTCCCCTAGCGCCTCTTGGCATAACAAGGAATAACAGCCACAAGTTGTTGGAGAGGAGGTTTAGATTAGACATCTGCAAGAACTACTTCACTGTCAGGGTGGCTGGGAGCTGGAACCAACTTCCAAGGGAAGTGGTGCTGGCTCCTACCCTGGGGGTCTTTAAGAAGAGGCCTGATGCCTACCTGGCTGGACTCATTTGAGCCCAGTTTTTCTCCTGCCCGGGCAGGGGGCGGACTTGAAGATCTACAAGGTCCCTTCTGACCCAACTTCTATGATTCTATTAAGGGGCTGTCTAAACTCCAGAAACACACTCAGAAAAAAGTATAGCAAAAAGAGGATATGCCATAGAAACATTCTAAATAGGAACTAGTCCTTGTATTTTTGCAGGCAAAATTCCCATTAATATTAGTAATAGTCGTAGGCCTATAGTACTTACCAACATTTAGAAATGAGGGCTGAAACTCTGGCTGCCCAAACCCTGCAGAGTCTCATTATTAGTTATACAACCCCCATGCATATTCAAGGAGAATTCAGACCCATCACTCTCAGAATATATTCTCTAACCAAAGGGTTTAGGACACCAACAATAAAGTAAGAGGCTAATGAACAGTTTTAGCCCTAATTGGAAACGTGATTAGTATATAATGGCCAATCCTCTTTGGGGCTTTGAAAAAGAAATACACATCATTTACCATTAACTACAGTGGGTATTCAATCCCATTAAGCTCATATTTTAAATATACACAATTAAAATTAATCTTACTTTTCATATTTCTGTTGCAGAAAATATGAAGACCAGCTTTAAGTTTGTAATGGAATTAGTTCATCATTAGTGGAGACTTCAGTTAAATCATTAAATGTGGAACTGGCTTTACCAATCTCATTCTTTTCAATATGCAGGGTGAATATCCATAAGCACAACATACAATTAGATGCAGATCTTCCAGCATGCATATTTTTAGTGAAAAGATAATTAAAAAAAGAAGTGGTTTCACAGGGCTTAACAATCTCTCTCTCAGAATTCATTGTTATTGCTGAATAAGTTAAAATACAGCTGGCAAGACTACTTATATCCAGTTTCCCCTTGAGTCATATTTTGTTGCCACTCAGTAAACTTAGAAACAGGTAAACATAGCAACAAGTGGCTGAACAGCTGCATGGAAATCAACATTTTCTTGCCTTTGTCCAGCTTATAAAATTATACCGCAGAGGAACGCATTTCAGATTTATCAATAAAGAAAGCTTGTGTCTGGTGGTAAAGGCAATGGCAGGACACTAATCTACCTGAAAAAGGAAGCAACAAGTGTGGTTCAAATGACTGAACTTAATGAAAGTTCAGAGCAATGGCTTTCAGCCTGTGGTCCATGCACCTCTGGAGGTCCGCAAAAGATGACTATGATCAATCAAAAGTACGTGAATACCCACATTTACAATTCAAAGGAGTCTGCGCCTCCATTTAAAATTTTTTAAGAAACCACAAATGAAAAAAAGATGAAGACCACTGGTTTATGGTTTGAACTGTTGCAGTCAGGAACCATTAGAGCAGGGCCTGCATCAGACCAAGGCAATAAATGCTGGGCTGCCCAAATTGAGAACTTACTTCCCTGAAGAAGCAAACCTTTCTTGTGGAGGGCCTTCTGCTTTATGCCAGGAACTTATGAAGGGCTGGGTTTAACCGAACACCAGCGTACTCAACAGGCCACAGTCAGGTCATCCCATGCAGTGACTGCGATGATGAGCAGGTTTAGCAAGTGTTAAAATCACTGACAGCCAGTGCAGTTGCTTAGAAGACTGTCCTGTCCAGACAAGGTGAAGAGTCCTTTGTTGGACAGGACAACCGGAGCACTTCCCAAGCCACTGGTACTCCCATTAAGTTCTTTAGTTCAAGAAGGGATTTGAGCTGGGCCTAGCTATTGGTGCTGAAAGTGATCACAATCTCTTTCCTTTCCTGACATACCTGATGGCGTGCCACTACTACACCTGGAGGAAGGTGGGTCCCAATAAGACCAATACAGCCATTGTCTTAAACTGCATTACAGCCGCAGGCCTTCCCACTGTCACTTGTTCTTCTGGATCTCCCCCACGTTCCTAATATAGGAGAAAGTTCCCTACTTAAAGGCAAGGGAATGAAGGATTAAAGAAGTACATCTGCAGAAATAGCACAGCTGCTCGGGAAGGGTATCATACTGGAACAACTGAGGCCTGTTTTAGTGCTAGGGTGAAAGGTAAATGAACATCCTGATTCTGGAAAAGCCTTATTGGTCAATACTAGTATTAGTTTCATAGGTTCTAGGGCTGGAAGGGACCCGAGTAGATCATCTAGTCCGACCCCCTGCCATGGCAGGAAAGAGTACTGGGGTCAAACAACCCCAGCAAGGTGTTCGCCTAGCCTTGTCTTAAAGTCCCCCAGGGTAGGGGCCAGCACCACTTCACTTGGAAGCTGGTTCCAGACCCTAGCCGCCCTGACAGTGAAGTCGCGCCTCCTGATATCTAGCCTAAATCTACCCTCTGCCAGCTTATGACAGTTATTCCTGGTCACTCCTGGCGGTGCTCAGGGGAACAGGGACTCCCCCAGTGCCTGCTGGTCCCCCCTGACTAGTTTGTAACAGGCCACTAGATCCCCCCTCAGCCTTCTCTTATGGAGGCTGAACAGGTTCAGGTCCTGTAGCCTCTCCTCATAAGGCCTTCCCTGCTGCCCCCGCCTCCTCTGGACCCTCTCCATGTTGTCCACATCCCTCTTGAAATATGGCGCCCAGAACTGGACGCAGTACTCCAGTTGCGGCCTGACCAGTGCCGCATAGAGGGGGAGGATCACCTCCTTGGACCTGTTTGAGATGCATCTGTGGATGCATGACAAGGTGCGGTTGGCCTTCCTGACCACGTCCCCACACTGCCGGCCCATGTTCATCTTGGCATCAGTGATGACTTCCAAGATCCTTTTCTGCCTCTGCACTGATGAGAAAGGAGTTCCCCAGCCTGTAGGTATGGTGCCGGTTCTTCCTCCCCAGGTACAGCACCTTGCACTTCTCAGTGCTGAATCCCATCCTGTTCTCTTCCACCCACCCCTGTAACCTGTCTAGGTCCAATTGCAGCCTATTCCTCCCTTCTAGCGTGTCCACATCCCCCCACATCTTAGTGTCATCAGCAAATTTGACCAGAGTGCTTTTTACCCCCTTGTCCAAGTCACTGATGAAGATGTTGAACAGTGCGGGCCTGAGGACTGAGCCCTGGGGGACCCCACTGCCCACGTCCCTCCAGGTAGAAAATGATCCGTCCACCACCACTCTCTGAGTGTGGCCCTCCAGCCAGTTGGCGACCCAGCTGACTGTGTAGGTGTCAACACCAGAGTCCCCCAGTTTCTTAATAAGAACGGGGTGAGAGACAGTGTCGAAGGCCTTCCGAAAGTCCAGGAAGACTATGTCCACTGCTACCCCTGCATCTAAGGATCTGGTGACCTGATCATAGAAGGCACCAGGTTGGTCTGACAGGACCTGCCACTCATGAACCCATGTTGGTTGCCCCTAAGCATGACCTCCCCTGCTGGCCCCTCATGGATATGCGCCAGAATAATTTTCTTAAAAAGCTTACTCAGAATTGAGGTAAGACTAACTGGCTTATAGTTTCCCAGGTCCTCCTTCTTTCCCTTTTTGAAGATGGGGACCACGTTGGCCCTCTTCCAGTTCTCTGGCACCACACCAGAGCCCCACGAGTACTCGTACAGCTGTGCCAGGGGTCCTGCAATGACCTCAGCCAATTCCTTTAGTACTCTAGGGTGCAGATCATCTGGATCGGCTGACTTGAATCCATCCAGTCCCTACAGAAGTTCCCTAACTAGTTCCTCACTAACCCTGGGCCTAGGTGTGCCTCCCCTGGGGCCTGATGTACCGATGCTGTCTCCCAAACATTCTCCACAGGGTCCGTGCCTTATTCCTAGCCTTCAACATTGAATAAGGTTTAACTCATATTCTCTTTATCAGAGCAGCATACCAAGCAATTTAAGAAGAACTTGTGCTCAATGTATGCAAGGCACTCAGCTCCTGAAGTGGACACCATGGCCATTTAATGGAGGGGAAAAGGACAGTGCATCTCTCAGGTTCTTAACTCTAGAAATTCAGATGCAACAGATGTACAAGCAGGTTACAAATACTTTTTCCCTACCTGTAAAGTTATGGGATAACTCTAATAACTGGAAAGCAATTACATGCCTCCAACAATACCTGTTCCATAGAAGTAATGCACCATGAAACTTAAGCAAACTGTAAATTCTCATTGTGCCCCAGCACATGTTATTATTCCTAAAACATACAAACTAGTTTATGATTCCTCCTACAGCATGATCCTGTACTTAGTTGTACACAATAAACTCTACAACATCCTGCCTGAAAGAGAGAGAGAGAATATGTCATGCATGTGGTGACATTTAGATTATAAAATATAAAACAAAGTTCCTGGCAAAAAGCACTTGATAATAAATAACATCAAGTAAAACAGAGCAGATTCTTCCCAAGATGCTTCATGTCAACATCATCTCTTTGTGGGTGAAATCCAACCATCTGCCCAAAGGATATGGCATGAGCTGTGTTCCCATCACCACAATTCAGAAAAGTTTTCACAGTGGTGATGCTCAGGCAGAAGAAAGATACTCCAAAGTTGACTGGCAGAGAAGCTGCACATCCATATTTGTATAGTTCAAATGACCCTAGTATCCTCCACAACTCCAGAGAGCAAGGACTATGTACCCTGGTCCTGGTTTAGGTATGAACCTAACTGTTGCAGTGATTCTTCTCCTTATCTATACATAGCCCCAAAATTCAAGGGTTTATGTGCAGTGCCTAGACTAACATGTGTTTGCAAAAATCAAGCCCATGAGCTATCAATCAACCTGAATTAGAAACCAGAACCAGATGGAAAGTTTCCAACAAAACCGTTTTTTTAGAAAACGTTGATGTGTTGAGCCCCAAATATTTTGTTAGAAAAATCTTGGGTTACATGAACTTTTGCCAAACCCAAGGCAGGGTTTCAAGCATCCTCGTCTGCAATCCCAGTGGGCACCCACTACTGCCAGGATCCTGACAGCTTCTTAGATCCCTGCTACAGAGCCAGGACTAACTTCCTGAATGTCTTCAGACAGACTCCCAGCTTCAATGGCTCTGGGACAGTGTGCAAGGATAGAAGGAATCAGACTGAAAAGAATATCAGTTGCACTAAGCAACAGCAGGTTTTGGTATGAGATACTTTAAAAAAAAAAAAAAAAAGGAAAAAAACGGGAAAAAAAGAACCAAAAAAACAACTCTGTAAAACCTCCCGTCAACTGGAAGCCCGGCATGCTGGCTATCTTTATTAAAAGCAAGAACAAGAAGCTTAGTCTAGACAGAACCTATTGGTCCAGAACCAAACACTGAATTCAACGGAAGTGGAGGACGCCTAGCCCTAACAGCAAAAATATGAGCAAAATCTGAATGGTGGCAACTCCCCATCCCACATGACAAGGATGTTCCCAATACAGATGGTAGCACCGTGAAAACTCATTTTCATTATATTTAAGTGCACTCTACTTCACATTCTCACTCACTTCAATAGCACAGGAATTCAGGGAACACTAGGTGAGGAAGCCAGAAAGCCTAATGAGGCTGGCTGTCATTTCTTTTATTTAGGAGTTGTGTCCCATATATTACTCTTCCTTGCAACTGCTTCAGTGACAAAACTCACACTGATCCAACAAAGACACACACAAGCGTTTAATGAGAAGCCCCGTGATTTCAATGGTATTTCTGATGTGCATAAGTCTTTGCAGGATCCTGGCCTTAATTATCCTGCTGTAATGTGTGAATCCTTAACTTCAGTGATAATGGGGATGTGACAGTACTCCTTACCACCACTCAGTCGGCAAAGCAGATGCAGGTATTGTGTGCTGTGCTCAGGGTGGATGGGCACAGTGCAGGTGACGGGGGCAGCTTGGAGGAAAGACATTTATTTTGCCTATTTATTTACTCACTGCTGGCTTTGGAGCATATAAACCCAGGAGACTTTCTGCCTTTTCATTTATAAATCGAACCTGACTCCTCCAGAATTTGCTGACCCTTTCCTGGGAGATCAAGACTATAAGATTTAATTATTCTTTTGGCCCCTTGCTTTGTAAACACCTCAGCACAGTTTTTTTTATGCTGACACTTTTCCTGTAATCAATAAATTCTACCTGCTAGCTCTACAGCATTTCACTCTGCTAACATGGACCTAAGCTTCTCCTTCTTTTAGCAACAATCTTCCTTTACTCTCCACTTTTGCATGTGCATAGAGAAGCTTTCTGAAGTCTTTAGATTCTTTCTTTCTACCTATTTTATGAAACATTTTCATGTGTCCTTTTCTTTCATTTTCTTTACAGCCATTCTTGGTATATTCACACTGGTCCTTTTTAGCTTTTGAAAATACATTTTTAGATGGCGCACAGTACCCTCTGACACATTACATTTTTTTCCTTAAACACTTTTCATTTGTCCACTGCACTCTTTTCTTTTAATCCTTTATTCTCTCCAAGATAAAGAAATGGAGTAAAAGGAAGCAAAGGCAAAACAGAAAGTCTTCACAGATAAAACAGTACCACTGAATACAAAAAAACCTTACCAGCAGTTTATCTCAGATTCTGTGAGCACAAAAGAGTCATCAGATGTTCTTATGGGAAAAAAACTACAATTTGAAATACTGCACCTTTCAAAATCAAAAGATAGCATCATGCTAGCATAAATCTATTTTGATCATTTGTGATTCAGAGTCTAAGTATGAAAATCAGTATCCTTTTTTCTTATTAAACTCCTCTGTTGTTTAAAGTATCTGATAACATCACTTGAGTTTCTTGTTTCACTAAGCTATCCATAGCACAAACACAATGGAAAAACAACGAATTAAGTATATCACTCATCTTCACTTAGCAAAAGGAAAAAAAACTTATTAATTAAATGTAAATGAGCATTGGCTAATTATGGGCAAATGAACTTTCCTGCCTTGCCCCACAGCTGCTACTACAGCACTTACAAAAAACAGGCAGAAATACACATCTTGCCATACCTGCCACTCTTGTGATGAAATACCCTTTGCATTTCCTGCTGTTGCCTTCTCCTTTTCAGATGACACTAAATCAGTTTTTAAGAACATCACAGGAGTTACTGCCTGAACCAGAGGCCCTAGAAGTCGAGTGGCAGGTGTTAAAGGAAGAAAAGACCTATTTCTCTGCAGCACTTGGTCCAGTTTTGGCTTAAATGTCACAAAGCAATGGGGAATGCTCTTCTAACCTCTAATTTATTCATTGTTCAACATGGTTTATTTTTGTTTTATTTACATGGTGGTTATTATCTTCAAATCTTGGCAAGAGATGGATTTAACAGCCAGCATTTGGAACAGGAGGGGAGACTGCCCCTAAACTACTTGACAGTCTCCCATTAAGTGCGTTCAGTATGTGTCAGCGTCCAAGCATCTGAACACAGCTCGTCTCAGTCTCAGCTGAAATGTTTACAATAAATTTGAAAGAGATCCAGTCATGTGAAATCACTTCAAGAGATCTGCAATCATTCTGTGTTTCACAGAGAGATTTAACACTTCTGAGTACCTTCACACTTTTTGATAACCACTTATGAAGTGATCAGATTTCTGGGCACTTGCAAATGTAGAACCATACAGGGTTATAAAAGCATTTCCTTTCATGTGCTCTTCAAGTTATGGCTTGATTACCTGTGCTCAGACTACTTAGCATAAAGTCCCTACATACTGCAATAAATGCCATCGTCTAAACAGAGATCTAAAAAAAGTTTGAAGTTTATCTTTCATGTCAGAAGGATAAAACGGATTAAATAAAAAGTTACAGTATTGATTCATTAATTAAAACTACCATCAGTTCCTCTACTTTAAGTTTACAATGCTGCGCCAATTTAAAAGAAAATAAACAGCTTTCTTTTTTGGCATTAAAAAACACACAAGGGCTGTTAGTTACATAAAGTATTATTATATTCCCAATTAGCAAAACATTTCAGAACATGCTTAATTTTAATTACATGAATAATCCCACTAACTCCATAAGAAATACTCTTCTCTTTAACGTTAAAGTTAAGCATTTGATTCAGTGGTGCTTTGCTGAGCCTTGGTGTATTGTACATTAAAACTGCAGATAAAGCAAAACTGCAAAACCAGAGATCTTGTGAAAAAGCTATCAGTTTATATGTGCACTGCAATCCTTTGCAAGAGGTCCACTTGTGCAAGTAACATTTCAAGGGACCGGGCACTATGGAGACAAAACTGTGGTCCAAGGTGTCAGCTGCCACCAAAGACCTCTTTCAAGGGCTTTGCATCTAAAATACATTGCCAGCTTCGTATCTTTGACTCTGCCAACCCAGTATTATTTCTAGTTTTAATCTGTAAATACAAGCTTCAATGTGCCACAAATGTGTCTTCAGATAAAGAAACCTCATTGCGTATATGCCTAGGATTCTATATTACATTACAAAAGGTTATTTTTAACCAACGTTTCCAAAACCATGTTGGCAGAAACTTGTGTAGCCTATACATTAATCACAGCAGTATTTAGCAAGGTTGTTTATACTTTGCCTTTCCTGTCTATCTCCAACCCAGGTGGTTTATAATATCATCATTATGTACTTAATTCAATGCGTTTAACTCATAATCATAATGTACATATGACCTTAAGTTTGTATCCTGATATATGAAAATACAAAACTATGATTAAATACTATGGACCAGGTTTTAAAGTTATGTAGCTGCTTAACTCCCTAAGTCATATTAGGTGTTTCTGCTCTAGGTTAAAAAGGTTCATTTGGTTATACACGTCAGTGGTTTTCAACCTTTTTAGACTCAAAGCACGCTTTTTGGTTTTCATTGTTTTTTGAGTGCAGAAAAATTAAAGAGTAATTCTTCAGTTGCAAAGAACTTGAAAAGATCACAGCAGGTCAGAATGGTTTTTTACACTATTGCAGTGGTGTCAAACTCAACTTGCCCTGTGAGCCAGGCCAGCGGCATGGGACCACTGGATGAACAGTGAGGGGCCAGTCCCATGGGCTGGATTGGGCCCACAGACCCTTCCCCCACATGCCAGATCCAGCACCTATGGCACCTGCTCTGGCTGGTCAAGGATTGTGCTTCACCTGGTGCATACTCTGGCCAGACTGGATCATGAACTACAAGCAGCATCCACTCCAGCTGGTTTGGGGCAGACATTGTGTGCCGCAAAGGTCTTAGACTGTCTGGAGTAGGCGCCAGACCTGACATGCAGGGGAACCCACAGAGATCTTCACCCCCCGCACCCCCTATGCCAGATCCGGTGCCCACTCTGGCTGGTCTGGAACTGCGTTGCACGTGGCACCCTCTCCAGGACCTGTGCTGCACATGCCACATGCCCCAGACTAACTGGAGCGATCACTGCATGTGGCTCAGGGTCTGGACCAGCCACAGCGGGTACTGAATAGGTGGGAGGCAGGACTGGTACCACTTGGGGATGAAAACAGGGGTCAAGTGATGTGGCTCCACAGGGCTGACACAGGGCAAGCCATTATCTTTAACACCCCTGCAAATGGATGCCTATTTGACATTTCTGGGTTTACATTATGAATCATATTTGCACAGTTAACAATACTAATATTGTGTAGCACTGTGCAGCACCCTTGAAAGGATCTTAAGGCACACCATGGTGCTACAGCATCCTGGTTAAGAATCACTGTTACAGGTATTTCAAAGGAGGTACGATCACAAGTTCACATGACAATTTTCAACTGAAGCACATAAATACTTTAAAAAAATTCAGCGTTCTGTTAATGAAGGAGAACCATATTTTTAAAATTTCAGAATGCCAGAATGTTTCAGCTGTGACATTGCTGAGTTAATAATGCTCTAAGCATTTTTTATTAGCAACCCTCATGTTTCATAAAGTTCATCCGTGGAAACATTCTTGGAAATACGATATTTTCTTTGAAACAAGGAAATCAAGCATTCATTTCAACATTAACTCTATTGTAGGTATTTTTTTAAACATAAAATCCTAAGTGAATGATTCTGAATCTGAAAGTAATTTCAAAACAACTGTTATTAGTCAGTCTTCCTGTGAAACCTGAGCTTACAGAAAGAATGTGTTAAAAGTAAATTCAAAATTTGGGTTTTTTTTTATAGTTCTCGGCCCTATCCTTTATTCAAAGGGGCAGTAATACAAACCTTAAAATAAAGTTTTAGTCTTCCAACCTTTTTCTTGAACTTGGCAAAGGACAAGCCCTTCCCTTCGCACTCTATGTTTTGAAAAAAAATTAATTAATTTGTACTATTTATAGGTTGGTTTAATTTACTTGCATGTGAGCAACAGGTGTTACCAGCACAGCTCTGCAAGGAATACTTAATAGTTTATTGCATCTAGAGCCATCATGAATAACTATATTTTTACTTGGCAACAAAACAGTAGATTTTATACAGACAGCATGGTCCTGAATGTCCTCGCTTCTTATTATAGTCTATTTGTGGCTCCAAAAAAGATACTCAACCTCTTTAAATATGCATAAATGGATACAATACAATGGAATTCAATGCTAGTGCTTATTCAGCCATATTGTCAACCAGACTGATTTGGTTCTCACTGAAGTCAAATAAAAACTCTCAATGACAATGACCAAGAAGGGGTTAAAATCTTGATTTCCAAAAGCAACTCCTCCCCAGGACAGAAAAAGTTAGGAATGTAGAACCATAGATGTGTAGATAAGGAGGAGAATTATGGCAAAATTGTCCGTTTTCATAAGACATGATTTTAAACACAAGAGATTCTTACCACTCACAAGCGTTAGAGATTTTCATATGAAAATAGCAACATAAAGGAACATACATATAAAAAAAATCCCATACCTCTTCTAAGCTGTGAAGCGAAGAAGCAGATACTGCTCGAGATGTGAGTGGATGAAATGGCTCCTGACCCACTGCATGCTGATGACTCTGTATTTGTATAAAAGGGTTCTGTTGTGATCTATGGGGTAATGGAGGTATACCATAATGAAAGCCCTGCCCCATTAGGTGATTCTGCTGTAGGTTAGCATAGGTCCATGATCCATCAGGTTGCAGGTATTTCAAGGGAGGTGGGGTTATATGTTCAGATGGCATTGAGAATGGGGGATTGTATATTTGGGGCAAATGTTGCTGAAATGCTGGGTTGTTGGACATTTCAATGTCTCTGCTGTTTTCAGTGAAGTTAGGAAAGTGACCACTGTGGTTTGAGTTACATGACGGAGAAGGGAGTGCTGGTGGGCTTCTGGGCTGAACTTGTCTGTATTGCAACAGTCTTGACTGTGGAGGTGGCATTTCAGTTAGGTCCCGACTTTCATTTTGATCACGGTGTGATAGTTCTCTGAGCAAGTCCTGGAACCTGTATTAATAGAATACATATTGTCAAGAAATGAAAATAAGTGCTCTGCAGAAATGCCACTCCTTTTGAGATACCAAGGGCTGAGCATCCCAAATGGACTGGCTGCAAAAATACAGCATTATATTTAATTATGCCCATCACCAAATCCAACCTCAGAATACAATTGTAAGCAATTATGAAGCAGGGAGAGAAGAGTCACCCAGACTAGAATACTAACCTGAACCACCACACAAAATCATTACATCCAACATCTTTCTGAAAATTAAAAAAGTCTGATGTCTCCACTCCAACAAGAAGGATGAAGCTTTTGATACCTCTTAAAGGAACCTACTTCCATAGGGCTTCTTGCTCAATTGTATGAAACAAAAAACTTCTGCTATTTCAGATAAATTTTAAATTTTTGGGGACAATTCCAAAACAACTGGAGATGTGGCTTAGTTGTAAAAAGTTTACATCCATCTTAAGGATCAAACTGCCAAAAGGCTGGGGGTGTTGAATCTGAGAACAGGGAGCAGGACTTTTTTTTGCATTTCCTCTGCTATTATAATTCAGATGGAAAATAAGTTTAATAAAAGGGTATTATAAACAAAAGCTCTTTAAAAACCCAGTCTTTACAACACAGTTGAGTTAATGCTGATACCAGTGCAGACACTAGGTGCGTCTTCATGTGCAATTAATGTGAAGCAATAAACTCTGGAGCTTAGTGGTCCCAGGCATGCCATTTGAACCTGCTTCCAGGACCATAGCACGTTAAGCCCAGCTGGAGCAGCCCCGGCTGGCAGGGAGATTCAGGTGTCAGCTGACAGCCTGGGGCTGCTCCCCCCCCGCCCCCCCTCAACATGCTGGAGAGGGGCTGGCTGGGGCACAAAGGCATTCCAGCGAGGGGCTAGATGGCAGACAGCTCCTGCACAGCAGCACCTGGGGTGACAAGGAACAATGGCCAGAAGCTGCTGGAGAATAGGTTCAGGTTAGAGATTAGGAGGCACTATTTCACTGTTAGGGTGGCTAGGATCTGGAACCAACTTCCTAGAGAAATGGTCCTCACTCCTACCTTGGGTAAATTCAAAAAGAGGTTGGATGAACACCTGTCTGGGGTCGTGTGATCCCAGCGTGTGCTCTGGCCAGTGGCGGGGGGTTAGGCTGGATGATCTATTCAGGTCCCTTCTGACCCCTAACTACTATGAAACTATGAAACCCCCGGGCCCAGTCAGTGGTAGATTAAGACTTATTGGGGCCATAGGCAAACATAAAATTGGAGGCCCCCCACACCTCATTATAAACATGAATGTATCAGAAAGCATTAATAAATAGACCCACTAAATGTTTACACAGTGCATTAATAAAGCATAACATGCAATGTCAAAATTAACTATTCAATTTTGCTGCACACTAAACTGAATAAAACAACTGCCTTAGGAAGATGACTCAGATGCATGGGATTTAAGTAAATATACAATAACACAAAAGGAAAAATGTTTTAGTTTAGTGGTCATGTAGCCTCTTGACTATTTTTTTTTACATATGCATTTTACATTGTACCTACACTACAGTAAATTCCTACAAGAAAAATACAGGCCACACCTATAGCCTTGAGTATGAGTCTAAGAATACTATTAGTGATTCTTGCAATAAAATAAAGCAGTAGGCCTATACCATACATCTGATTTTTTAAAAAACTTTCTTGAAACATTAAATGTGCTAAACTTCATATGCTGTGAAGCTCTCTCTTTTATATACCCATTACACCTATGTTTTAATGCTATCATTGCATAATTATGTATCCAAAATGTATAGATATATTGATGTATACATATGTACATACACACGTAGCAAAGTGGGGGGTCCCTGACTAGCCACATGGCTAGTTTCCCCACCTGCCTATGGGCATGCTGACCACCTGTCTCTCCTGCCATGCCTTGATGGAACATAACTGAGTGTTAATTAGGTGGGAGGCTGCCCATTGTACACCCTGATATGGGGGGGTGCTATCTGTGGCTCTGTTCCATTCCTATACCGCGGCCCAAGCCTCACAAGCAGTTGGCTCAACCGTCCCCTTCGCCTATTAGCTGTGGCCCCCAATCATGGGACCTTCGGCTTTCATAAGCCCTGGCCCCATCTCAGGCCAGCTGGGACCCCAACCTTCTTCACTCATTATGGGCATCCCTCGCGGTAGGCCCCTGGCCCTTTTGACCTTTCCAGTCCTGGCCCCAGCATTGACCAGTCAAGTCCCTCGATTGGGCTTATGCCTCCTGCCTGCCCTTAGGGATCGTGGTCCCCCATTCCTGGCTTATGGAAGCATGCCTGGCCCTGCAGGCTCATTTCCCCCAGCAGGCTCAGGCACCTCCAGAAGCTTACCTGGCCTACCCTGCTCAGACGGAACATGGCCCATCTGAAGGTGAGGGCTGGGGTTAAAGCACCCCTACTTGCCTTTCACTGCGGTGGTAACTGGCCTGGTATTTCCTGGGGGTTCCTGCACCACTGAGAGCCCCACCAGGCCACCCACTCCTGGAAGGGTGCAGTTTTAGGACCAGGAGCCTCCTAACCATCCCCTACAGCTCCTGCCCTTACCTCCATGATGTTGCATGCAGCCTTGCAGCCAGGAAATGTTACTGCCTCGCCTGCCAGCCACTAACTGCTCTGTTTATATAGGCAGCCAGGGATCTAAAATGGCTGCTGCAATCAAGCACCTGCTGGCTGCTTGGCTCTGCCCTTAAAGTGGCAGGCACCAACAGTGCCCTGCCACAACACACACACACACATAATGTCTATCTCCCTCTATATAGATATCTATATAGATGTACACACACACACACAATCTTTCTCTCTCTATATAATGCATCTTTTTGGATAGACAGACAGATCTATCTAATCACCCCATGGAAGAGCTCACATTTCCCCACGAGCTGGCATCACTTAGTAGGTACAGACCCCTTTCTATTGGCAGCCTTTGGGGTTGAGAACTGCAGGAAGCATCCATGGGGCAGCAGGATTGCCCTTCTCTGTGCCCCAAAGCAGCCCGTGGCAGTGGGTCTAAAGCACTACACGTTGACCCATGGGGGAGGAGGGGAGGATCTGGCATGGTTTGGGGTCGCACCCCCTCCCAAACCCACAGACGCACACACTCTGCATCCGCCATGAGCAGCACTTGCAGCCCACCTGGAACCGGCTGCCTGCCCTGTGACCCAGCCTTTGGGAGGACAGGCAGGTGGCTGGACAGTGAGCAACAGGGCCACCTGGGGATCCTTGCTGATGCCTCACACCGGCTATTCCCATGGAGAGGTCAGACAAGTTCCCAGCCAATGCCTCCCACCCACTCTTACATATTTAACACACGATGGAGCTTCAGTGCTTTGCAGGACTTTCCCCAGCAGGCTGGGGAGTGTGACAGGGCCCTGCCCCTAGGGAGGCCCCTGGGCCCATGCATTAATACGCCCCTGGCCCCAGCCAGCCGAAGCAGTGTCTACACATGTGGTGTTGCAGAGTAAAAGACTCCACAGCAGGATACTACTTGTATTTACAAGTGGTATTCTGCTGCAGAGTTAATTAGTTTACTCCAGCCTAATGGGTGCATGTGTGAGGTGTCTACTGTAGAGCTAATCAGTGTACTCCACAGTAAACATTTTGTGCAAATGCGCCCACTGAGTGCTAATTTTCTGTTTATGTTTAACAGGGTCATTTCCCATCCCTAGAGTTCCACCTCTGAAAGGAGCAGAACATTAGGGGGGAAAAAACTGACTAACATTTACCATAAATGTACAGCTTTAGACCTTTTAACATACTGTTTTCACTGCAGCAATATATGTATTAGCAATGAAGATGGCTTAATAGCGGCATAAAGTATTTGTAGGCATAGACAGATTAACCCTCCTAATAAAAACAACTCTTTATATAAATATTACTAGTGCTTTGCAACTTAGCACAGGGTTATAGCAATGGAGAGCTGTGTTCTATTTGTAACTACTGTACTTTGAAAATTCAGTTAATAAATACCTTGAATATGTTGCTTCTGTTTCATCTTCTGCATTATTAGCAAGTTTCCAGTTTGCCCTCACTGGCTGTTGATGCAATCCAATTGGTTGCTGGGAAAGATGCTGTAGGTGAGGATGATGATGGTGTGGATATGGAATATTGCCCTGACTGAGATAGGCGTTATGCTCATTCCATTGCTGTAGCCTTGCTTGCTGCTGCTGCCTTATTGTTTCCAAAGCTACATTTCCATGCATACGATCTGTAAAACATATCCAAAAAACATCAATTTTACTCCTCCCGTTTTTTTAAGCAGCTGGTGTCAGAAAGCACAATTTTCTGGTGTGTATATCAAGTGCAAAAATATTAACTCTAGAAAGATATACGGTGGACTACCCAAACGTGCCAGCACCAAAAATTTCAGTGCCTTTATGCTGATCACTTCATGCTATATCACAGTGCATAACCTTGTTATTTAAATCTCACAAAAGACCATGTATATACATGAATATCTTAATGGAACAGTGCAGGCTAAAATGCACCCTCGGCAGCAAATTAATGCTGAAGTCATTACTTATGGAAACCAACCCAACAATGACCCAGTTTACAGCCATATGCCCTGACAGATAAATGCATTCTTCATTTTCACTTTAAGTGAGTTATATTTGCATATTTTCAATGGAAAACAGCAGTGTTACCTACCTAAGGCCTCCCCTATGGGCATTCCTGTAGGGTTCTCTTCAATGAAGTTGTTCAAGTGGGATGGCAACATTGGGTTATGCTGTGCAATAGGTCTCAGAGGATTAGTGACTTCTTGCAAAATGGGTGGGGGATGCTGTTCTGAAATCACAGCATCTACAGCAGGAGAATGTGGCCGGTGAGGAATTGGATTATTAAAAAAAGATTGATTGGGGCCTGCCTGATAGGCAGGGGAAAGCTGTGAAGGTTGCTGAGGCTGCTGGTTCAAATGATTATGCTGCTGGACTATCTGGCTTTGTTGGGGTGGCATTTGGTTTTGCTGTTCAGGCAAATGATTTTGATGCTGATTTAAGAGGTTTTGCTGCTGTTGCAAAGGATATGGCTGCCTTGGTATCTGGGACAGGTGCTGGTAGTGGCGACTGGGGACTGCATATTGAGTATGGGGAGGGGTGAGATGTAGATTCAGCTGCCTGGGGTTAATATTATCTTTGCGATGAAATTTCGAATTAGGATAACCTATGCTGGAACGCGACTCAGGGCTTCTATTCTGGGAACTTGCTTCTAAGTCAACCTAGAAGAAAAGGATATAAAACTTTTTAAAATTACTTAAGAAAACATCGCTGTAAGTGATGACTGTACTAAAAGTGATTTAACACTGAAGCAAGTGTACAAAACCTCAGTGAAGTGGGAAGAATAAGGTCATCAGAGAACCAAGGTACTGTACATCTTAACATACATTCTTCTCATTACTTATGGGACTAAAAATATATTCTGCCAATAGTTTTGCTTGGCCTCATCTTGTTTCAATTCTGTTATATTAGTTGGACTATTTTATTAATCTAATTATTGCTATTCCATTAGGTGCAGACTAAGAAATGTACTTAGTGTTTTCTCCTTATTCTTCTATATTTAAACTCCACAGTCAGACATTTCCATCATCACATTTCTTTCCACAGCTAGTGTTATTGTAGAGCTGAATTACCAGCTGCTTCCTTATGATCATATCTAATTCAGCTAATTACAGGCAACTCAAGTCTTGAGCCTTCCACTTTTACTTCTATGACACAACACTAAATATTTAACAGGAAAAGCCATTTTTTTATTTGCCCATTTAAAATATCTTACATTTTGGAACACTCTTTATGACTCTCACCTTCAGTCTCCATATTGAAATTCCACAGTCTACTTTCACTATTCTGCTCCCTTCCTCTTCTGAACCCTCGCTACTAGCTGAATTATCTACGCTATAGCAGGCTTTTAATGAAATGTCCATTAATTTCTAAACATGTAACAGTCAATAGCATTCTGTGCTATTCCACTATGTGTTGACTTATGATGTAAAGACTAATACAATTTAAAGATAAAAGAGGCTAATCTTGTAAGCCAACAAAATCCAAATGGAAAACAATGGGACAAATATCATGAGTATAAAATAATAGCATGATAAAGTTTTAAATTCAGGTTCCAAATTCTTAAAATGTTTCGTTCCTCTGGGCAAGGAAAGGATTGGACCTCGTGTCACACAATGACCACCAGTAAAGATCAGTACTAATGGGCTACAAAATAAAACCTGTCCAATTCTACCAGGATGGAATTGTGGCATCTGTGACGGTGGCTGGATGTAGGCAGGGAAAAAAAATGAATGAATCCTTAAAGAACCAATGAAGATGCATAGTACTCAAAATAGGGAGGAAAGTAAAAGGGAAGACAGGGTGGGGGGAACAAAACCAAACAAACCTGTTTGGATTCCACAGGTTTCTTCTCAGGTGTCCGAATTTTATTGATTTCGGGTCCAGTGTTGGTTTCACTTTTACCTAGAAAGTGTTTTACATTATGCATTATTTTTTAAAAATGTAGAGAAAACAGATTCTCAAGATAAGGCTTGTTATAGTCAGGAATAAGTGTATCAGTGTTATCAATATCATATTTGCAGTAGACAGCAGGCACAAAAACTTAGCATAAGTATCTTCCCTAATGTGGTGTTCCTCTTAACGTCCTCTTAACGATGATTAGAAAACACTGGAAGTAGCTCTTGCAGTTCTACTACTGGACTAGTCAAAAGTTATCACTGGCTTGTCAAATAGAAACACAAATGAGCCAGACAAAAGTAGTAGCCCAGTGACCCTGCACCCAAACAATCTTGGCTATTCTGTTTGGGTGAGCAAGAAGAGTTTACCCTGAGCACCTCTAGTTTTAAAGAAAAATGAGAATACAGAATGATTCTGCTGAAAATGTTTCATTTAGCAAAGGCCAACACTAAAAAACATCCACCACTGGAAGGCTGAAGGATGGCACATCAGTAGTGCTAAAGATGTCAAAAAAGAAACAAAATTAAATGAAACCTTAAAAAGTTAAAATGCAAATCAGCATATCAGTAGAGGCCGCCACTGTACCTTTAACTTAATTTATTATTAGGAATATTTAATCTGACCAGGTTATTGTACTTCACCAATATGGGTTATATAGTTGGACAGATAGAAATAAGACACTTTTTTTTAACAGACATTATAATCAATTTTCCCCCTTAATCATCAAAGTTAACATATAAGAACTTAACATACGTTCCCAGCTGATGACTATATTTGAAGCTTAACTCTGAGAATGGAATACATCACAAGTGTTCATATCAAAGTATGTAGTAAGGAAATCCCAAATCTCAACAACAAAAAGAATTAATGAACAACTGGAAGCTTTTTCTATTCTAGTTTCTAATAAATAAGGCCATGTGAAGACAGGCCAAATCAATCTCAAGTGTATTTTTCAGATAGGGCAAATATATTTTTCAGGGTAACAAAGAGGTAAATAAAGTATATATGCAGTTTGAAAATATACTGGTTTAAACTAGCTTCTGAGGGCTAAGAAAGCTTCTTAGGATACTGTATAAAAAGAATACTTCAAAAGCACGGTGGGATATATGTAATAGGCATCCTGCTAACAATTATACTAGTGCTTTTTGGTTCAGAAACGTGGACTACATATGCTAGGCACATCAAGAGACTGAACAGCTTCCCTTGAGATATGTGTGTAAGATCTGGAAAATAAAGTGAGACAACAAAATGCCAAATATGGAGGTGCTGGAGCACACCGGACTGACACACTTCGAACCCACTATCAAAAGAGGAGGTGGAGATGGCCATGTCAGGAGAATGGGAGGAGACCATAACTCCAAGAATATTTTGTATAGGGAGATTTAAGACAACTCTAGGAACCGCGGTCTCCTTCTACAGTGGTACCATAGATTTCATAGACATTAGGGCTGGAAGGGACCTCGGAAGATCATCGAGTCCTGCCCCAGGGACAGGAAGTCAGCTAGAGTCAAAGGATCCCAGCGAGAGAAACATCCAAACATCTCCTAGAAGAGTCCAGAGTAGGTGCTTGAACCACCTTCGGTGGCAGTCTATTCCAGGCCTTGTGGACTCAAGACAGTAAAGAAGCTTTTCCTTATGTCCAGCCTAAAACGGTCTTGGAGAAGTTTGTGACCATTGGACCTTGTCATTCCTTGGGCCACTCTAGCGAACAGGCATTCTCCCAAATCCTGATACACACCCCTTATATACTTATGAGACTTAAGTGCTGTGTTCACCCCAAATCCATCCATTCTGCCATGATGTATGCAAAAATTATATGAAGTCATTCAACGCCAGCAGAGAAAGCTGGGAGTATTGCACAGAATCCTGTCTAATTTGGAGGGAACATCTAGCACTGGGTGCAGCTCAACATGAAGTGGCTTTGATCCAGAAGATGAAGGAAAGTGAGAAATAAGACAAGAGCCCATGCTGTAATCTGGGACTCCAACTCAGACAACACCTGGCTCTGTGACACTTGTAACAAGCGGTGTCACTCCTGAATTGGGTTGGTCAGCCACAAACAGATTCATGAGGCCTCTGGCTAGACCTCATGTGTGTACACCATGATCCAGAGGATCAACGGTTGTCTACACATAATTGTGCTAACATTTATTTTAGCTCATTGCTAACATTTACATTTTGCTGTCTCCGGTAGCATACCAATGACAATATACTTTTTTCTGTGATACTTCGATTCATAACCAGAAAAATCCTTGAGTCGTGCTGAACGTGGTAACAAATATTCTGATCAGCCTTGATTTGAAAAAAATATAGGACTCTTTACTGTTTCAAATACAAAGGACAATTTTTGCTGGTTGCCTGAGTCTTTTTTAACATTGAACAGATTCAGTTAATTAAGAAAAATCTCAACTCTCTTGAGTAAGTTGGGGAAAGCTGACAACTGTACTGGGGTCAGAACAGCTACAAGGCAAAGCAATCCCAGTAGATAATAAAACTACATAACCTATCAGTTCAAAGAACTACCTGGAAAAGCAAAATAGTGAGAAAAATGACAATACTATGCACTCACTAGTAAAGAGTCTTTGAAATGTTTTTTAAAAAGGGTTTAAGACAACAAACAGTCTGTAAAAAATTAGACTTAAAAGATTAGACAGATTTTTCTTCCTTCCTGCAAAGGAAACAGTCAAGGCTCTTGATGTCATTATCAAAGAACCATCTTTGAAGACTTTTCTATAAAGAAAAATATTTTCAGTATTCAGTAGGTATGAAAAACTCAATTTGAGAATAAAGGTCTTCTAGTCACAGTCAGAACTTCGCAAACCTTACCAAGAAAAATTCTTGATGGACACTATCTTCAGAACTGCTACCTCCTCTAACAAGGTACGACTCAATGGAGCCACATATGCCACTAAATCTCAAAGACAGGGAGATGTTATCCAAGTGCAGAATATGGCTCTGGAGCCACCACCTTCTTGTGCTTCTTGCTCATTTTAAAAGTTACCATGCACCTTTGAACATTATTTCCCCAAGCCATTTATCTCAGACACAAAGTTAATGGAAAAATGATTTGCTCGCGCTGATCATTTAATCAGCAGACTGACTAGTGCTAAAGTCCCTGCTCGTTCCCTGATCCCTGCTGCCATAAACTAAAGATCTCTATCCTGCAAGTTGGGGAAAAATGGCAACTGCTATTTCAGTTATTAGAAATGATGATGCTTATGTTACACAATAAAACCTCTAATTATCTGGTTTCTGGGTGACCAACAGAAGAGAAGAAAAAGTCCTGTCAAGAACTTTTCACAAAATTCATGCGTTCTCCAAGACATCTTTTTGTCAATCAGCCTAGTGACAGAGCTATTGAGTCCAATGAGTTTCTCTGGCAATTTTGCTCTCCTTTAAAACCTAGAAAACATATCCATTAAGATCTGAGCATGTCAGGTTTACCTCTGAAGTTTCTCTCTTTTTATATGACCCGTCACATGTTTATTTCAGGGAACTATTAAGAATCCAATTAATTTTGCAGTTTTCTTTAAAAAGAAATAATCATGTCTTCTGGTGTGCTGCTCTGACAGCTTGTATGTCTAGAATCCTTCTCTGATATGCATCTCAGCCCCCAGAGTTCTCAACACATGGATAAGTCTGCTTTTCAGTATTTAATGAGGCTGGATTTTGCAGTGCAGAGCTCTAATGAAAAAGTCACCCTAACAGCACAAATGAATTAAGAGCATCTTTCTGTTTTGCTAGAGGCCTTCAGCATTCAAGGGCAGTTCTACTAGGAAACTGGATTCTGTATTTCTCATTTCACAGTGATCTCATGTCAGATCTTCTCCCCTTGGCTTAAATGTTTCATGTTTCATTTTTCTGGAAAGTTTCAGAAAAGAGTAGGCAATAAGATTACTCAGAGAACTAAAGGAACATGTTAAAAAATAATCCTAATTGCCTACCCTGCAACTTGATGTAGGATCTGAAGTCAATTTGACTTCTGTTTATGAGTAAAGATTCCACAATAAAAAAAAAAATTGTATTTTGACGTTTTAATAATACGAGACAAAAACAATCTAGCTTAGTCTTCCATAACTGTAGAGGAATAAACTTTTTTTGTCACAAAATGAAGCAAGTGTCACTCAAAGAGAAATATTTTATAGATGCTGACATTGTTTTTTCCTTTACACAGTCTTTTTCTGATCCTACCCACAATACCTGTATCAGGAAAACCTTAAGGGGGAGCCATCATCTTCAACAGACAGCTAAATCACCACAATGGTTTTTTTAATTTTATTCTATGTACAGGATAAAGAGTATTTAATGACAAACCCCACATCACCTATTTCAGATTTGGTCACTAATTTTCTACATGCTGCTATAAAATGATTTACACTTTGCATTAGAAAAAAAATGGATAATTCAGGTTTCATTAACTGGAAGCCCTGCATTCTCAGGATACACCAATGGGATTATTGCTAATGCTAAAATCATACCCAGAGAAATGAATCCTCACTCAGACTATAACCTCTAAACCAGGGGTGGGCAAAATACGTCCCACAGACTGGACTTTGTCCAGTCCGCGGCGAGTCTGTCAGTCCATCCTGCCCAGGTGATGTCTGGCCTGTGGCACATCCCACCACCCCCTGGGCATGCTGCAGGACTAGGATGGCCCCGTAGCTGGACTGCCTTTCTAGGCAGCCCAGGCAGCAGTGGCTCCTTCTGGCTGCCGCTGGCTCCAGTCCTGTGGTACTGCAGGGACCTGCACACACA